>NW_027468565.1:16930364-17040364 GCF_046254945.1 Alosa pseudoharengus
TGCATGTACGCACACATACACAGACCTGCATGTACACACACACACATATGTAGTGATGTCACTAACGACAAATTTTTTAACGACTAATCTTTTGACTAATTTTTCGATTAGTCGACTAATCTAAACAACTAATTTTTTTTAAGAAAATCAAGTGTTCATTTTATTTTTAACTCGACTGAAGGGCCAAAACGTAAAACATATCAGCCTACTTTTGTTAGAAGCTCAAGTAAACTGTCTAAGACATAATCTAAGCATAAGTATCTGCATTTCCATTAGCCTATAGTATACTGTAGTGGACACTGTGGACATAATTCACCATATTGTGTTTTTGACATGTATCCCCTTACTTAACTATTATGCTTATGGTAAGTGTGTTCTGTGTTGTGAGTTATGCTACGATCTGAGATGCGTTCCGCACACGTCAATGTATTATCTCGTTCTGTGTTATAGGGACGCTGCCTCTTTAATGACGCGCACCTTGATTGTTGATATCACGGGCGGCGTCATGTCCGTTTTAACGGGTTTTTGTATGAATGAATAAACTACACGCCGTTTCGTTGTCAACGTGAGACACTCTCTTCACTTCATTTATTGCAATTTCCACAATACCATTAGTCAGAGTCTGGACTAGCCTACTACGCTTAGCTTAGCTACCCCCGCTTAGCACTGCCTCTGTCTAATAATGAATCGCTATGAAAGCAGGCAGGCTCATGCAGCTATATGCTGCTCGCATTTACACTTGCGGGCATGGCAGGGTTTAAAGTCTAAGTAGCCTGTTTATCATCCAAAGACACACATTGTACTTCTCAAGAGTTAATAACATAGAGTTAATAACATTACAGTGAGCCGTTTGAGACAGGAAACCAAAAATAAATAGGCGGTCAATAGTAAAACGACTCGTCGACTAAAAAAAAATGCCGTTGACTGATTTTCATGGTCGACTAATTGCGGCAGCACTACATGTATACACACACTCACAGACCTGCATGTACACATACACACACACACATGTACACACACAAAAACAACATTGTGGTGTTCACCTGCACGTCACCTGCAATCTGCAACCATCTTGGACAGGAAGCGACTGACACACTCACTCAGTACAACATATAACCACATGTACACACACTCACAGGCCTGATTTTATTACATGATCCCTGTTCCATGTAAAAGCTGGTTCCATCCAGTTGTTGAACCCCTTGCTATTAGAGCAGATGAACGCCGCATAGTTCCTGAGATGGAAGGCGTGTAGAGTGGCATTTAATTTGGGCCCCTAAAAGAGATATGCCATCTGTCTGCCAGCCTCGCTCTCTCTCTGTTGGAGGCAGCAGCCCCTGTCCTTCCAGCGCCGAGAGGTGCACACAAAGCCTTTAATCTCGTTCAGTCTCTCAGATCCATCGGGTCTGCCAAAAGCGAACAGTACACCCAGAACTATCCAATCCGGTGTCTAGATAGGCTCCGTCACTATGCCAAGTTGGGAGGCAGAGCTGGATCTTTAAGGCAGGTTTTTATCAGGCATGGCAGGAATGTGGCATTCCACAGAGCTGGCGGGACCTGAGCAGACAAGGTAATGCTTTCATTCAGGACATCTGCACAGCCCCAGCCATTTGCTCTGCCTGTTAAGAGGTTCTGATGGCTCTTGATTTGGCCTGTTATCTTTGGAAAGTCCCCTCACTCACATGCTTCCCTGTGTGTGTGTGTGTGTGTGTGTGTGTGTGTGTGTGTGTGTGTGTGTGTGTGTGTGTGTGTGTGTGTGTGTGTGTGTGTGTGTGTGTGTGTGTGTGTGTGTGTGTGTGTGTGTGTGTGTGTGTGTGTGTGTGTGTGTGTGTGTGTGTGTGTGTGTGTGTGTGTGTGTGTGTGTGTGTGTGTGTGTGTCTGTGTGTCTGTGTCTATGAACACATTTTCCTCAGATATTGTAACAGGCCTCTGTGCTCTTAGGATTTGGAGTCAAATAGGTGTGATGTGTGTGGAGCTCCTGTGATCTCTATAAGGGTCCCATAATATAACTTGCATTCTTTTGCGTGTGTGTCTATGAACACATTTGCCTCAGATACTGTGATAGGCTTCCGTGCTCTTGTGAGGTTTTGGAGTCAAATATGTCAAGTCACATGTCAAGTCTCGGGGCTCCCGTGATCTCTATAAGGGTCCCATAATTTGACATTCTTCATTCCTGTGTGTGTGTGTGTGTGTGTGTAGCTGCACGCTAAGCTGCTGGAGGCGGAGCGGCAGCTGGGGGAGCTGCAGGGCCGTCTGAAGGAGCAGAGGCAGCTCTCTGGCGAGAAACTGAAGGACCGCGAGCAGCAGGCCGCTGACCTACAGCTCAAACTCGCCCGCTCCGAGGAGCAGGTAGGACCACACCACAGCAGGCCCCAGTGCTGCCCTCACCTGGTGGCAGGGGGAGGTGTTGGGGTTAAGGGCCAAGTATACTTGTGCGGACACGGTCTTCGCACGGTGTGAAGTTTGTACAGTGTGTACAAACTCTCTGTGCAGCACCAAAAAAATGTGTCCATACGCTGCATTGACTGGTGAAAGAGGAGACCGCAGTTTTGGAGATACCCATGTGTATGTCTATGTCTGCATAGCAAAAAGCCATGTCTTCATTAGCATTACAGAGATATGCAATTTAAAGGGATGAACAGTGAAAGCACATACAGATTAAAAGGAATGCAGGTTAGATTCATGCTCTCTCTCTCACTGTGTGTGCTTGTGTGTCTGTGTGTGTCTGTCTGTTTGTCTGTCTGTGTCTGTGTAGCTGAAGGAGAATGCTACCAAGACTACAGAGCTGCAGCACCAGCTGGAGAAGGCCAAACAGCAACACCAGGAGCTGCAGACACTCCAGCAGAGCACCAATAGCAAGCTGAGGGAGGCCCAGGTAATACACCTGATTATTCCACTGCTTGGTTGAATTTCCCATTGTCCTACGTAATTTAGAACGACCATTAACCGTATGTTATTTGCACACCTATGAAGTAGATCCATTTTGTTGGCCATATCACACATGTATATTAATTCGCCGAACTCGTTGTGAAGTTTAAATGAACTGTCACGTTGCATCCGAGCTGTAAAATGCAGACGTTCAGAACATAGCAACATTGTAGCATATGACGGAGGTGGCTTTTAGCTAGATGGATGACAGCAGGCTAAGTAAAATAGCGATGTTTCAAAGCTAAAGTTCATCAGAATCTTGGGATACGCCTGCTTGACAACGGGAGAGATATAACTAACGACTGGCCTTTGGCCGTAGCAACCATGCATTTAGAACTAGTAACGGCAGTTTGTCCTGCAAGTTGAGAAATTAGTTGATATGTGTCGGAAGAAAGTAGTTCTACAAACAAGACAGTTTAAGCCATCAAAACGTTTAAATTGTAACAGGAAATGAACACATCGGAAGTGGCAACAGTGGAATAAGCGGGATAATGGACTCCACGGTGGTCTGTTCACAGAAATTAATGCACTTACGAGGTTTAAACGGCCCTCCGCTTTGCGTCTGGGCCGTTTTACAACCTCGACCGTGCATTAACTTCTGTGAACAGACCACCGTGTCGTCCATTATCCCTTACGTAGCACACCTGTTACAGCACAGGCCCTCACTGGTGCCTCCAGTCACCACACTCCTAATGATTCTGTTCGTAATAATCAGTAGGTTCGGTGCACAATAAGTGTAGAAGATTCTTTCCATTTGGTCCTATTTGATACTTGACCTCTTGAATAGTCAACTGAATTGCTCCTGAGTGCTCCGGTCCTGCTCCTTGGCTCCTGTTAGACCTTGGATCTCCCTTCTAGTCAACTGAATTGTTCTGTTTTTCCTATGGTAGCTGCTTTTGTAAGCATGATGATTCCTTGTCTTGCTCTTCCTGGGCCCTGGTCAGAATGACCTGGAGCAGGTCCTGCGCCAAATCGGGGATAAGGATCAGAAGATCCAGAACCTGGAGGCCCTGCTGCAGAAGAGCCGCGACAGCGTGAGCCAGCTGGAGGCCGAAAGGGAGGACCTGTGTGCCAAGATCCAGGCTGGCCAGGGCGAGGCGGCCCTCCTCAACCAGCTGCAGGAAAAGAACCACACGCTGCAGGAACAGGTAAGCCTTAGAGGCACACTCACACACCACTCACAAGTTTCTTGTTTTTTTTTAAAGAAGAAGCTTGGGCTAGCATTTTTCACTACACAGCTCCCCCTGCAGCTTCGGTAGCAAGTGACTGCTACGCTAAACCCCCACTAGCTAGCGAGCTAGCCATCAAGAAACCAAGCTAAACAACACATACAGGGCTCACAATAAAACGGTCGAGCAAACACATTGTTCAAGAGACTATCAAACCACATTACAAAGATGAAGTTCTCCCAAGGGTAGGCTACTTACAATTTCAACAGTAACAAAGCCAAGTCGGCGTCCGTTTTGCAGTCTTCTTCGAAACTACAATCTGACTACATTTTCGAGGCGCGATTGGATACTTCCGCTGAGTCACATCCGGATTTACCCTGACTGGGTCCAGAAACTTGCCATGCTAAATTAAACGTAGAGGAAACACTGCTTTAAGTCGACGGTGGCAGCGCTGCCTGGAAGACGACGTTGGGGACTTAAAACACCATCGAGCCACTCATAACAACATATTAGCACATACATGCAAACCAGTTAGCTTCCATCTGAGCGGCATATCAAATGAAATATGCTCACGCAGACAAATACACACTAACATTTGCATTTAGGATTATAACACACCCACCAAGACAATACACATACTGTTCCTGGGCTGGTGTGGTAGTGAGCAAAGACAAACTTGCCATAGAAGCAAAATAAGAGTCCCAGTATTTGATACATGCACCACACAGTGACTATCCCAACAGTACAAAGTCAGCTATCATATTTCACCATTGTGTGTACTCTACAGCCTAACTGGCATCCTTATCTGACCCGAGTGTCTCCCCTCTCCCACAGATCGGACAGCTGGCGGAGAAGCTGAAGAACCAGTCGGAGAGCCACAAGCAGGCGCAGGAGAACCTGCACGAGCAGGTGCAGGAGCAGAAGACGGCCATGCGCACGCTGCAGGACCGCTGCCAGGCGCTCGAGATCTCCAACGGAGAGCTCACCTCGCAGCTCGGGGACAGCCGCGAGAGGGTCGCCCAACTGGACACGCAGGTGGGCACCAAGAGTGGAGATAAGGACACACACACACAGAGACACATTTCGCCAGATTCTATGAATGTTTACACTTAAGTGTGCATGATGTCACATCATTAAAAAAATGACACTCCCCATGTGAACATGGAGATACAGACACAATGCTTCCACTAGTGACAGTCACATGCACACTTTTGTTTTGTCTATTAGCATTTTAACCACCCAACAAATGACCATATAATGACCATATACTGACCTTATACTTCCCAATTCAGCCCCTTGCACATATTAACAGAAGCTTGTAACCTCTCCACATAAAGTAAACCATTTTCTATCACTCCCTCCTGCAAGATCCCACACGCCCTCCAGTTCACACTTACACTGAATCAGTGGCGTTGAGCACTTTCTCGACACGCCGACTGTCACGTCTGGACCGACACAAAGGCCCCGTGCTGTTCAGTCGTCAAGAGCCTTAATCTCCATAAGCAAGACCCTAATGGAAGCAGATCAGCTGAGTATCCGGCGGAGCTTTAATGTCCGTAATCAGCCGGGCTCTCGAGAGCGGATAAGATTGGCCGCTGTAACGGGAGAAGTGCTCTCGTATGAGGGGCTGTCCGGTGGCCAGGGTCAGATGAGGACTAGCTCCACTGCAGCGCTCCAGCTTCTAACCATAATGACATGTAATTGGTTGCAATTTCACTTTCCACGTCATGGTGCTGAATTCAGACACCTGCCTATAAACAAACTCTATTGTGTTGCCAAGCGTGCTTGCCAAGTGTTACCCTTTTGCATTGTGCGTCACACTAGTCGTATTTACTTGTTTTGCAGTGTATGCTTATTCTGTTAATGTTAATGATGTTTACATTTTTGCATTACCATTTGAGTTGTCTTCGGGTACACATTTTGCTGCCTGCCTTGCTCTCCGTAGTAGCAGTCTGAGTTAATAGGCTTTGTGTGAGTGTGAAGGATGCAGCTGTGGGCTTAGGACACTGTGCTTTGTGCGGCCATATGATGCTGTAACTACCCAACCCCCTCCCTCATTCCCTTCCCTTCCCCCAGCTGAAAGCCAAGACAGAGATGCTGCTATCGGCCGAGGCGGCCAAGAACGCCCAGAGAGCTGACCTCCAGAACCACCTGGAGACGGCCCAGCATGCACTGCAGGACAAGCAGCAGGTGAGCCATGACGACCTCGCGCAGCAACAGCTGGCTCTGTCTCAATGCTAACCCCCTGCCAGCCAATTAGCCCGGCGCCATCCCTCGGTGTTCTCAGCTGAGGCCTGTGTGTGTGTGTGTGTGTGTGTGTGTGTGTGTGTGTGTGTGTGTGTGTGTGTGTGTGTGTGTGTGTGTGTGTGTGTGTGTGTGTGTGTGTGTGTGTGTGTGTGTGTGTGTGTGTGTGTGTGTGTGTGTGTGTGTGTGTGTGTGTGTGTGTGTGTGTGTGTGTGTGTGTGTGTGTGTGTGTGTGTGTGTGTGTGTGTGTGTGTGTGTGTCTTTTTCTGTGTAGCTGTTGCAGTTTTTGTTTGTCTCTGCCTGCTTAGGCATTTGCACTGGCCTACTCTACTGTGATCTGTGTTTGTTTTCATCTTCTGTGAGTGACTGCTTTGTGTTCTGTGAGTGACTGCTTTGTGTTCTGTGAGTGACTGCTTTGTGTTCGCGTCTGACTGCTGCGTCTGTGTGCAGAGCCTGAGTGTAAGTGAGCCAAGTGCAGCTGGAGCAGCTGGGTATTGTGACGGTCAGCTCTGGGAGGCCTGTGTATGACCACTTCTGTGTGGGGATGGCAAGTGCTGCCCACGTGTGGGACCAAAAGTTATGACCATTAGTTTTGCAGTTGTGTGGGCCATTAACAAGCATGTGCCTGGTCCAGCGTGGAGGTGCTACTTGTGATATATATTTATAGTCCAGTCACTCCGTATCAACTATGCAAAACGTGTCCATATCAACACTACAAGACGTCGATGGAATCTCCTCTCCAATCAAAATTAGTGAGACGATGTTTGTGCCCTTACATTGGCGCCCTTTAAAAATGTTAGATGTACATAATGAGGTCTGTGATGTCCTAGCAGACAACAATTTAGTCTCTTTTATGTCATTGTTTTAGTTGAGCACTGGCCTTTATCCCATTGTTTGGTCTGTATATATCTGAATGTGTGTGTGTGTGTGTGTGTGTTGGTGTGTGTGTGTGTGTTGGTGTGTATGTTGGGGTGTGTGTGTTGGGGTGGGGGTGTGTGTGTGTGTGTGTGTGTAGGAGCTGAGTAAGAGCCAGGTGCAGCTGGAGGAGCAGGGCCAGCGGCTGCAGGAAAAGCAGGAGCACTGTGTCCAGCTAGAGGCCAGCCTCAAGGAGACCAGGGACAAGCTGCTCATCTCCGAACAGCTCACCGACTCACTACAGGCCCATGTAAAGGTCAGTGGGGTACCGCCCACACACACAACTCTGTGGGTGTTTGGGTGGGTTGTTCATGTAGCAACACCTGAAAGTTGCAACCCAAACTATTGTTTTGAGTTCGAAATGAGCCTTTATGAGGCCTTCTTGGTCCTTGGTTCATAAGGCCTTCATGCTGTGTTTTTGTGTGTCTTACTGCTACTGTGTATGGTCATCTATTCCATTTATCCATTCATTAATGTGTGGACCATCTCATCCATGTTCTACAGTGCATCAACCTGACCTTTTGTGTGTGTGTGTGTGTGTGTGTCTGTGTGTGTGTGTGTGTGTGTGTGTGTGTGTGTGTGTGTGTGTGTGTGTGTGTGTGTGTGTGTGTGTGTCAGAAAGCGGAGCAGGAGCTGGCAGAGCTGCGCTCGTGGCAGGAGCAGGCACAGCAGAACCAGGAGAAGCTGAGGCAGCAGGTGGCAGAGCTGGATGGGAAGGGCAAAGAGCTGGGACGCCTCCTCGGAGAGGAGAAGCAAGGGTAAGGACTGGAGCCGTGTGTGTGTGTGTTTGCCGACATAGGAATTTAGAACTTTTCTTTTGAACTGAAAGAGAGTAAACTGAGAATTAGCCCAGTCAGTCACCCTTAGCAGAGTGGTCTCTCACATGCATGAATGGATCCAGATGTCGGCAATTTAGCAAGTGAAAGACACTCCTCTGTATGTATGTACATTTGTACAGTAGAGGTTTGTACAGCCAGCGCATAAACAATGTGTGCAGTTGTGTATGAGAGTCATTGAACAGGTTTGTTTGTGTATTTATATGGTGTATACAAAATGAGGGTAACCTCTCTTCCTCTATCTATCTGTCTGTCTATCTATCTCTCTCTATCTTTATCCTTCTCTCTCCCCCACTCTCTCTCTCTGTCTTTCTGTCTCTCCTTTCCTCCTCTCTCTCTCTCTCTCTCCCTCTTCTCTTTCTCTCTCTCTCTCTCTCTGTCTGTCCCTAGTGCTGTGGCCCTGCAGGAGGAGCTCCAGAAGCGCTCCACGGCCCTCACCGAGGCACGACAGCAGCTGGACAGCAGCCAGCAGGAGCACAGCGGCTTGCAGGCCCGCCTGGACTCCCTCACGCAGGAGGGGCAGGCGCGGCAGGCCGAGCTGGACAAGAAAGCACAGGCCCTGGCCGCAGACCTCCACAAGGCCCAGAAGGAAAAGGAGGCCCAGGCCAAGGAGCTGGCCAAGACCAAGGAGGGCCTGGCCAAGGCCTCCAAGGCCCTGAAGGAGAGCCAGAGCCAACTGGACAAAGAGAAGAAGAGCCTGGAGGCCAGCCTCAGTGAAAAGGTTTGGGCCTCTGTGGTTTTCAGTGTTGGTCTGTTGGTCAGTGAGTCCGTGTTTGTTAGCCATCCCTGGGGCAAGTCTGGCGCTGTTATCTGCCCTTAGTGGTCTGTCAGTGGTATGAAGGGAGGAGGTGGGTTTCATCAGATGGGCCATGATCAAAGGATTTCTGTTTCCACTGGCGTTGTCATGTGTCCCATGTATTGTGTGGCGTGCCCGAGCCCATGGAGACATTGTTTAAACCAATCCCCCTCCATAAACGCCTGCAATGACCTCAGCCCTGCTGTGCTTCTGGGAAATGAGGCTCTGGCCCGCTTGGCCCTTTCCACTGCTGTTGGCACAGAGGGCAGTTAAACGTGTGCAGACGTGGCCCGGGGCTTGGTTTGATAAGGTCTCCATGAGTTAACTGGGCTGTAAAGCTGTCGTCTCTCTCCCTCCCTCCCCCCTTCTCTCTCTCCTCCACAGGAGCAGGCTCACCAGAAGGCCATGCAGCAGCTTCAGAAAACTGCTGACGCCACAGCCAAGGAGCTCACAGATGTCAAGGCTCAACTTCAGAAGTTGACCGAGGTCAGTTCCCTTCTCCAGTCTTTATGGTTCTCAGTATAATTATGTGTAGGCCCGGTACTGTGTAAACACGAAGGGCCAGCCTAGTCCTAAACCCAAAGCTTTTTTTCCATGGAGCTTTTCCTCGAAGTTCTACTTTTATTCTACTCTGAAGCATGTACGGGAAACGGGCCCTAAATAAAGCTTTTCCCAACAGGCGGAGAAGGGGCTGAAGTCACAGATGGCTACTGTAAATGCCCAGCTTATGCAAGCTCAGGACACCCTCAAAGCCAAGGACAAAGAGATGCAACAGCTGCAGGCACAGCTGAAGACAACCCAGGGGTCCTTCAACCAGGAACTGAAGAAACTGGAGACCCAAGTGTCTGACCTGCAGGCCGCCCAGGCCAAGAAGGCATGTTGTGGCATTACTCGCGTGCTCGGCCGTCCTCACACGCCTGTCAGCCCAGCAGGGGTGCACCTAGGCCCACAGAGGTGTTAGACATGTTCAAGTCAGCGTGTTGAGTGACACGCATATAAACACACACACTTGTGCAAGTGTCTTACACAGGCGCCTTACACAAGTGCCTGCTACAGACACATTTTTATAAAGCAACACATTGTCTTACACTTACGCATCTATAACCACAGCGTATGCTGGCATACCTTCACTGTTACACCTGTGTGCCTTCCCACACACACACACACACACACACACACACACACACACACACACACAGAAAATTGCTGGTAAGAGAGGCCAGCTGTACCCTTTGAGAATTTATTTGGGTTGAGAATGCCGGGACATGACGCAGAAGCTCAGATTCATCTGCTGACTCAGATGGAGACACACACTCAGCCAGAGGAATCTGGGCAATAACATTTGTTGTATTCAGTTACAGGATATTGCCCTAATAAATGACCCGAATATGACGTCTTCACTTAAAACATAAAGCCTCTGTTTTTGTGAGGGTGTGTATATCTGTATGCATGTCTTATGAGTTTGTGTGTGTGTGTGTGTGTGTGTGTGTGTGTGTGTGTGTGTGTGTGTGTGTGTGTGTGTGTGTGTGTGTGTGTGTGTGTGTGTGTGTGTGTGTGTGTGTGTGTGTGTGTGTGTGTGTGTGTGTGTGTGTGTGTGTGTGTCAGGCTGAGGAGGAGGTGAAGCTGAAGGAACAGCTCTCCTCTGTGTCCAGTGAGCTGAGCTCGGAGAGGAGTCGTGCCGTGGAGCTACAGCAGAGCCTGGAGAAGGGCCAGCAGAGCCTGGCCACCCTGCAGTCCGACTTCTATGGCAAAGAGTCCGAGCTCTCCGCACTCCGCCAGGACATCAAGGTGTGTGTGTGTGTGTTGATCATACCTGAAAAGTGAAAATTCTACTCAAAGGAGACTTTGAAGCTCTGTGATAAGTCATTTGTGCCTCTGTGCTCCAGCAACTATAGATGAAGTGTGTACATTTGGTGAGTGTGTGTCTTACTACTAGTGTGTGTGTGTGTGTGTGTGTGTGTGTGTGTGTGTGTGTGTGTGTGTGTGTGTGTGTGTGTGTGTCTCAGGCATCCGCTGAGAAGCTGGCGCTAGCCCAGGAGGAGCTGAAGGCCAGCCGTTCTCACCTGAGCAAGCGTGAGGAGGAGCTGCAGCAGCTGAAGAGCAGTGGAGCGGCGCTGCAGCAGAAGCTCAAGGAGAGCGAGGAGAGCAGCCGCAAGCAGCAGAGCATGCTGGGAGAGCTCCAGAACCAACAGGTAGAGCAGCACAGCCCAGCAGCACAGCACAGCTGCACTCACACTGGCAGTAGTGTCCAGTAGTGTGTCTCTCGAAGTGGTAATGCGGTCACAACTTAAAGTGGAGGACACCTCGAAGTGCATTCATTTCTGCTACTCGAGAGAGGTGAAGTCCATTATCCTGCACGTTCCACTGTTGCAACACTTAACTAAATGTAGAAATTTGCTGATGTAATTTCTACATTTTCATCACTAAAACTGTCTTGTTTGTAGAACTACTTATTTCTCAACTTGGACAAACTTGGACAAACTGCTTGGACAAACATTTCTCAACTTGGACAAACTGCTGTTACTAGCTCTAAATGGGTGGTTGTTACGACCAAACCCCAGTTACGGGCAAACCCCAGTTGCTCGTTTCATCTCTCTCGTTGCCAAGCTAGCATGTTCCAGTATTCTTTTGAGCCATAGGTTTGATAATTGCCTTTCTAAAGAGCTCATCACAGTAAGAAATTCAACCAAGCAGTGGTTTTATTCAATTATAAAACCAAACGGTAAAGGTTGGGTATTTAGCAGATGCTTATATCCAAACAGACGTACAGAGACTCGCACTCGCAAATCAAACCTTGGCCAACTGGATACGTAGGGGAGACGATAACTGCTGCACCACACCCATGCAATAAAATGAGTAGCATTTAGCATCAATTACATAAATAGTATATATTATATTTATACATTATGAATATAAAGTCATATGTTTCTAAACATCTAATCAGTGTTAGTCGTGTGTGGCTCTAGTGGCAGGAGAGTATCTTGTATCTCGTACAAACCATGTCACTGAAGTGTGTGTCTGTGTCTGTGTCTGTGTCTGTGTCTGTGTCTCTGTGTGTGTCTCTGTGTGTGTGTGTGTGCGTGCGCGCTGCAGGCCCAGACGCAGGAGGAGCTGCAGAAGGAGCGTGCTCAGGTGGAGGAGCTGAAGGCGGCCCAGAGCGCTTTGGAGAAGGAACGGAGTCGCCTGGGCGCCGAGCTCAAATCTCTGGCTGAGAAGTCCGACAAGGTCAGAAGAGCAATATGCAACTGCACATGTATCATGCCCCCAAACTAGAGTTGCCCCAAAGGAGCTTTTATGTAGGATCGTGGAGGACATGCATGTGGGCCCATGGTGTGTTGTGTGTACAGTATGTACTCTAAACTCACACAGCTCACCTTGATGAATGTCTGTGCACATTCAGGTATTTTGACTGACCGCTGTTTACACTGACCAATGTTATGTATTTTTTTTATCTAAGCCTGAACTACGCCTTACACACCCAATGTTTGTTGTGTGGGTAAAACTGCTGTAGGTTTTGCTTAGGTGGTAGAGGTGTGTGTTTATGTACTGTATGCGTGTTTACGTGTGTGTGTGTGTGTGTGTGTGTGTGTGTGTGTGTGTGTGTGCGGTTGCTGTGTGTGTTGTCAGGAGCTGAAGGAGCTGCAGGCGGCGAAGCAGATGCTGATCCAGCAGAAGCTGGAGCTCCAGGGCCGTGTGGAGGCGGGGCAGGCGGCGCTGGAGCAGGAGCAGCGCGATCACCAGGCCACACGCACAGGCTTCAGCTCTAAAGAGGAGCAGCGCAAGGCCCACACGCACAAGATCCAGGCCCAGATGGTACACACACACACACACACACACACACACACACACACACACACACACACACAAATACTGCCCATGGTATATAAACATACATTATTCTCACCTTGTGTACACAGAGTTCACTAAAAGAAAGGTTTTGAACAACTCACTTTGTTTTTCTGCTCGCTGCCGTCTTGCCAGTCAAGGACTGAGTTGTCCAAAACCTTTCTTTTTAGTAAACTATGTACACGAACAATATTCGCAATGCTCGAGTTCATGTGTAGAGACACTGATGATACTTCGATCAAAGTGTCAAAGTTTCATGTTGTGTTAAGCCTTCTTAGTGTTTTAAAAATAGCGATTTTGACGCGATCATGTATCAAAATAGTAGTACCCATAGTATTCCCATTCAAAAGGCCATTTCACCCGAAAACGACAACACGTACAAGGCTAAAAGCGGCACTTCGGACGTAATTATGCTTTTAAACGAAAGTGACTCCGGTACATTCACAAAAACACCCTAGGATGCATTTTGGCGAGAGTTACGCTTTATACTCACACACACATACATATATGGGCATATGTACAGTATTTCAACATTACAGCCTCCTCAGTGTTATCTCTCATTTTAGTAGGCCGTAGTAAATTTGTGGCTATTCTTTAATGGATGAAAATAGCAGAAGCAGAAACACCACACACATCAATTTAAGATCTGTAAGGTTGCTTGTTTGTTTGTTTGTGTATGTGATTGTCTGCCTGTGTTCTCTCTGGTGCCCTAGGCGGAGGAGGTGCGTGCGCGTGAGGAGCTGCAGAAGGAGAAGGAGGAGAGCGAAGTGCGTCTGGGCCTGCAGCTGTCGGCGCTCAACGAGAACGTGGCCACGCTGAAGCGTGAGTGGCAGGGCAGCCAGCGGCGCGTGGCCGAGCTCGAGAAGCAGACGGACGAGCTGCGCGGGGAGATGGCCGTGCTCGAGGCCACCGTGCAGAACAACCAGGACGAGAGGCGTGCCCTGCTCGAGAGGTCTGCACGCACACACACACACACACACGCACAGACATACACACATTTGGACATATACCTTTATATTAGTGCTGTCAAAATAAGCCAAAATAAATACCAGAAATAAAATAAAAATAAGCCAAAATAAAATACCAGAAATAACAATAAATCTGTCTGGGGCCGCAAATATATCTGAACCATTTTATTAGCCTCAGGCATATGGCATACTAACCATACACTGCATATGCTATATTGTACAGCATAATATTTTCATATATGTAAATATGTATCCCCTGATAAACATAGACTTGGCGTGCAGAGGTTGTTTTGATGATCCTACGCATTCAATTTGCCATCAGTACAACACAGTGGTTGTTTAACTTTTCACACAATCCAGTCAAATTTTTTTCCCTGCAATTCAGTCAAATGATGAAATGTATTACTGTCTGTGGTCAGCCCTACTTTACATGCGTAGACACATCTAGGGTGTGTTCCTGAAGCTCCATTGGTTTAGCAATGTAGTAACAACACTGCTGTCATGGCTTTCATAATCAGATAACACATACTGTTAAAACATTCTATATAGTACTGTAAATCATGTTTGAATAAAAACATCTACTAAATGACTTGAAAATATAAATAGAACTGTAATTGTGTGTGTCGGATCGCTGCAGTGGACCTTTTAAAAAAGCACCGTCTTGCTCTTTTTCCATGCTCTTATTTTCTCATTTTTGTAACTTACATTACGTGTGTGTGTGTGTGTGTGTGTGTGTGTGTGTGTGTGTGTGTGTGTGTGTGTGTGTGTGTGTGTGTGTGTGTGTGTGTGTGTGTGTAGGTGTGTGAAAGGCGAGGGGGAGATTGAGAAGCTGCAGGGTAAAGTGGTGGAGATGCGGAGGAAGCTGGATGACACCACCGCCGCCATGCAGGAGCTTGGCCGAGAGAACCAATCACTACAGGTCCGCCTCACACGCAGCCAATCAGCACAGTGTTAGATGGACAAGCAGCCAATTGCTGCAGGGCAAACACAACCACTGTAGATTTTAGTCTGCACCGAACACTGACATTAACACTGATTAGATCTAAATGGAATTATAGATCTATTTTAACTTTTAATCAGAATAACTCAATTTCCTGTATATGTGTATACTAAATATAAACCAACACACTGAGAATCAGTTCCAGTAAATGGTCTGCTGTATTGATTCAGATGCTTTGTTTTCTATTTGTTTTGCAAACTTAGTGGTGGTTGTCATGGTGACAGCATGGTGATGTGTGACCTTTCCTGTGCCCCTAGATCAAGCAGTCTCAGAGTTTGACCCGAAAGTGGGCTGAGGACCATGAGGTGCAGAACTGCATGGCTTGTGGGAAAGGCTTCTCGGTCACTGTCAGAAAGGTTGGCCTATTTTTCTCACTCTCACACTCTCTCACACACAGAAAAGTCTCACACACACACACACACACACACAGACAAACTAAACTATTACACAACCTTACACCTCACTCCTGCCCAGTAAGTACACATATGCACATACCTGTAGCACATGGTTGACATGCAAACAGGCTCCCTCCCTCCCTCCCTCCCCGGGGCGTGTTTTGACATTCTCCCACACATCATGGTGGCTCCATCCACTCTCATTCATTTGTCTCCTGTCAGGAGGGAGAAACCCGGCCGGCTCTCACGCAGCCCATTTGTTAGGTGGTGCCACACAGTCCTATTCACCGCAAGAGTGGATCAATGGAGTGTTAATGATCAGCCAGTGCCTTGAACACACTGCCTAGTCCCACACACACACACTCACACACACACACACACACACACACACACACACACACACACACACACACACACACCCCTCTAAAGGGCTGTTTGCTCAGGCTAAAAGAGCCCCACATCAAAGCCCCACACCGCTGGGGGCCGTGGTGATTCAGGCCCCACAACAACAGATCAATACAAATGCTAATACTGCAGCCTGTCTTCAAAGGCCGGGCTCGAGCTGCTCTGAGCGGCACCGCAGCAGTATGGTGGAGATGATCACGGCATCACGCCAAGCAGCTCTGGCCTGCGCCGTGCTACTCCAACTCATTATATCGACCCCAGGCACATGGGCCCGACTTTGTTTCAAAACTGCAGTTACCATACAAACTTTTACAGCTGCCATGAGCCCAATACACGCTCAACCCAACCTAGTGTTTATGATTTCTCTCTCTCTCTCTTTCTTTCTCTCTCTTTACCTCTACAGCACCACTGCAGGCACTGTGGTAATATCTTCTGCAACGAGTGCTCCGCCAAGAACGCCCTCACGCCCTCCTCCAAGAAACCTGTCCGAGTGTGTGAGACGTGCTTCGAGGAGCTCCAGGGCTGACCTTCACCCAACACACACACACACAAACACACACACACACACGTTCACAACCTCCCCTCACACACTACACAAACTCACACACGCTCACTCACACACACAGACACATGCAACGCCACATGCACATTGTGTAAACACACACACTAGCTCAGGAGCAGAGGACTGCACTCTGCTCTAAGGAGAGCTGCTGCAGAGGAAGGACACTGGAGCAGCACCACTTGCACCATTTGGGGGGGGGGGGGGGGTTTACGTACGGACCCCTCAAGAGCTCATTTGGAAGACTCGCTCTGCAGGGAATCGCTGAGGGACCTCCAAGTGTCAACTTCAAAGAAAGGAGTCTTTTTGTGTAGTTTGTTTGTTTGTCTGTTTTTGTTCTTTTAAAAGAGGAGAGAAAGGAGAACAGACGGAGAGCCAAGCCAGGCCTGTCCCGGTCTGCCCTGTATTGTGCCTTGTCCGCCTCAGAGGCCGTCTACACCCAGCAGGGGAGCGCGGTCTGGGCACAGGGTGGTGTCGTCTCCCTGATGTAGGATGGTCTGGATGTGGAGTGGGATATTGTACAGAGATGTGTGTGTGTGTGTGTGTGGATGGATGGCTGGAAAAAAGGTGAGTGGAGTGTGACAAGTGATCTGATTGCATTGAGAGGGATGTGTGATTGGTGACTGTGTGACTGAGTTGATCATATGAGAGGAAGTTGTGTGGCTGGGCTGATGGTATTCTAAAGACATGGATGTGTGCATGTGTTTTGTCTAACCAGGTGGGGTCAGTGTGCACTTGGAAGTGATGATTGTTGAAAGATGCCGCTGGTTTATGGAAGTGAGTGGAGATTATTTTAAAAGGATTGTGAGGTTGATGTTTCCAGACAAGTCAGTGTTATGTTAATGATTTAAAAACTACCTTTAAATACCAATATCCAGGTTGTGTTGGTATGATGGAGAAAACCATTTAGAGGTGCTGTGTTTTTTTTTTTTTTGCAGTCAGGTCTAATGTGTATTGCTCTGTGTGATGTGGTATTGGTGAGGTCTTGTCATAGTGAATATGGGCCATGTGTTTGAATGGAAATACATAAGGTGGACAGTGGAATCAACACCAGCAGGGATCTGATTAGAACCAAAGAATGTAGAGTAGGTATGTGAGTGTGAAGTATGGTTGTGTGTGTGTGTGTGTGTGGTGTGGTGTGTGGAAGTCTGAGTTGGGTGGAAGAAGGATCTCTTCTTATCTAACACTATGAGGTGTTCTGGGGCTCTGAAAGGCTGGGTATTGGATCTGGACATTTCTGAGATTCCTTATGAAGCCTCTCTGGCCACCCTGTCATCTGTACAGCTGATTCTCAAATGGCTTCTTGTTCTTTGGTTGAAATGTGTTTCATGTTGCACTGGCCACTGATGTGTCATGACCCACAGGTCGTGGTACCTCACTGATGTAATATGCATAACTACAAGTAGGTGCAAATGATGGTACAATTAACCCTGCATTGTGCATAGGCGTTGACCTGTGTGTGCGTGCGTGCACGCGCGCGCCCATCTCGCTTTTGAGCAATAATTGTGATCCCGTGGCACTGGCTGCAGCTGTTTGTATGTGTGACTGCTGCGTATGAGCACTTGGTCTGTTTGTATGGTTGCATTTTTAAAACATAATTTCCTCTTAAATTAAGTTTTAGAGCATCTGGTGTTGTTGTGTTGTCTGAAGTACTGCCTGTACAAAAAGAGCAACTCAGCTTAGCCGTAGATCTATCGCACAAGTGACTTGATGTCGATGTGAAGAAGAAGCACTCTTTGGAAGAGCTTCAACCTCAGTGTTGCTCCGTCACCGCTGTTGGCAGGAGCAGGTTAGTCAGGTTTCACCAAGCGACGTAGACCTCCACCCTACCCCAATCCCCCAGCCCTGCTGAAGAGGGAAAGCTTCTCAGCTTATCTGTGTTTGTTTCTTATATGAGTTTTCTTTTTAGTCTGGGGTAGGTGTAGGGCTCTTACCTCTTGGTTAGGCACAAAGGGAAGGTCAGAGGTCAGCTTTGCATGACCTTTTGTGCCGGGGGTCACAGTCACATTTTAATTCAGCATAGTATTCACTTCCATCTGGTAAAGAATCAGAACAGTATAACAGAAGACATTGTTTTATGTGTTTAGTAGAATGCACTCAAGCTCTCTCACTCTCTCAACTTGCAGATCTTCATGTATTTCTTCATGCATGTGGGACACTGACTTGCACAAAAGAAAAAAAGAAAAATATACAAGGCCTGCTGAGATGTAGGTGTGGCTGTCAGTGCCAATCCTACTGAATGTTTGTGTTAGTGCCATGGATTTTCTCTCCTCTGTCCCTCCCGCCCTGTGTAGAGGAGGAACATCACACGTCCACTTTTATGGACGGAATTCAGCTCTTCTTTTCACGCTCACTAACAGATGCCATTGTAACTTTGTCTGTAACATGTTTTGATTATGATGTATAATATGTTTTTTATATATATTAAAAAAAGCAAAGGGAGAAAAATGTACTGAGGACATATATGTAAAAAAGAGATTACTGTCTTAACCGTCCTCATATATCATTTGGTATTGACACTACGCATTGTTGTGGTCTTGACTTGGTGGTTTATCATGGCTGTGTTTGTGCGTGGCGTGCTGACCAGGCCTCTACGTGCTCATCGCTGGACGCTGTGTGTGTGTGATCATGTCTCTGTGCCTTAAGTTTACGTTCCCGCTCACTGTCCCCTCTCCATCTCTGGCGTCTATCTGGAAGACCACGGCTGACTTAACAGCAGAGACTGACTGACCCGACGTGACGTACTGAATGGTTTTACTTTTTGTTATGAGAGGAAAAACAAAGTGATGTAATTTATGTCCCGAGGGATCATTTGTTTTCTAATTTTCCATCATGTTTAAGAGTAAATAATAAAACTAGGTGTTTCTATTTTCCACATAAATCCTGGCCTTTCTCTGCTTTTTTTGGGGAAATGGGTCCTCCCTAGTTTGTCCCTGCTGTTCAATAGCAAGAGCATCTCTCTAGCCCAGTGTTTTTCAACCTTTTTTGAGCCACGGTACTTTTTTACATAAAAAAATTTCTGCGGCACACCGCCAACCAAAAATGTAACAAAATTACACATCGTAGCCTAATAGGCCTACAACACAAATAATGACAATTTAGTCTTTCTATTTGTTTACAGCTCAGTTCAGAGTCTGCATTTTTCCTTTTCAAGTAGGCCTATCCATTGCTGTTTTAAATCTTTTCACCCATAGATATTAGAAAGCTAGATACCGCATTGTCCATAGAGTTCTATTACAGTAAGTGGCATTAGCTACATGAACGTGGCCGTCATATTGCTGGGGGCAAACACCTTACTGGCAACACTTGCCGACAATCAGAGACGCCTGTTTCTCCACTGGCCTCCAGTGATTGTTGCCCGACCATGATGTCAGCGCTATTACGTTTTGGGGCCCAATGCGGTATCTAGCTTTCTAATATCTATTTTTCACCGCCACTTCTCGTGCACATCACTTAATTAACCAGGTCGTTATTGCACTACCTAGTCAGGGTTCCCGCGGATCCTTAAAAAGTCTTAAAAAGTCTTAAATACAACTTTCGGTTTTTAAGGCCTAAAAAAGTCTTAAATTGTCTGGGATGTCTTGAATTTTCAAAAGGGAGGTATTAAATTTGCGTATGGGACCGCCAGCGAGTGAGCGAGTGCAAGAGAACGACTAAAATGTTTCCATCGGTTTCGTGTATTTAAAACGCATTTGTATAAGTGACTATAAGGCTACGGGAGGAAGTGTAGTGGCTGCAGAGTGAAGATGTTTTTCACGGGTGTGGTTAAAGGTGTGAAAACGGTAATTATACAGTATGTATAAATATGCCTGACGTTTTCGTGGTGTAGCCGAGGCCTGAGACATACGCAGGTAGCCTACGTGAGCGGTAGATTGAGCAGGAGAAAGAGTTGGTAAGCCAGTTAGCGATAGAGTGGCCATACGTTCGAATTTAGGCCGGACATATGGATTTTAAAAGTCCTGTCCGGCGTCCGGCGCAGCCTCAAGCCGGACGCTCATTTGTCCTCCTTTTTGGAGTTGCGCTGGCCATCTAGAATCTTTGCTTGGACGCAGCATCGTTTCACAATGGACGCGAAGACTGCTGGTCAAATTATGCGCATTGCTAATCAGGAGGAAATACTGTCCATGTTAAGTTGATCTGTTTGCATCTTTCCAGCGTGTGTTGCTGGCCTAGCCTAGGGAAGAAAATATCTGTCTAAGTTATAATACCTGTAATATCTGTCAGCAGCTTGATGGCAGCGTTTCCTAGTAGGCCTAGGCCTACTTCGCTAAAGTTGTGAAATATAACCGCATATTTTTTGAATGTCGGCGACTGGCTACATAAAAAAAAAAAACGTGCGTTCATAATACGTGCGTGCTTGAGATGAAACCAGCAGCTTTCTGCAGGATCATGCGAGGAGGATCTGTCTCTTAATTAATTTAAAACAAGTCAATGGTTTTACAATGTTTCAGTCAAGCTTTGGTTGGTTTAGATAGGCCTACAACTGGTAAGCTATGCAAAATGTAAAGCAGTGGATTAACTTTAATTTGCTGTGCTGCATATGGGACAATATATGATCGTAAATTATATAAAGTAGGCCTATTAAAATATTTAAATAGCTTAATCTAACTTTGAAAAAAATATTGAAGGGAATCCAGTCCAGTGCACATGTCTTTGGCAAGTAGCCTAGGCTATACAGACAGGTGAAGAACAGCCTCAGCCAGTAAGCACAACCAAATATGTACAGCCAGCTTCAAAAGCAAGCAGCTCAGACCCTAAAATTGGGCATTCATAGCTGTGAAGGTAATTCACACACAATTATTCTTCTTTCGCCAAAATATATTTGGTAACTTCTGTAGACATCCAACATGGGGTGGGGGTTAAAATTAGTAGAAAAAAAACTATTGCATGAAACAGTTTTAAGGAGTCGCATGTATCTTTTTGCCGTGGTATAGTCTTAATTTTTCCATTTAGATGTCTTGAAAAGGTCTTAAAAGTCTTTAAATTTGCTCTTGGAAAATGTGCAGATACCCTGCTAGTGCCACTCACTGACATGAAAGAGTATTTATTTACTTACAAGTCACTACACTGCAGGCACATAGGCTCTGCCATTGTTGAGTGTAGGCTATTTGCAACAACAAAATAATGTTTTTGGACCGATCAAGTGAAATTGCACAATTTCCCATGGCACTCCTGATGATCTCTCATGGCACACTGGTGTGCCGCGGAACAGCGGTTGAAAAATCACTGCTCTAGCCCCAATAATGTTATTTAGTCTAGCCACAGTAAAATGTGCTATTGTTCTTCACCGTGCTGCAGTGCAAACCATATTGAATGGTAGTCTTTGTTAGATAATAACATGTAGATTAGTCTAAAGAGCTGTTTTCAACCAGCCAGTGTAGTCTGCTGCACAACAGATAATTCATCAGTTCACAGAGTAGTTTCATGGGAAACTTTTAATTACAAAAAACTAGTCCTTTACATAAACTGGAAAAACATTAATATCTAGATTGTATGCTTGACTTCGTCTCTCTGTGATTGCCCTATTCCCACTGGATGGATGCATGCGCGTGTGTGAGTAGGTGAAAGTGACTCGGGAGAACTTGGCAGGGGAGATGATCCGTCTGATCCACAGGGCATCACCTGTAGCACACACAGAGAGGGAGAGAGAGCTATTCGCCATAGCGGTGACTGTTGACGCTTCCACACACACTTCTGAACTGAGGATGGGAGGAATAAAGACAGTCTGGCGGGAGGGGGTGGTGGTGGAGAAACGTTCTACTGGGGCAGAGGGGTGAGGAGGCACTGGAAGCTACAGCCTGCTGAGGACCAGGGTTAGGTTGGGTCTGTTGGGGACTTTCTACAGGGGCCGGTGGAGAGCAGTGGCTCAGATTTGCGAGGACTCCAGCCAGGCTGACGAGTTTTTCAGACGGGTATGCCGCGAGTCCTGCTTCAAAAGTGACGAAATGGCACTCTCGATCTCGGTCATCCATGATTTCTACAACACAAATAAATGCCTTGTTTAAGTCAAGTCAGACCATGAAGACACGTCCTTCAACAAACAAATAGGGGTCCAAACTATGTAGCACATTCCTTAAGGGAAGCTCAACAGAAGCACTTGGACGGCTGCTCTCCTTATCTCAGGCTTCCACACTCTGCACAGTCAGCATTGACAAATTAACATTTTCTCTAACAGGTACTGAGAAATGCTGAGCCCACAGGGGTTTACAGGGATTTACTGAAAAACAAGCTCCTTTCATCACAATATCACGTGAACTACTTGGAGCATAAAATCACAGTTTGCACTTAACCAGATACTTATGTAAACTATTCATACAGACCTACTTACTAAAGAAAATCAACCATTAGTTGAGGAGACAGATGGCATGATGATAAACCGTGGGAACTGGGAGATAACGCAATCTAAGTACCGCCGTATCAGATGAGTCAGCTGAAAATCACTCCGAGTCTGTACAATTACCTAAAGCTGGCCATAAACCAGTGACACAGATGGCGTGACTTGACCCATCTGGACTACTGTCTAGGACTGTAACAGGGCGTTTCCTCAACTATCTCACTCTAGTCCAAGGGTGAGCGCCAACCAAAACAACCTCTCACCCAACAACTTGGCGTGACGCCAACCTTGGAGGGCTGTCAGTTTTGTGAACTATGGTGCTCTTGCTGATGCTACGTCAGATTACAGAGAAGTTGGAGACGCACCTTCACTACCAAGCCGTCAGCCTGTGGTCACCACAGTAGTGACAGTGATGGGTTAATTATGGGCAGGTGCTGGGGAGACTCACCTTGGCGGCTTCTGAGTAAGCCTGCAGGATGAAGACACCGATGCACTGCTGGTAGCGGTTCTGGTGCATGAGGATGAAGGAATTGGGCAGGCTTGAGGCTGAGGAAGAACACACAGAACCAGCCCAGCCAGAGAGAAAAGGAGGAGGAGGCATTAAAGAACAACCTTTTATGATCAGGTTTCATCACTACTGATGGTCACAATACACAGATTTTAGTCAGAATGACTTAAGAATAAAAATCAGATATATCAGTTGATATATATAATTGTTACAATGGTGGACTTGTTTATGGTCAAACACAAGAGTGGCTTGTGATGTCTGTGGTGAACGTAGGTGAGCTATACCTGTAGCGTTGAGCTGGTCAACATTCTTGAGCTGCAGGCGGTCAAGGGAGATGGGCTGGTCCAGGACGGTGAAGCTGCAGCCATCCTGCAGCAGCTGCTCCAGCTCCTGACCCGGGCCCGGACGCAAATGGATCACATCAGCACCGACAGACCTCTGGGAGATACGGACACGGACATGTGAGATGTGAGTGACACACACACACACACAAACACATTCCAGAGATGGTATCGGTGTGTGTGTGTGTATACACACTGGACACACAGTGACTTAAGAAACAATAAGCCACATACAGTATAAAGAAAGTAGACACATTTGTAATTTAAATGTAGATATATTATACTATATAGTCCTGATCCTACAGAAGTTTACATTTTTACCAGATCTGTATATGCTTAACAAACAGCAGCTTTAGTTGTCAGATTTCAAGATCACCTTAGATACATAGGGGTATAAACACGTTGCGCCTCAATCAGACTATAATCCAATGATAATGATGAGATCACTGTATTGGATGATAATCCTGTGTGTAAACAGGACTTTATTGGCCTGAATGATGGGGCGTGAGCTGCGCCTAGAAAGACGTTTATTATGTTTTTATTGAAATAATTACTATTGCACCTGCTACACCCAGCGTCGGGCAAGGGCAATTAAGAGGCGAGGCAAGGAAGCGTTGCACAATTATTTTGAATAACAGTCATAAAGCTACCGATGAGCCATAAATGAGCTGTACCTTTTTAGTCCGTTTCAGCTTGGTGATCAGCAGAAACTCATCGAAGAGGAACAGGAAGACTTCATGGAGTTTGGCATTTTCTGTGAGGGCATAGTATTATAACCGTGAAAAAGAATACAAAAAGATTCACCGCAACAAAATGTCCAGGTTCACATGACACTGCATGTGATGATGACCCAGATAGAAGCTAAATAGTAGTTAGTAGTCATTTCATACTCAATAGGAGGTAGCAGACACAGATCATAAATAGATAGTAGAGAGGTTGTAGCTGACACTAGCAAAGATTTGGCCCTGATGAGTGTGAAACTACTTGTGTGCATGTGTGTCTGTCAAAGCGGAGCGTCTCACCAATGAGGACCAGCTTCCCCTCGTGCAGCAGGCTACGGTGAGAGATGAGGTTCTCCAGAGTCACAGCCTTCAGCAGGTGCTTCAGGTTCTGCAGGTGGACATGAAATGGGGGTTAGGAGAGTATGACATGTTTGGTCTTGTCCTTTGTGTCACTACATCAACAACTACAGCATCAATGCCCTGTCGTTGAACTGGAAGAGCAAGGTGATAACAACCAGCAGGTTACAGGTTTGGTTTCTGAGGAATACACACACTGATGATGACAGGTAAATCTTTCCTGTACTGTATAAGAAGTAACTCTGCGACAAAAAAACTGCAAAAGCCACAATCCCTTGAACCCACTGGTACAGCCTAGTACTGTACTTTGCAACCCACCTGTCACACTATGGTGACAGAAACAGTGACATCATTGGGATGACCTACCAGGAGTGCAAAGGGCAACAAATGGTATATCTTTAGTCTACTATAAAGGACTGTCTACCAAATATTATAGAGTGGAAGGCTCTAGAATATTTGCCATCTACTACATACTCCAATTAATTATCCTAGTGAAAGTTTAATTTGAGAAGGACCATAAACTAAATCCTTGCCAGTTAAGCTTTCAGTCATGCTGTGCCTTCTTGGGCTGAGTGTTGAAATGTCCTGTCATTAATTGGCCTATATTATACGTTTGGCTGAGTGTTGACAGCTCACCTCGGGCACGTAAGCTCGCTTGTCCCTCTCCCATACCGGCAGCCAGACCAGTGTCTCCTTCAGCTGCTTGACCTTCTGGTAGTTGTCCAGCCATTTCACCTTGCCCTCCAGGTCATCTGCACGGACAGAAGACACAGGGCGTGAGTTCACTGCTTCATCATCACAGTAACAAAAGCCCACACAAAGCCCCCTGGGACATAAATAAAACCCCTGCTGGGGTCACTGAGAGGTCACTCCGGGTTCCTGCCTCACAACAACACAGCAGATAATGGACATGTGTGATCTTTTTTTTTCTTGCCCTCGTGCTGACGACAATTCCATCTATTTTTAGCCTCCCAGTTTGATGAGATTAGTAGCACGCCCCGTGGCTGCTGTGATCTCACGACACAGATCCGTGTGGTGGGAGGGAGAGAACGGGGAGGGTGGAAGGCGACCTTTACGTGTGTTGGTCCTGCTATAGCCCCCGGACACTGTAGCAGGACCAACATGGACACAAAGGAACACACCCAGCCAGTAATTATGGGAGGACAATGCAGAGAACACACACACACACACGTAACACATATGACCGCTCGTGGGAACAGTTGTGTTTATGTTATTTCTAATTGTGCCACTTTCAGTACCACTGACTTCATCTCCCACTGGTTGACCTGGTTGCCTGGTAACCGTGTGAACAGGTGTTCGTGTCTGAGCTGCGATGTGACCTGGCTGGACTCCAGGTAGATGACAGTTATACAATTAACCACATGAGGAACCACATCAGTGGTCAGTGCCCTTTAAATTACTCTACAACTGGAGAAATTTAAATGGGAACTACTGGGGTGGCTAGTTCTAAATCTAAACCTGATTCTGTTGTGAGAGGCAGGTAATGTTCAGAAAAACATAGGTATACAAAGGTGTACAAAGTGTGCAGTTTTCCATACAGTTTCAGTAAGCTTGCTCAAATAAGATGAAAAAACAGATGAAAGCAATTGCTTTTAGAGGGCATTTTAAGTAACTATGAAAACTTTACCCTGTGAAAAAGTTATTACTAGATTGTTATCCCCTCAGTACACTGGTGAAGATGAGGGGCTTTTGACTTTCAACTGCGGAAAAGGTGCTTGCTTATGCACAAACAACTGTTCTCTGAAGAGAGGGAAAGAGAGAGAAGCCTAAAACAAACTGAAATGGAAAACATGAATAATCAAATTTGGATGTGCTGACTTTGTGCAGATTTTACTTTCAAATCTGATTATGCCATCCAGTTACATTAACTGAGAAATGGAAAGTGGCCAATCAGTTTTCACTGACAAATCAAGTTCTCCTTGCTTTTTGCACGTCACATTGCACAACCCTTTTCAAAACAGTTTCCCACATCAGCAGACACACACACACACACACACAAACAAATTCCACAGCATTTTTGGAAAGACGTCACTGGGATTTTGCTCCACCAATCTCTTCAGTAGAAATGGTTGCTCAGATGTATTATAACCAGTGTCGGTTAATCAGGCTGTAGTGTGATGATGCAGTGTTTGTAATGGGCAGTGAGAGAGGTCCAGTGAGACACAGAGGCGAGGGACTCACAGATGGCTCTGTCCACCTGCTCCACGACCCTCTGCAGGGCACTCTCCTCCTCCGGGCTCTGGGTCCTCTTGCTCACGTTCTTCAGGAGGAGCGGGTACCGGGTGAACCTCTGCAGCGGAACCACCAGCAGGTCACGCAGCTGTAGCCGACGGCACTGCTGGTGTCGCTCACACCACTAGGAGAGAGAGCGGGGGAGAGAGAAAGAGAGAGAGAAAGAGAGAGAGAGAGAGAGGTTTGTTTAACCCATTATTCTGAAGAGAGACTTCATTACACTGCCATATTGGGACACAAGGATTATCTAACGTAACAAAGCACAGATGGATAGATGGGGGTGGGGAGCAAAGAGAGGACCATGCAAAACAAGCCCATATATAAAAGACCAGGGAGAACAATGACTGATAATGACATTGATGGAAGATAAGAAAAGTCCACGACTGCAAAGCGAGCCTGCCTGCCTTACTGGCAGACTGACTCATCTCTGGCTGATGGATGTGCTCCAACACGTTGAGCAACAGCCACTGCCAGCAGAGCCACCCAATAGGACCTTGCCCCGGGAGAGCGGTGCAGAACGGTACGGCGCGGTGCTATGCGCCTGCCTGCCCCTGGCTGAGTTCAGGCTTGCCCTGCCCAGTGCTCCTATATCCTGCTGGACTAATTTACTGCCTCTATAACCAGCACACAAATACCTTCACGTAGGAGCCAAAGTCCTCTCGGGGCTTCAGGCTGTCCAGATAAAGGATGGCGGCCGAGTAGTTCAGGCAGTACTTCTGCAGACAGTGGCAAATGCTCTCCCCAAAAGCCTGCAAACAGCAGCGCACACACCCAGTTTCAAAGGAGAGGCTGATCCATTCTGGTGATAAAGGGACAGGTTGGGGTGTCCCGGGGGTGACCTCAGTTACTCAGTGGGTGGACTTACCTTTTCGAGAAGAGCCAGCAGGGCCTGTGTGTTGTCCGAGTCCGAGTCCTGCCAAGATTCCTTAATCACACGCAACAGGCTGGTCAGGAAGTCAAAGCTCACCTGGGAAAACCAAACAGCGTGACATTTGCTTTTGTTTGTTTGGTAAACATTTTTTTTCATCCAAGTCAATTGTCTGTATTTTCACTATAGACTTCTCTTCCCTGACAAAAACTCAAATGGGGATCCAGACTTTAACCTGGCTCACACACCAGTGGTCCCTTTCCTCAACAACTGAATGAATCATAACACCAGATAGCAAAATAAATGTATTCTTGAGTTGCAATTGTTCTTACATAACAGTAACATATCTGTAAATTGATTCACTTTTACAAAATATACAATGTTTAGAGATGCCTTGTTTGCACAGCCCGCTGTGTTATCAGTGACTGATTAGATCTGCCCTTTTTTCTTCTATCTGATCCTGAAGGGTGTCGTACCAGGCAAAGCTCGTTGAGATTGGCAAAGAGCCTCCAGGAGTCGATATCTTGCAGGCAATCTCGCAATTGCAGATCGTTCAGGGTGGTCAGGAATACCTGCATGGAGACAAACAACAATGGGAAGCAAAACAGGTTCATTTCACTCATGAGGTCTGCGGGGACAAAGTCAACGTTACAACATGTTCCCTTCAGTGCACAGATACCACTGGGAATCATTTCAACCATTTCACAGAAGAAAGGAGGACACAGCACAAGAATACAATGGCACGCAAGAACAAAATGGACACTTGTTCTGGTAGTATGTGTGACTGTGACAGAGTGGCTACTGTACCTCCTTCAGGACCATAAGCTGGTCCAGGAAGTAGACACACTCACTGGTGAAGAGCTCCCAGATAACCTCCTGCCTCTTGTAGGCTTTGGGCTCCTCCTGAGCGTGGAGCGGGGGCGAGTGCTCCCTCAGAAACTCCTCCAGAGGGCAGTCCTGGGGAGGGACACGAGTCAGTTAAGCGCTTGTGTCCAGACAGAGCACAGCTGCTGGTGATGAAAAGCAGACACTGCTGGAATTCAGACACGCTGGAGTTCGTTTAATGCTTTCAAACACTGTCCAGACTGAGTATACTTGCTAGTACTGGAAATGCAGACATGTTGTAGATGGTTTATTTATTTCAAACACTGCATTAAGCAGGAGAGCCATGTTGCAATGGCTAAAACTACAGCTGCTTTCAGATCTACGTGTAAGTCCGCATGTTCTGCGGATGTCAAGCGGTTGGGCCGTATATCTGAACAACATAACCGGCCATTTGGAATTCCGAACTTAGCTGGCTGTTACACTACTCCCCTCCTAGTATTTCTGATGGACATTATGTAAATGAGCTTGTGTCTGAACGAAGCGAAGAATGTGCGGAGATTCTGTTCATGTGTGTGTTTAACCACGTTCAACCTGTTCAACCACACGGAGATTCTGATAATGTGCATCGGTGTCGTTCACATATATGACCACATAATGTCAATATGTTAGCTTCACATCTGAATCACCCGAAGGGTCGGACCTCCGTTTGACAAAGCCCTGCATATACTGCGGAGGACATGTCTGAAAGCAGCATGTGTTGAAACCTTGTTTCCTTCACGTTCATAGCAGAACAGAGGACAAGTATTGATGCTCAGCATACTTCACATGACTTTCTGAGCTATGTCCTAAATGTGCCTAGACAGAAACACACACACACACACACACACACACACACACACACACACACACACACACACACACAGGTATTTTGCCATTTCATCTCCGTGGCATAACTGTGGTTCCCTTCCCACTTACAATCAGGCTTACTGTTAACCTCTTTAAACCTTTCAGGTTCACTACACTTTCAAGACCATCACAAGGCCATCAATCAACCTCGCTGTCAGTCGTGCTCTTGCAAAATGCTTTAGTGGCGTTTATTTAGAGACCACGGTAGTCTAAGCTCATTATATCAAGGCGCTCAGTCACAATCCCATGACGTTCCCAAGAACAAAACAAAGGAGATTGGGTTTCGGAGTTCAATTAATTCTGCTTTCGAACACTTCCAAGACTTGGCCCGGTGTACTTTGGCATTCCAGAGGTGAGAGGGACGTGGGAGAGGGTAGGGTTGGGGCTGGACTGGGGGTGGTGGCGTACGTGGGCTACCTGTGCGTATCACTGACCTTGTACCTCTGGAAGTTCGAGTCTCTCCAGTCCTGCACGTGAGCGTCTGAGAGACACTTCTCGACGTCTGTGGCCGTCGCCGTCCGCACCTTTCCCTTGGTCTGTGGAGGAGGAGGAGCGGAAATCAAATCCCAGGTGTGTCCAGTAACCTGACGCCCTGCAGAGCATTAGCTCTTTCCGTGCGACTGAGAACAAGATGGCAGCGCTGTGGGCGTTGAGGCAGCAGGATCATCATCAAATACTAACACAATTGGCATGCAGTGCAGCTGTGGGATTGGTTGGTTGTGGTGTTCACTGTTCTTTTTCGTGGCAAGAGAGCGGTGGCAAAGGTGAGGCAAAAGAAGGAGGGAGGGAGGGAGGGAGAAAGGGAGAGAGGGAGAAAGAGAGGGAGGGAGAGAGGGAGAAAGGGAGAGAGGGAGAAAGAGAGGGAGGGAGAGAGGGAGAAAGGGAGTGAGGGAGAGTGGGAGGGCATGCAAATCTGCTTTGCAAAGCGGGTCAGGGGACAATAAGAGTGTGTGCTGTGGCTAAGCTGGGCAGGCCAGCGGGGGAAGCACAGCATCACCAGACCCCTCTGTGCCGCACTGCGCTGCGCCGCGCCGAAGAGCACCAGGAGGGCCGGGGCCAGATGTCCACTTACCGTGCTGCGCCTGGAGAACGGCCACTTTGATTTCTTAGTGTCTAGAGGAACAAAGGGAACAGGAAATAGACTGCATGTAAATAAACCTTCAGGTCCACCAACGTCCAGTTTGGAAAATGAGATTGGCAAGCCATTTCAGGAGACCCATTTGTACTCTGGGTAAAGGTCGCACACAACAGTACTCAGTTATATCCTGGAATAGTGTTCATCTCCAAGAGCGAATAGGGCCAGACAGACACTGATAGCATGGTAACTAGAGAGAGTGACTCTTGTTGGGTTCTGGACGGCCCTCTGTGACACGCGAGCTGGACACCCCAAGGCCAGCTTGCACAACACCACACCACACAACAACACTATACCTTTTTGTCTTGGAAAAACCCACCTGAGAACGTGGAGTGGTTTAGAATGTCGGCGGCGCCATTGGACACAAAGAGGTCTCCCGGAGATACGTCCAGCCCCGGCAGGCTCACCACCACCGAGCTCCGCCTTCGCTCCTGCAGCCTGAGAACAGCGCACGGGCGTGGCAGAGACAAGAGTGAGAGAAAGGACACAGGTGAGAGCATGGAACATTCTGGGCCTTCAGGCCTTTCTGTTAAAGCACACAGGACGAGGAAGCATGTCAAGTCACATGCACAGTCAGCCCTGCTCACGACCGTCTCTCGAACATATAACTTTCTTGGCTCTTGTGTTACAGCACACTGATACATCAAGGCAACACCCACAACACTGCTATAAGACAAGCCCCCAGCACAGGCTAACTTATTACCTAAACGGTGCTGAAAATCATCGCGTTTCTCTTATCTTAGGTTTGTATTCACACTGTAGAATTGCTGGTATCAGAAGCATAGGCTGCAACTGTATATCAATCAACTCCAACACACAGAGCACTAATACAACCAGAAAGCTGGTCTGTCAACAGTACATTACAACAACAACTTCAAATTCATATTTTCACCATGGTCTGATAAAATGTCTTCCATTTTTGTGGTGTGTGCTCATTCTGCTCAAATCAAATTTTAACCATTTCCAGAGGAGAACATACAAATATTTCTGTTTGATTTATGTAAGATTTATCGCTCAGACAGAATTTGTCCATCCAGTGTTATGCAACCCCTGTAGCTTTGTGCTGCAAAGCTGGGAATTTAGACTCCAGTTATAATTCTCCCAAGCTTGCATACTAACCTTCTTAGAGAGAGAAAAAAAGAATGGAACACAACAATCCCACACTTTAATTTCAAGATACAGCTTAGCAGGAAATAAGAGAATTCCTCTTTTGACATTTGCACATTGCTGAGATGCCTGCCTTGTGTTAGGAGGGGCTGAGAACGCTTGTGCTGATAAAGTTTACAGTAAATTGATCCCCAGGTGCTACTGTGGCCTAGTTCCTCGGAAAGTCACAGTGTTATAGCTCCTGTGGAGGATTAGGGCCAGGGGTTAATGGAGCGTGGGCCTGTAGGTAGGAGAAGGGAAAGAGAAAGTACTCCGCTCCGTGCGGGACGTTTAGCGTCCTCCCTCAGTGCCAGAGAACAATGGGACGAGGAGGCCCTGAGAGAGCCAGGGCCCAGCCCACACGCCTGGGGCTCTGCCAGTTCTGTACTCTACTGTCACTCACGGCCGCATGCTATGCTTCACCTGCTCTCTCGTGCTAACCGCTCTCTCCCAGATCCACACACATGCAAATGGAGAGAGCCATGCAAATTCAGAGGGCTTTGGGTTGTAAAGGGTACGCTTGATGGGCCCCAGCCACATCTGACGCACTGAAGAGAGTATGTGTCATGCACAGCGAATGGGGGGGGGGGGGGGGGGATTCAATTGACACAAAGTCTGAGCTGACGTGGAAAGCAAATATCTCAACGGTTATAGTTGAAGTTTACAACGTCCTCAATCATGCACTGTGCTTTGCTCTGTGCTACACCGTTGGGTGAGCCCAGGGTTACCTGGACAGCCCAGTCAGGGAGAAAACAATGACCCAAACATGGGACAGCTGACTGGCCAGGCTGGTTTTCTCATGCTTTCTTGTCAATGAAGGGGCGTCTCTCCAGCTCTCCAAAAAGCAGGCCACAGTGATGTGCCACAATTGGAAGATCTAAGTAAGTAAACAACTCATGGGAACTAGCGTAGCCTGGCTGCATGCCGTTTGTCTGCATTTCTTGCATGTTAATAAGTGCTGGACAAGAGCACTGTTACGGCAGCACACTGCCCGTGGTGGCAAGAGTACAGAACAGGTTGTCCCTTTTTATTGCATACAAAGTTTCTCTCCCTGAACTATGATCAGTCCTGAGCCATGTAACATTTGCGGAATGTGAAAGAGGAAGTTGATTGGCAAAGCAGAACTGTAGGCTGACAGTAGCTTCATTTAACTGAACCAATTCAACAATTAACACCATCATTTTTAAAGCAACAGTGCACAAGAATTTATATTCAGGTATGTTTTTATAATTTATGTTTTATAGGCAACTAATTTTGATTTCCAATATTCAAATTATCTCCAAATTAATTTTGATGATATATAATCATATGAAGCACAATTGTCATTCCGACTAGTCCCCCAGAGCACATCACCAACTACACCAACAAGACACCTGTTAGCATTCTAGCAAGATTTTATCAGTGACACTTGCTGGTGTTTTCTAGGTTTTTGCATAACTTTAAGGTGTATAGTTAGTTTGCTAATTTGAAAATTCCACACTGATGCTTCAATTCCACCTGTGGTAACCGTGAGTCCCAAGAGTCTCTATGGATCTCTGTCACAGCACATCCTCGGTGACCCGTTTCCCCTTTCGTGTCTGACTGTTGTCGTTCCCTCTCAGAGGTCATTGCGTGTGGCCGCTTCACGTGTCAGGACCGCATAGATGGGACCCTCTGGGCCTCACACGGGGTTCACCCTCGAGACAGAGGCCCCCCAAAGTTAACAAGTAGAGAAGTTAATCAGGCAATTCAAATCAATGGACGAGCGGGGCCTCCACAGAAAAAAAAATGGCACGATGGGTCCCTCGTGAAAACGGGTCATTACTAATTGCGTTTAATTGCACCGCCCATCTCGTCCCAGGGTGAAATCGCATTCCTCTGAGTGTCACTGAGAATGGCCCCTCTGTGCAGGTCGGCTACTCACAGAGAGCGCCCGGGAAAAGAAGAGAGCTTTGTCTCGCACCTCAGAGAAATAATGATGCCCCTGGAACACAACTGTCTCAACCAATCCCCGGCAGCCCATGTCCACTGAGAGCGAACAGTGTCCTTAGCGTAATTACAGCCACAATAGCTGCCTAATTACCCCATCATGGGGAGGGGGACAGCCCAATTCCCTCTCTCTCTCTCTCTGGTCAGCAAGCCTGGTCAGGCTGCAGGGGGAGAGTGCCACTAATGAGAGTTTGTCTAGTCCACACAGAACCATGGGACTCTAATAACTCGCTCTGCCTAGCGCTTGTGCACTAACAAAGCACCAGCACAATGAACAATGGGGGCGGCCTCTCGCCTGGGCCTTGCCATGGTCTCCTCCCTACGGCTGACCGCAACCGAGGCCACTGCCCAACTCAGGTTGGGAGGCTCGCACAGATCAGCCACTTCCACACAAACAAATTCCTGCTTTAATGAAATCGCTGGGCAAATTAAGGATTGTTGTTTGACACAGAGGTCTGCGATGGTTTGGGCCAGAACAGTCTTGTTTGTGTGGCATATTGAATTATACAAAGTTTGATGACTACAGTGTGACTACAACCTTGGTAAAAGTGGGTCTTGAGAGGAAATGAAGGAGATATTTCACACAGTGCTTTCCTACATGTGTACTCATGTGCACTGGCACCTACTGAGGCAACGGCTTTTCATGCAAATGCCTCTGAATATCAACTTACGGATGAGAGGTTAGATGGTATGTTCCACTCACCTTTTATGAGGCTGTTCCTTTACCTGTAATCAAAAACAGACATGACATTAAGAGATGTTATTCCAAAAGTAGACCTGGCTAAGCCTCCACATGGGGCTCAGCTTTGACAGTGTTAACTCCAGCATGGACACACACACACACACAGACACACACACACACACACAGACACACTTGGGGTCTCCCCTCAGTTATGAAATGCTACAGTCCTCAAAACAAGATCGATTTCAGCCACACTCATGTTCCGAATGGAAAAATTTTAACAGGCCATAATTGTATGTGTTTAAAATCCTCTGGCGCCCCTCTCAGCAGTAGGGATGTTTGGAAGGGGGATCTCAGAGGGATCTATTGAGGACGTGCTCCGATGAACGCATGGAGCCATTGAGTGGCTTTCCCCCTTTATCCTTTTGATGGGCCACTGACCCTGGCATTATGTGCGGCCTGCCGACCACAGGGAGAAGGGGGCCCAGTTGGCGGAGTCTCCTGGCTGCCCTCAGCAGGGTGGGCTCGGCTGAAGCTGTCAGTGTATGTAACTGCTGATTCATTTGCTGTCAAAGGCGCTCATTGTGAACACTCTCTGCAGGAGGCCGAAAAGAAGCCCCAATTGGTAAAGGAATGCAGTGGCATCTGCTTGGGGATTCAATTTAGGAATATTAGCTATTAAAAAAGGTGGAAACAGCCACATTATTTTTCTAGTGGAGTATAATTTATGTAAGTGGTCTGTTTTGTTAACTATGATGATTTTGATTCTCATGTCACCATTTTTCGTAGATACACAGGAAGTGTATTCCATTAGAATAGGAAGTAGCACTGCCCCAGACAAAACACTTGTTGCATTCCATTGACTAATTAAATAAGATGGATGCTAAGATTAACTTGAGTTCGTTTCTATACCTGTTCAGCTTCACTGGTGCTATCAAAGCTGCTGCTGCTGCTGAGAAGCTCTCTTTTGCACGGAGTCTCTTGCCTTTTGCAAATGACACCATTGTCCAGAGTCTTTGATCTAAGCGATCTCGCTTTCCCACGGATCGCAGAGGACTCCGGGTGACAGACTCTCTGGACCTGGCCCTCCATCGGGAGCGACTGACTGGCCGCGAGGGGAGACTTCAGTCGGGTTAAGGGGGACAGAGGGCTCCATGGTGACGTCTCACACGGGCCAGACTCCTCCTGTGGGCTGTGACCGTCCATCCGTCTGGTGCTCCGCATCCTTCGTAGCGTGGGGGACGTGGAGATCCTGCCGGGAGCCTGTCTGTCAAACTGAAAAAGCGCGGTGGGCATGTTGTTGAACTCCTTCAAGGAGCCATATCGCAGTCTGGAGTGCGTTCGGTCTAGGTGCATGATGAAAGGGTGGCTGGTCTGCGTTTGTTTATCCTCAAACGTCTCCGGCTCTGTCTGCGTCTTTGCATTCGTCCATTTAGCTGACTCATCCTCACGCCATTCTATATAACTCCAGTCTAACGTTTTCTCCAAGTCCTTGCCGTTTTCCTTAATTGTGTCCGCGTCTATCATCTCAGACATTTTGTGCTAGAAATCATTGTATCAGAGGTAAAGAAGCGGTTACAACCCGTCAAATCCAGTTGAATGGACCTCTCGTTTCTCTGAACCGTCTTATGGTTCCATTCGGACGAAACATGATCACGACACAACCCTGAAAAAGAAAAGTTTGTAAGTCTCAAACACAGTAACTCACTGAAATGTTCATAACTCTATCTTCTAGTTGTTTGCTCTGAGGTCATGGACTACATCCAATGCTTGTTGGAATATTTAAAGCAACACCAACACCATGCTAAACACCATATCAAACAAATTCCCCTGGTGCACCGCGCTGTCCCTGTGCGAATCACCATTGTTCCCCAGGACACCCCCTTCTTGTTCATTAGAAGCAGCGTAATGCAATCGCATCATCATTTTAGCCTCATATAGTTTAGCTTTTTGTAGCCAACGAAGCATTACCTGAGGAGCATACAGGTGATTCAGAGTGTAACATGTTATCAGTTCAGTATCACACCGTGACAGTTTAGCGAAACAAAGGACGGGACATTAAGGCTCGGGTTGAATTGAGGTGGTTGCAGTTGCACCCGATTTAACAACACACCTATTTCAGGTTTGACTGACTCAAAACTCTGAATTGTATTCATACCATTAATTTTAAATGACTACCCGCCTTTATTCAGCGCAAACAAGTTGCCTCCCCATCCAAGATTTCTCTTGCGCAGATGGCGCAGGTTGATATTCGCATACCCAAAACAAGATCGATATTCTATAAATAAATAAAAGCAATTCTAAAACTACCACTCAAAATAAAGTACTCACAGATTATGAATTCCCCTCCGAGATACGTTCTACGCGCACGCTATACGTGAGGCAAGTGTGAAAGCGATGGCCACGGTGTATTGTCGCTTGCGTGGGTAGCCTGACTGCTTTGAGGACGAAGTTGGAGGCAAGTTTTGGCAGCGGTGGCTTCCCGGCATTGCGTTGAGCTCTTACCAAACAACACTTGAACAGATCTGTGACATTCTGTATCCCAGAATCATGGTGCGTGCCTGCTGACATAGGCTATATACATGCCCTAAATAAATAGTCTAAATAATGAAACGTGATCTGAAAGAAACTGAGGGATTAATAGCAAAGGATGAGCACGGCAGTGATTATGGCAAGCCCCAAGTTTGTTGACGATAGCGACTGAAAATAAGGGAGGGTGGGGCGTAACAGTGTCACTGTGTGTGCTGAATACGTCGGTGCAAGGTGTGTGTGTGCATAACATTCAGCTGTGAACATCCCTTCTTTTGTGTGTGTGTGTGTGTGTGTGTGTGTGTGTGTTTGTAAATGTGAGTGAGTGAGTGAGACAGAAAGAGAGTGTGTGAGGGAGAGAGAAAGAGAGTGTGTGTGTGTGTGTGTGGGGGGGGGCGGTAAAGTTGCGAGAAATAATATTTTAGAGACGTAGAGACAAACACCAACCACAAATTTAAACACCTACTTTCTCGCTGCACACAGTTCTAGAGCCATGCACCTCTGGCTGCAACTTGCAGATCGACGCCAAGTGGCTTGTGCACATCCACTAGATGGCATACGACCAACGACTATGGTCCCCTTGAATCTCTGTGTCAGTGTATAGAACAAATCAACACCTGGATGTCTCAAAATAGGGTTCTCACAAAAACTAAAAGAACTGACCACATTACTCCAAGTCCCTGCACTGGCTTCCAGTAAGTCACAGAATTGACTTTAAAGCACTACTGCTTGTTTATAAATCACTTAATGGAGCAGGACCTAAATACCTCTCAGACATGATTCAGCAGTACACACCCTCCAGACCTCTCAGGTCTCAGGAGAAAAACCTGTTAGTAAAACCTGCTGTTAGAACTAAACATGGTGAAGCAGCTTTTAGCTGCTATGCGGCTCAGCTCTGGAACCAACTTTCGGATGACATTAAAAAGGCCCCAACTGTAGCCAGTAGTTTTAAATCTAGACTTAAGACCAAACTATATGTACCTCTTACTCAGAAGCTTTCTGCTAACTGCACTGAGTTATAATTTCTGAATCTGTCTCGAAAATTATTCTACCTTGTGTCTTTTATTTTGTCTTTTTAATCATTCTCTATTTTTAAATGCTTTTACCTTGTGTGTTTTATGTTTTCTTTTTATTATGATCTTTACCTTTTGAACTATTCTTTGACTATTTTGCCCTTCTATGCTTTTATTTATTATTATTGTTTGGTTTTGTTTATGTAAAGCACATTGAATGACCTCTGTGTATGAAATGCACTATATAAATATATTTGACTTGACTATAGGGAAGGTTTTGTTGAGAACCCATGATAACAGCAATCAAAAGGCGAATGGTGCGCAAAAGTCCTTGTTACACTAAATATGCCACTGCCACGAAAGCAGATGAGGACGAGGCCCATTTAAGTAAGACCACAGCTACTCCACAATATGCATTCGACAACCCGTTTTTGCCATCTATATTTCCATGGTTTATGGCCACGTGCCTATTAATCCGTTTGAAAAATTGGTTCCAGATTTACACTTTCAAGTTAAAAATGACCCATACGAACCACATTTCCAAAAAAAGTTGGGATGTTGTGTTGCTCTGTTTTTATGTAAATAAAAACAGAATGCAATGATTTGCAAATTATGTAAATCCAATATTTAATTGTGGATAGTGCAAAGACAACATATAATTTGCTGAAACAGAGATTGTTATTATTATTTCTTTTTAATGTTATTATTATTGTTTTATGAATAATAAATGAGACAGGTATGTTCTTCACTGAGTTACTTCAACTCTTAACAACAGTTTGTAATTGTTTGGGAACTGAGGACAGCAGTTGCTGGTTTTGAGAATAAAATATTGTCCCATCCTTGCCCAATAAAGGATTTCAGGTACTCAACAGTCTGGGGTCTTCTTAATCATGTTTTTAAGTCCATGACGCACCCATGTGAATGGTCTGAACTGCAGACAGGCCATTTTAGCACCTGGACTCTTCTGCTGTGGAGCCATGCTGTTGTTATTTGCAGAATGCAGTTTGGGATTCCTGAAAAAGACATCTGCACTCAAAAGGTGGCAGCCTTTGTACTGTGCACTAATAATATGTTAGATGGTCCCTCTCTTCCTCAGCCTGGAGGATGCAGAGTCCATGATTTCCAAAAAGAATTTCACATTTTGATTGGTGTAACCACAGGACAGTTTCCACTTTGACTCAGTCTATCTTAAATGAGCTCTGGCCCATGAGACAGAAACATTTCTGGATCATGTCTAAGTACCGTTTCTTCTTTACAATTACAGTTCTGTTCCACATTGTGTAGGTCTGTATTTAATTATACGGAAGTATTTCCATGATCCAATAGAATATGAAATAGGCCTGTGTTCATTTTAGCCCAATTCATTTGGAAGCTTAATTGTGTCTCTAGGTGTCTGTTAGGACTGTGCTTTCGATGTCAAAATATTGATATATCATATCGCCACTTGCGCAATATATCGTATTGCCACTGCCGCCAAATATTGATAGCATTAGGCTGTGCAAAAATGTCTATACAGCAGTATTTTTTAGTATTATTTGTTTGCTGAATTATTAGTATAATGTGATCTACTGCTCAGGTCAGGGCCGGAGTGGGGCCACTTTTCAGCCCGGGAGTATCAGGCCCAAGACCGGCCTATGTTTTCCACAGTGGTGGAAATTGGATAAATGAAGCAACATTTCAGCTCTTACTATCCTGTAGTTTTTATTAGTACCATGGTTCAACAAATGTGTAAAGGTTATATAATAATTCACTTCAACTGAGAAGTTAACAAAAAATATTCCACTATTCCACAAGTTAAAGGAAACATATGTAAGATTTTGGCCAAAACTGGTACTGCAATCACTTTCAAATTACTGTAGAGCGGTGTATCCCCTCCTCCTCCCTCCTGACTCGAGGTTGCCAACCCGGATGCCAAAACACTACTGACTTTGTGCTTAGTAGATAGGTAGAGGGTGGCGCATCAGGCCAAAACACAACATGACATGACAAAACACAACATCAACATCAGTTGAGGGCTGCAACTTCACTTTTTGAATGGCAATATCCTGGCCGGACTACAGTTGTCAGTGATATAAGTATTTGAAATGAACATGATTTCTTAATGTCTAGTGACATATCAGGGCCATTTTATGATTAATTGAAATACATTTCTTACATATGGTTCCTTTAACAAAAACAGAAATAAAGAAAGACAGAAAGAAAGAAAGCTTTTGAAATGTAGCCTATCCCATGCTTCCACAAAGAGGCATATTGAACTAATGTTTAGGCTACATGTTTTTTGCATGGGTAGGCTATATTGTTGTTTGGGGATTTAGCCTACTTCTTTACTACACCCTCTTCTAAGCAAACAAGGCTGTAGAGCGGTGTATCCCCTCCTCCTCCCTCCTGACTCGAGGTTGCCAACCCGGATGCCAAAACACTACTGACTTTGTGCTTAGTAGATAGGTAGAGGGTGGCGCATCAGGCCAAAACACAACATGACATGACAAAACACAACATCAACATCAGTTGAGGGCTGCAACTTCACTTTTTGAATGGCGATATCCTGGCCGGACTACAGTTGTCAGTGATATAAGTATTTGAAATGAACATGATTTCTTAATGTCTAGTGACATATCAGGGCCATTTTATGATTAATTGAAATACATTTCTTACATATGGTTCCTTTAACAAAAACAGAAATAAAGAAAGACAGAAAGAAAGAAAGCTTTTGAAATGTAGCCTATCCCATGCTTCCACAAAGAGGCATATTGAACTAATGTTTAGGCTACATGTTTTTTGCATGGGTAGGCTATATTGTTGTTTGGGGATTTAGCCTACTTCTTTACTACACCCTCTTCTAAGCAAACAAGGCATATAGGTTCATCATGTAGCATAAATATTTTGCTATGTAAATAAAAACAGAATGCAATGATTTGCAAATTATGTAAATCCAATATTTAATTGTGGATAGTGCAAAGACAACATATAATTTGCTGAAACAGAGATTGTTATTATTATTTCTTTTTAATGTTATTATTATTGTTTTATGAATAATAAATGAGACAGGTATGTTCTTCACTGAGTTACTTCAACTCTTAACAACAGTCTGTAATTGTTTGGGAACTGAGGACAGCAGTTGCTGGTTTTGAGAATAAAATATTGTCCCATTCTTGCCCTCTTCTAAGCAAACAAGGCATATAGGTTCATCATGTAGCATAAATATTTTGCTCTTTCACTAATTTCGGGCTCATCATTTTCAGTGGTCGACTGGTTGATCTGCTACTCAGAGGCTACAATTTTTACCGCATAGGCCTACACAGATCAAACTTCAGTTTTGTTATTAATATTTGCATACTGCAAAGTCTATGAATCGGATACAAAAGGCTAATATTTTAAGAAATGTAATATGTTGCTTGCAAATAGCTTGACAACGCTACAAACGTCCAATATTAGCCCAATAACTGCTAATAATCATTGCCTATAGGCTATCTCTCTTTACCAGTTGCCACTTTTGTCTGTAGGCCTAATCTAGAAGCTTTAGCAACGTCTACCTGGCCGTTTCAGTCCCTCCTGGCCTCTTTCTACCATCCATCCTTCCTGACGCTATGGCTACTGTAGGGCAGGCCCGGCTATCCGTATCTGAGAAAAGTTTTTGGAAAAGACGGGCTATATGGACCCAACCAACTCTTTTTGTGAGAACTCCCTCACACGGTAGGCTACAACCCATGCAGAGGCAACGGTGCCATGCAATGAATGCGGAACGTGTAGCCTACTTTTTGAGAAGTTAGACTAACGTGACAAATGTCAATATTTTTTTCCTCGACCGGCCCAAAAGTGAAGCGGCCCACCGGGAATTCTCCCGATTACCCACCCCGGGCCTGGCTCAGGTAGTGCATAACAAATTGTGTTTCCAGCTCTATTTTTACATTTTCGGTAAAAAAAAGTTTTGCAATATATCGCAATATGTATCATATCACAATATAGGCCTACTGTGGTAAATGTAAATCAGGTTTCTCGGCCAAGTACTTGCGTATACAAGGAATTTGGTCTCTGCATTTATCACACAGTGAACACACAGTGAGGTGAAGCACACACTAACCCGGAGCAGTGAGCTGCCTTGCTACAGCTGCTCTCGGGGAGCAGTGAGGGGTTAGGTGCCTTGCTCAAGGGCACTTCAGCCGTTCCTACTGGTCGGGGATCGAACCGGCAACCCTCCGGTTACAAGCCCTAATCCCTATGGACAATTCATTCCCTACACTGGACTATTTGAACTTTCTGACACTAAATAGGATTCATGCATTATCATACTGGATATGTAACCATCCTACCTCTTTGTAAGATATACCTCAGGTGGCTTTAAAACACAATGTTCTATTCTTTAAACTAACCTTTCATTTATCACGTATAGACCTTGCTGCCCTGTAACTAACCTTAGGCAGATGGGTCAGGCCCTTGAGTCGTGGATCTGCTCGAGGTTTCTTCCTATGTATCTCCAATTCTAGGGAGTTTTTCCTCGCCCCTGTTACTCATGTGCTCTCTTTGAATGTTTTAACACTCTGTAAAGCGCCATGAGTCATGTGTAATGTTTTGGTTCTCTATAAGTGAAATAAAATTGAATTGAAATTGAAGCCCGAACCATAGGCCACGACTGCCCCATACACATCTCTTTACTATGTCACAACACACAGGTTATGGCATAAAGGCAGCCCAAGGCCCATATACAGTAGGTCAGACTGGCATCTCAAAATATTTTTTTGGCCAAATGATCTCCAAGAATCTTAGAAACTTCACAGTCAGACAGCAGCTCTTCACTCTGAATGGATCCCACACATCTAGCAGTCAACTGCCACCCCCTTGTGGCAATAACTTTTATTTCTTCATACATTAAATGGGTGAAATTATCTCCATTTATAAGAGTACAATCATATACTTTAAAACGTGTGTGAGGGCCAATTAAACATGTTTGTTCAGTCAGGATTGTAATATAATTTTTGAATCCCTGGTATAATTTTATGATGAAGAATTTTTAAAGGAACAGCTATCCCTTTAATATAATATTAACTTTGATATTCTGCTAACTTTCATACATTTGATCCCCCAAGACCAATAATCAGTGTTTGCATTCTGACTGTCAACAGTCCTTAGTTGTTGTGAAATCACTGTAAACAACAGCCTCTTTAACAAAATAATGAAATCCATGGGAATCATATGAGAGAGGCTCATCAACAGTTCTAGAGGACATTTCATATAAATGCCATAGGCTTTCTCATCATGGCAATGAACTGCCCTGTTCTTGACAACATTTCTTACTGTGTCCAATCCATTCCACAACATGGAGAGTAGGCTACAAAGCTGACTAAACCTAACCACATTATACAGAGGGACCCATCAACTGCACTACATCAAAACATGGACATTCAAACACACACACACACAAACACACACACGCACGCACGCACGCACACACACATGACACCCACGGCAGATATGCAGGTGAAATAGTATTAGCCCTACCCAGCTAAGAACTCTCAATGTCAGCAAAATGTGAGACTGGGCAAAGTGGAGGCTGTTAAAGTTCCACTGACACTTGCATGCCACAGCAGAGAAGCGTGACTTCCTTCATCTCGCTGGATAGGCTCGGCAGTTCTATGCGAGACAGTCTCCTCCCCCATTAGTGGATGAGAAAAAGAGAAAAGTGCTTGTTTGTCTCACAGGAAGAAGTTGAAAACATGAGCCAAACCGACAGATAGCAAGTAGACACAAGCGCCATTTAGGTGGTAGGTAGACATTCTCTGGTTTGCCTCGTTTTCAAAGTTCAGCATAAAATGCTGTTGATCTTTTGCGCTCGAGGTTGACATTTTTGGAGATATGAGCATAGAACTGAGGATATCTGTGACTCAGTATCAGTAAATTTGATCTCACATTAGGCAAACCAGCAGCATACGGGAAAATCACTGCATGTCTTTAACTTGGATTCCAGGAATTACCACTGAAGTTGGAGAAACATGTCAGACCACAGGTCCAGCTTTCTTCACATTGGAGACATAGTTTCCCTCTACGCGGAAGGCACTGTCAATGGCTTTATCAGCACGTTGGGGTACGTTACATCCCATTGAACTTTTGCGACTGTGCTCAAGCTTTTTGCGACTTGTGTTTCAGCATAGTTTTATTATGCGGGAAAAGCTAGATATTCAAAGGGTAGTAATTTGAAGTAACATAAGAACTGATAGTTTTGGCACTTCCATAGTCACGGAGGCGTCTTCAATTTAGCCTACTGACTGAATGAGGAAGTGATATGGGGCTGGAGTGATAGGCCTTGATGACCGTAGTAAAGGAAACACGGTCGCGCAGTCATGCAAATAATTGAGAAGGAATGCAAAGCTAAACTAACTGGAGACGTAAACGTTACTTTCGTCGAAGTTGTAGGTTACTATTCAGGTCAATATTAGTCCCATAAGTCTGCCAAGGTCTCCACTGTGAATTTGACTGAGATTAGGCTACGTGGTAGCTGTAACCTGGGTCGTCACAGCCCCATACTTAACAGGATAATTCAAACCGAAATTAATGCCTAAGAGGACGCGGAGCTTCGATCAAAACAATTAAATACATTACCTCAAAGGTTTAAATTTAGACTAGAGTTGGATTGTCTCTTCAAGCCACAATTGGCTCAGCTCCCAGCATTACACATGGCGCTGAGGAGCTACAGCAATGCACTCACCGTAAATTCCTGATGGGACCTCTCTTTTGATGTGACATTTTCAGTCACCAAAATGTCAAACCATGTCACCGGTTTACTGTAAAATAACAGCCAACTGAAAACACATTGATAGCCTAGCCTACATTTTTGCTTTGCGTGACCCCATATTTGGAGACATTAGAACTATTCCTACATGAAACTGCATGAATTCATGGAAGAATAGAGCTGTCAAAACACACCGAATTAACTACGTTTCGTTTACTTAATTGTCCCCAGAGCTAGTCCACCGGCATGCGTGTAAATTGTAAGTGCATGCCGTTTTCTATCAGACTCTACTCAGGCTCTGTGTGAGAGAGGGGATACTTGTGCACACCACAATGCATGCCCTTTGGCCTGCAGAAGGCTGTGGGGGTGTGAAGAGGAGACCAAGCAGGTCTGGTCAGTGGAATGAGTGTCACACCCACGTCTTGGGGTATGGAGGTATGAGAAGGGCCGGAGGGAAGGGTGGTGCTGGAGCATGTATTTCCATGGTACCTCACTGCAGCCCTCCTAGGCCCTGCCCTACAGCCATGTGTATCCTAGAGCAGCGCAAAATGAGAGAAATACATTTTCATGCATTTTGATATTGTAACCTCATCTTTCATCTAAGAGGACACTGATGAGGTGATTCTATAGTTGTCTGCAGAATGCGGTTCAAACTTGTCATCGTAGACTACCACCAGTGGTGACTGAACACTCTTGAAGATTGACATATTGCTTGAAGACAGACATGGGCAACTTGGCCTCATATATCTTAGCCATAAAAGAAAATCTTCATGCCAATATTTCCAATTTGCACCTTTTAATCTCATTAGTTCTTTCACACAAACTTACGTCACAGACCACTTGGAGGTGCAAACAATATTGGATTTTTAGTTAACTTCGAAACAGGCACTTTACTTTGGATAGACAATAGAAATACATCATAGGAGTGATTAACGTTAAACAATCTAGACTGGAGTAACTCAACATTTGACACCTCCTATATGTTCTAAAGATGTCAAATGCCCTTTATAGTTACCAAATTGGTAGCCAAGGAGCCATAAGTGAACATGCATGAATAGCTATAAAAACTGTGCTTTCATTATACAACTAAACACGACAAAATACCTTTATAAGCCTTGAGCCAGCACCTTACTATGTGATCTCAATGGCGATGCAGCGTTTGTTTGCACCTCCAACAGCATGGCGTACCTGGTTACCTCTTAAAACACCTTCAAACGCCCACAAATACCCATATGTTTGTGTGAAAGAATTGAATTCCTTAGAAATATGAAATGTCAGGTGTTCTTATAGCATATGAGCAAGCTCAAAAGTAGCAGTTACAAGTTAGTTAACCTGGGTCAGTTACTATAGTCAGCCAAATTGCATGATGTATAGAATGTGAATACAGGCCTTCAGTCTTCCAGACTTTATGTATCTTTGTCATGTCCACAGGGATACCCTCTGGCGTAGGTATGTTCATTCACATGGGCACATTCTGTCCCAAAATCTGGTTTTCCTCTCAACAATCCACTCTAGGGTTGTCCATGTAATCCAGTAGACCATAAAAGAAATGTTATTTGCCTTTCCAAAGCAACTCTTGTGGACAAACAAGAAAAAGTTCTTAACCCCAAAACAATGAGTTCACAACAGAAACGGCCCTATATAATATCTTATGTCAAATGATTAATAGGTACATCACCTTACATTATTATGTCAGAATTGAACAGACCTGTATTTGCTCTCCTGTAAAAGGAAAAACAAGCACCAGTATGAAATTAAAAGATACACATCTCACAGTAGGAACCCAATGCAACATTTTTTTCAGTTCTTTGTAAGTCCAATTACTTTTGAAGGCAGACTCAGTCCTCTGGCATGAAGAATACCAGTGATACCAGTTCTGCACACATTTCTAAAACATGTTGTTTACATTTGCTCTTTCCTGGAGGGGTTGTGTTGCTCTGCCTTTCTTTTTAAAATCTGCAAAGGTTTTCAATGTGTTCTTGACAAGGTCGTGGTATTCAGGCTTCTGTTCTTTATAACTCTTGTTTTATTTCAGTAGTGGACTTTGGATCATCATTATCAGGCTGGAATATTCCTCGTGCCAAACGTGTAGAAACTGAGGTCATCTTATTGGCCAGTATTCCACAGCAGGCATTTATCATGCCACTTAGTTGTCATCATCTCCCCAACACCTTTTGTGCAGCCATCTCCCCAACACCTTTTATGCAGCCCCGCACCATCACACCTTGGTGCTTCACTGCCGGAACTGTACATTTAGATCTCCTGGCCAACTGTGCTGGACCCCATTTGACTTGCCCCATCTGAACAATTAATCTTTGTCTCATCTGACCAAAGAATGGGCTTGCCATCAGGCTTCTTTTCCTCTTCTTTAGCGAAGTTTAATATTGCATTTTTGTCCGAAGAGCAAGTTAGGTAGACTGGGTAAACCCAGCCTGATCTGCCGGCAATTTGATTTTGCCCTGCAGCTCATGTTAAGGCAGTGCAATTAATCACATTAATTGATTAATCGTGATTATGACTTCCAACGATTATGAAAACAACATAATTGAAATATAATGATTATTTTGCTACATTCAGTTTCAGAACAATGCTCTCCTTTTGCCTTGAGTTGTGTGCATTATCCCTATGCATGTATTTTTTTCTGCTGGATTATATTTAAAATGTAATTTAAAAATGTAAAAAATTTAAGTTTTGAAAATGGATGATAGTTCCAAAATCACTGAGTAATCGTGTTTAATAACCATGATGTCAATATTGAACAAAATAATCGTGTAAGGATTTTGCCATAATCGAGCAGCCCTAGCTCATGCTAAAAACCTCCACATTATCCTACTTCCGTTACAAATCTGTGGTGAACAATCAGACTGGCTTATCCACCTGGCGCACTCTGATCGTTGGTCTGATTGGTTGAAGGACTATCCAATTGCGTACAGTGTCATTTTAATTATGCCCGTTGATCACGCCTTTTGTGCAGTAGAAAATACAGAGCAGACTCCCCACACTAATGTTCCATCTTAAAAGATTGATCTTGATCTGGTGATGGCCATGCTACAAGTTAGGGCTTTTTTTGTAGGATGCTGTCCAAAGAGATTGCTATCATGCTGTGCCTGATATGATTTCCATTGATAAACTCTGTGGGTGGCAGGTCTGAAGCACTTGCCCTTCCATTTTTCAGAGATTGACTGTGGTGTCCATTTAGGGAGATCAGCGGCCACTGTGGCTCTGATTGCTTGCTCTATTACTGCTGCGACTGTGTTTCCACTGATTTTTAGTTGGCCACCTACTTTCCTGTATCCTCTATCCATCTTGGTGACATCTCACCATCATATTTTTCAATTCCTCTTTTTCATTTGGAGCATGAGGCATCCCATCCCATAGGAAAGTTCTGGTATTTTTCATAGCTACACTTTATTTTGAGGCCAGTATTTTCTACAGGTTAAAGTATTTTTTTGATAGTTAATCTAGTTATCAACTTTAAAATTATGCAATAATGAACTCTGTTTCATACTAATTCCTCTGAGAGTGAGAGGATCTCACATTGATAAAGGATGTACCGGTACAAAAATTGGTTTAGATGTGGCAGCACCTTTTCTTTGTGCTTTTCTGCACCAAGAATGTGGTCATATCCTCCATGATATAGCGGCAGATTCCTTCCCTTCATAAAAATGTGTCATCCCATGATGACACATGATGAATGATCTAGGTAATGCATGTTTCTGCACCAAACTGTGGGCTGCTCACATGTAGGATGAGAACAAGCAAGGCAGAAGGTGGAGTTCAAATCATAGACGAGGAAGAAGAGTTAATTGCTGACAATGGCAGGTTATGGTCCGCTTTTTGGGGTAGTGTTGTTTGGCTCTCAAGACCGTAAGCTGATGCCAAAGAAGATAGTGCTGAGTGTCAATTTCTCATATTGTCATTTATGTCGTTATGGCAGAAAAAAGGCAATATTGTGATGTATGTTTAAGTCGGTAGTACTCATCCCAAATCTCTACCTATAGTCCATGCATGAACGTCAATTATTTATTTTTTTGTGATGATTGTGGCCATTTTCTTGACCACTGAGATTATGAGTTTATGAGCCCTGTCTTGATTACTAGTTGTCAGACATCTTTATGTAATTATGTTTATGACTCTAGTCTAGTTCAGAAACATGGCTTTCCAACATGTGGTCTTCTGTGATGTGCTTGGCCGCTCCTCTTAACCAAAACCCTCCTTACTCACTACATTGGTTCTCTGGTTTCCCACAAATGAGTCACAGATTTGCCTGTTTGACAACATTTCATGCAGTAAAGGTAACTACAAAATAATCTGAGGAAATAAAGGAATAAGTAGTAGATTAACTTGCATGATGGTAGTTTAGGGAATAGAATCCAAAGTCACCTCAGAATTTTAGTTTGTGGTTGACATGCTGTTGTGACTCATTCATTCATTGTATCAGCTCATACACCTGACTATGTATTTAAACTGGGAGACAGCCTGTGTGTCATCATTACCTCTTTATAAGCATATCATCAGTCAGACGTAATAGAGGTGGGATTACCAATAGGCTACATTCAGTAACTGAGGTCACAAACTAAACCTCATTTAATCAAAACAGCCGCATAATGTGTCATGGTTAAAATGGTTTCTGATAACAGTTAACCTCAATCACAGCATTATGCACCTACTTGACCTGTAGTAGTTGTGCTGCCCCTGTCATCAAGTAATGGTGCTATAATTAGCTTGCCTGCATCCTGCACAGCTCATTTAGTGCATGCGTGCGTGTGGGTGGTTCATGTTGATAAAGAAATGTCTTTAACTGTGGTTAAAGATTGGTGCGTTTTGAAGTCCTCAGTGAGCTGAAGTCCCGCCGTGCGTTCTGAAGGCCGGCCCTCTCCTTTTTCTGTCTACGTTCCTCATTCACGAGCTGAACGGGCCAGTTTGTGATGCATGCTGTTTCCTTCCTGTGCTTTCCCTCACTGCACTCGATTAGATGGCCTGCTGGCTTCTATTGTTCCTCCTTCAGATGAACATGCTGAAAATAAAGGTAATACGTGTGTATGACTGAGTGCTCATAGGGAGAGATCAACAAGTATTACCTGTGCCTGACTAGACTACCAAGGAGAGAGTAGATATTAGCCTACTGTTCATTATGGCTGAGGGACTCATCGGAATGAAGCGAGCGTGAGGGCAGAGTTATGACGTGAAAAAGTCCAAAAGTTTGAAACAGCAAGCTCATGTCCTCAACACCACCACATAAGCTGTAGGACTGGTGTGTGTGTGTGTGTGTGTGTGTGTAGGCCTACTAACTGATGATAACACAATCAACTCTGATAGGCTGTGTGTGAAAAACGCATTGCCACAGTTATGGGTCAAGGTCATGGGACTGCTTTGAGAATTGAAAGCTGGTAAACTTTATGAAGACTATTTGGGAACATGGCTAAAATCAGCACCAACAACTTACCTATTTCTGTATAGCTAGAGGAAGCTGCTGTATACTTTTCCCAACATTTGTATTTTATTTTCAATTCATATGCGAAAGTCTTATTAGCTGCCTCCTCCTTCAATTCTATTCTCCAGACTCGTGTCTGAAGAGTCGTTAGTCTATTAGCCTTGTGTGAGGCCCCAAGGGTTATCACTGTGCTGTGTTGTTGCTTACATCGGTGTTAGGATTTGGCCACACAGCTGACCATCCCCCTGTGTCGTCTGAGCCTTACCTCACTCTGGCCTCTGGGCCTCTGCTTCGCCAGCTCCTACGCGTCTTGTGCTGCTACCTGTGGTCAGCTGACTCGGGACATGTTGTGTTATCTCATAGAGGGAAGGAAGTGAGCTCTGTAAAAACCCAACTGATACAACTTGAGAAAGGAGGGTGTTCTGGACAAACACAACAGTGACTAGTGAATGTAAGTAGTTGTAAGTCCAACAGGAGAGCAAATCAAACTGTATTACATGATCTGAAGAGCTTTTGTGTGCTAGGGTATATTCACTCCATCCACAAAGGGATCAATGGCCACCCTGCGGCTTGCATTCAAACACATGACCATGGTGTGAGAATGCAACACAAACTGCTCTTCAGTACAAAACGGATGCTGTGAACTCAATGAGGCCTGTAAAGATACATTACACTTGACACACGTGGTTGTCCCGCCTCACAGAGTTTCAGTATTAGTGGTGGTGGAGTGGTGGGTTGGGAATCCACACTAACAATGGAAATAATCGCTGAACAGCGGGCCAAATAGCTTTGCATTGCTTTGCAAAAGATGCATGTGTCAGATCAGATGTATGCGTCATAGATGATTATGTGGTTTCCTTGTTTCCATCATGGTGTGATTTACCTTTATGTTCCTTGCTCTGTATTGCCCGTTGCACACTAAAACACTTCAATTAGTCCAGTGGAGACTGTAAGAAAGTAGTCACTGTGTATCAACAGGCAGGGGATTAGCCATGACAGTTTGGTGCCCGTGGCCCAGGCTTAAATATAGCTGTCGCCGGGGGAGAGTGGGCGGCCGGGGGCAGTTAGGCTGTTGCCGGTGCAGCCTTGTTATCTGGGCTCCCCAGCGGCCGGCTGCTCTTCCTGTGGCGTCGGCCTCGGGGGCCCGCTGCTCAGCTCTGCTCCGGGCCGCAGCGTAATCAGCCCTGACAGCTCGGCCCGGTGCAGGGACACCTCGTCACGGCCGCCTGCTTTATTTATACGTGTGTGGGCTCACAAACAAGGTGCCGGGAAGCCTTGAGAGACAGCAACCTTGGGCTCACCCACTACAACCCCCCCCCCCCCAGCTGTGTTTTTCCTTCAGTCCTTCACTATTTTTTATATATATATTTTTAGAAATAAACTCCCCTGCAGTCGTAAGGCATGATGTTCTCCTGATTCTGTCACCCTGTTTGTAATTGAGTCCTAATCAGTGCAGCCGATCCTCCCTGAGACGTCCAGATGAACAGCATGGTCTGCCATGCTCCGCCAGGTGGATGTAGACCCTCCCTCACACACACCAGGCTCTGGGGGCCTGAGGTGGGGAGCCAGATAGGGGGGACCAGTGCGGATGTTCTCCCACACAGCCCGAGCTGTAGATGTTGTGAGCCATTTGAGGGATGGAGGATTATGCCCTGCACTTTGTAGGTTGTGCAATGAGGGGTTAAGCCTGATGGTATCATGAAGGTCTTGGTGGAAAAATGATTATTTGGAATTAATTTTTTTATCTTGAACACAAAATTTGTTCCAAATGCTTTTTCACTTCCTCCCTGCGGCTGAGTAAACAAAGAGGTGTGAGTGGTAACAGTTGTGGCGGTTGACTTTGACTTTGGCTGTGCCCATGACACATTTTCTCTCTCTCTTTCTCTCTCTCTCTCTCTCTCTCGGGGCAGGTTGGTGGATGACCGGTGTGTGGTCCAGCCAGATGCAGGGGACCTGGCCAATCCCCCTAAAAAGTTCAGAGGTGAGCACTGTGTTTGCACCCCTGTTAAATCGTGTGGGTGTAAATCATGTTTTCGGATTCATAACTGACACACAGACATACTTAGACACCTGTACACTCTCACTCACTCACTCACTCACTCACTTACTCACTTTCTCTCTCTCTCTCTCTCCCTCTCTCTCTCTCTCTCTTTCACACACACACACACACACACACACACACACACACACACACAGACACAGTCTATGACACATGCATACGTAGACTCTCTCTCACTCTCACTCTATCACACTCATGCTGATGCTATGCTGTTGAGGCCATGTTGCCCATTAGGTCAACATCTTGTTTTGGCTTTCCAGACCTCAGGATGGGCTGGACAGCCTTGCTGTCATCACAGAGATTGCATAACATGTCTAACAGTGGACCGCAATCCACAATGAGGTCACCACCAGTAACCTACTGCATGGGCCTCTCTTAAACATGTGCTGCAATGCACACCATAGTGGTTGCAAAGGACCTTTTGATTTATACATAAGTGTGCTAGAATGATCCAGAAGGCACATTTATCACTTTTGGTGTTTACAATAAGACTGACCCCTCCCTCTCTCCTTCTCTCCCTCTCTCCCTTTCTCCCTTCCTCCCTCCCTCTCTCCCTTTCTCCCTCCCTCGCTCTATCCCTATCTGCAGATTGCCTGTTTAAGGTGTGCCCCATGAACAGGTACTCAGCCCAGAAGCAGTTCCAGAAGGCCAAGACAGGCAAACAAAGCAACAACACGCAAGGAGATCTGTTTAAGAAACTGCAGGTAAACAAGGCAGCAACACGCAGTAAGATCTGTTCAAAAAACTCCAGATAAACAAGGCAACAACATGCAGGGAGATCTGTTCAAGAAACTGCAGGTAAACAAGGCAACAACATGCAGAGTGATCTGTTTAAGAAACTGCAGGTAAACAAGGCAACAAGACGCAGGGACGTCTGTTTAAGAAACTGCAGGTAAACAAGGCAACAAGACGCAGGGACGTCTGTTTAAGAAACTGCAGGTAAACAAGGCAACAAGACGCAGGGACGTCTGTTTAAGAAACTGCAGGTAAACAAGGCAACAAGACGCAGGGACGTCTGTTTAAGAAACTGCAGGTAATGGCTGCCGTGGCTCTGTAAACGCGCCGGCAGGCTCTTTGCAGCAGAGGTGAAGCACAGCACCTACATTTCTATGAGTATAGTGAGTGTGGCCAGTTATATAACAGTTCCTGGGATTCTCAAGGAGAGGTGGAGCACTTGGACAGGCTACTTTTCTGCTGGCAGAGGCGTGTGCATTTCCAGGGAAAAGATGAATAGATAGATAGATAGATACTTTATTGATCCCCAAGGGAAATAGAGCGTTCTGAGATATGTACAGCTACCAAGAGGCCAGAGAGAACTGTCTGTTCTCATCACTCCTCCCTTCTCTCCTCCCCTCTTTCTCTCAGAATGCTTCGGAACTGGAGAAGAAACAGAACGAGACGGAGAACAAGAAGCTCCTCGGAGAGGTTGTTAAGTACAGCAGTGTCATCCAGGTACAGCCTGTCTCCACCCCCCTCTTTTATCAAAACACGTTGAGTGCTGTGTTTGTTTTTGGGCCGTAACTAGGACTGTGGCCAGACTGCTTTTCACATTTTCACTGGGTGCCAGTAGCCAGGAAGGTGTTCAGTTGTTTGAGGTGACCCCCCCCCCCCCCCCTCAAGTGTCCCATTGAGTCGTGTGACTCTCCATAATAGCCATGGTTTCTGGATTGTTCCGGAAGCTATTTGGATTCAAAGTAGTTCCCCCTCATTGATAGTCATGCCACATTTGCCTCAGCCTTACCGTACATTTAAACAGTAGGGTTCTGTGTACTGGGTGGTGTAACATGCACTTAGAGATATTGCAAAAAAAATCTTCTGTGGTTTCCTCTATCCATTTGTGATATTGAGCATTGTGTTCTAAAAAAAAATGAACTAAGAGAGGTGACAGCTCTCTCCAGTCACATTGTATTGAGCCATCCATCTAACCATTTATTATGTTTGTCTAAAACTGTAGCTGCTGCACATCAAGAGCAATAAGTACCTGACGGTGAACAAGCGTTTGCCAGCGCTCCTGGAGAAGAATGCCATGCGTGTGTCGCTGGATAACGCCGGCAATGAGGGCTCCTGGTTCTACATCCAGCCCTTCTGGAAGCTCCGCAGTGAGGGAGATAATGTAGGTGTCCCCCTCCCCCATCACCACCAGATGGGAGTTCTTTATTCCAACAGTATGCTCTTTATCAGGCATCATGCACACAGAGCAACGACAGGCTTTTTAAAAATGAACTAAAAGGAGGGTGTTCAGAGTAGCTGTTGCTATTAACATCATTAATCTGTTGCAGATTTTACTTTATTTGAACGGAAGTTACTCAGTCTGTGTTGATGTCATTTTAAAATGGTACTTAATGTGAATGGATTCTAGAGATGTATTTTAATCTGTTCTTTTCAAATAAAAATCTAAAAGATTCCCATCATGCTATAACACATTAACTCATTTGATCTTTCCTTTCCTCTCAACTTAGAAAACCAATGGGTAAAGGTACATGATTTGATTGCTGTGCATGTGTGTGTGTGTGTGTGTGTGTGTGTGTTTGTGTGTGCGTAGTCTATTGTGTGTTTGTTAGGATAGGCCACATTAGCATGTTAGCACTGAAACTGTGACCTGCACGTTTGGATGTGAGACCTCATTTGTTGCCTGCGTTTTCACCTTGTCATCACACTTTGCCACTTTTACCTTCCTCTCCAGAGAAGAGAGTAGAGTGATACTGGGCCAGTGAGATTTTGAATTGCTCAGTTTAGAGCCCGTCATGGGTAGTTTTATCTGATAAACAGTACGCCATCAACACTGTAGAACTTGTCTGCCCCACCAGCCCCAGCACCTTATTTGTGTAAACACAGACCCATGTATTCAAACACCCTCTGTATGGAGCACTAGTCTGTGGCATTTGTCAGAGTGTGTGGTGTGCTGTTTAATGGCCATATGGAAATGCCCTCTGTAATAGACCAGCCTCCTGTGCTCTCCTTGCACTGAGCCCCCGTACTCATGACCACCCAGCTCACCCACAGGACCGCACTATGATAGCCACGCAGGACACAGACAGACAGACAGACACTTGCGTGTAGGGTCCGTGGTGTTGGAGAGCCATAAATGCATGGCGCACCAGGGCTTCTCTCATGCATGCCAAAGAGCTGCCATTTCCTGTTTTACCACCGGTTGTCTCCTGCCCACGTACTGGTCATGGAAAATTAATTGCATGTGATTCACTCTCCTCCAGAGGGCCTCACTGAACTTCTGTCCTGTTTTTACCCATCTCTTTCTCCCTCCTTTCCCGTCTGGTTGAAGGTGGTTGTTGGAGATAAGGTCGTCCTGATGCCAGTCAACGCTGGACAGCCACTCCATGCCAGTAACATTGAGCTCTTGGACAACCGCGGCTGCAAGGAGGTGAGGTATTCCGGAAGGTTCCGCAAAGCATCTATCACTCATATCCGCATTGCTCATTAAAAGTGAAATTAAAGCTTTTAGTTAACTGCCAGCTGTCAGGCTGCAGGGTGTTTTCTAAGATGAGCTTAATGCAAAAGTCAACTCATAGCTGTCTCTGTTGTTGGTTTTGTCTTTGCAATGGTGGACAGGTCAATGCCGTGAACTGCAATACGAGCTGGAAGGTCACGCTCTTCATGAAGTTCAGTGACTACAGAGATGATGTACTCAAAGGGGTCAGTGTGTGGCAGACTTCCCCTTGTCTCAGACAGAATAATACTCAACACTGGTGTTTACAGTAGTCATTGGCAATACTGCAGATCTTCCCCTTTCTCTGTCGACCTCCACATCCACATGTCTCTTACTTTCCTTCCTCTGACTTTTTCTCTCTCTCTCTCTCTTCTCTTTCTCCTCCCTCACTTCCCCTTTTGTCCCCCCTGGTCTTCCTCTTCCCCCATCTCTTCCTTTGTGGCAGGGGGATGTGGTCAGGCTCTTCCATGCTGAGCAGGAGAAGTTCCTCACATGTGACGAGTACAAGAAGCAGCAGCATGTCTTCCTCAGGACCACACTCCGTCAATCAGCAACCTCCGCCACCAGCTCCAAAGCCCTCTGGGAAATTGAGGTTTGACTACATCTTTCTTACTGGTTAGCCTAGTTTGCAGGTTGGCTGATTTTTGTTTGTGCTATGAAAGGACGTTCTACTGACCCTCTCTTGATGGGCTGTTTGTTACAGGTGGTGCACTACGACCCCTGCCGAGGAGGCGCCGGCCAGTGGAATAGCCTGTTCCGCTTCAAGCACCTGGCCACCGGCAACTACCTGGCTGCAGAGGTGCTCTGTCCTCACCCCTCTGATTCTTTCCATTCTCAACACCATCCATTCCATAGCCATCACCCACCCACTCCACCCTTGCCCTTGTGTAGCTGCACATAACTATGGGCACGTTTCCCCTGATGTGTCGCTTCCATGCGTCGGAGTCTAAACAACAGCTTGTGTGTCCCTGTGTGTACGCTGCTGCTCCTTTTTAAAATAAATTTGAATATGTGCAGCCACACTCACCGTCAAAACAAACACACTCCTGTCACATGAGCCCGAGAGATGGGGATCTTCTGCCAAAAAATAGAAGTACATCGGAGCAGTGCCCAGTGAACAGTTTTTTTGGTTATGTGAGAGGAGACCCACAGACGAAGAGACACACATGAGTACAATACCCTCTTTCCCCCCAACCAGGAGGTGAGGGAAATAACAACGGTGTTCATGTGTGTTCTCCGTGGCGTGCTCCCGCCTGCTGGCCTATCCCAGCATGCTCCAGTGGATGTGAGGGCGCACCGACCTCGTGAGCACACTGGTGCTGGGTGCCGTGTGAAGTTCGATGCCCAGACGCCCCCAAGTGCCTCATTACACTCTCTCTGTCAGAGCAGGAGTCAGAGCTGAGAGCACCTTTAGATCTTGAGTTTACACTTAGTGTACTGTAGATGGCACTCTCCCCACTGTTTAGACTCATCCCAAACATACTGCCAGATGTTAGCAGTGTGTTTATGAATGTGTGTGTATATGTGTGTGTGCACGGTTCTGTGTGTGTGTGTGTGTGTGTGCGGGTCTTTGTGTGTGTGTGTGTGTGTGTGTGTGTGTGTGTGTGTGTGTGTGTGTGTGTGTGTGTGTGTGTGTGTGTGTGTGTGTGTGTGTGTGTGATGTAATAAGTGCTTGGTTTGCATTTCAGGTGAATCCAGATTTTAGGGCGGACAGCATAGACCAGAAAGGAGAGGTGAGTCTGCACTGTTTAACACTGCCCAGAACTACGCGTGTGCCAACTGGTTATTTCCGCCATTATGAGCCAAGGAACCTTCTAGAATGTCTGACCCCGGGCCAAACTTCCAATGCTCAAAGTCATGATCTTTTGATATGAGACTGATCTGTGGTGATCTTGTGGTCTAAAGCTCTTGGTGAGATAACATATTTGTTAGGCTCCTTTTTTAGGTATTATGTACCACTGTTGTTATCAGATGTGCCTCTCTGAGCGTCTGTTAAGTTTCCTCCTCTGACATGTTTGATGTCTTCTGAGCCGTCAGAGCCAAACTGCTTTATCACGCTTCCACCTGGTTGCTTAGCGATGAAAGTGCTGTTTTTTTCCCTTCCTTTTTTTTTGGTTGGTTATGCCATTGCCATAGCGATGCCATGAAGCTTTTTCACACTCATACTGACGCATGTGAGTGCAAGCAGAGGGCTATTCATGACCCGACAGATGCAGTGTTATTGAAAGAATCAATGAGTTTCCATTGGGGGCCGGCACGATTATCAAATCGCTGGAGCCTTTTATGAGGTGACGGCTGATGATGGCGCGTCCATCTGTGTCTGCCGTATAAACAGTGTTTGAACAGTTTAATGATGTTCAGCCTGTCCACTGCTCATGTGTACTGTACACACTGTGTGTATTTGCCTGGTGAGAAAATTCACATGCTAACACTCCCCTCTGATACTGAAGCTCTGAGTCCGCAAGGAACTTGAGTCAGTCTTGGGTCTGTCTTGAGTCTTTCTCCCAACATATGTGGCCCCCTGCTGCCTACAGTTATGTATGCATGACTCTGGGTGCATTATGTATGCATGACTTTGCATGACAATGTCATTGTGTGTGTCTGTCTGTGTGTGTGTGTCTATGATTGTTTTTCATTTGGTAGTGCTTGTATCTTTCATATTCAAAGGAAGTCGGTTCATTACTGCTTGCTTTCCTGGCACTAAATAGGTCCCGTGTTGAAAGTGGTAAATGAGACCTTTATGAGACTGAGAATGAGACCTAAAAGTGGTGTGAACACACACTTGATTTGATCAGTGTAAATCGTGTAAACAGGAAAAGAGATATTTCAGCTTGTATGATTTAATCGGACATGGGAGAAAATAGAAGCACAGTCTATGTCTGTATCTGTGTCTGAATGTGCATGGTTGTGCGTGTCTTTGTGTGTGTGTGTCTGCTGAACTGTCTGTCTCTGAAATTGCTGCCCCCTGCTTTGCCCTGTTGTTTGGCTGCATATCACAGCGTTTCCTGGGACCCCCGCCTTCTCCCATTCTCCCACCAGCGGCTCTTATGTAATCTCTCTGCTGTTCTCTATACGCACCCTTCTTTCTCTCCTGCTCACTCTCTGTCTGTCTGGCTCTCTCTCACACACACACACACACACACACACACACACACACACACACACAAACACACACACACACTTACAGAACCACTTGTATCCTGTGAGACAGGCTCAGTTCTTACTCCCTCGCCCTGGGGAGAAGTCTATTTACGCTTTGTTTCTCTTCTCCTACCTGCCGTATTAGTATTCTGCTAAAGCAACTATTGCAAACATACGCACACACTTACACTTGCACACACACACACACACACACACACACACACACACACACGCTCTGAGGGGGCTCCTTACATAATGTCTGAGTCTCGGGATGCCCCGTGAGAGGCAGCAGACGTGCTGTCTGCTCGGCTGTGTGTGTGCGTGTGTGTGTGTGTGTGTGTGTGCGTGTGTGTGCGTGTGTGTGTGTGTGTGTGTGTGAGTCATTGGCGCAGCAGCGCAAGCGAGGGAGCGCGAGGGAGTGGAAGCGGAGCGAGAGAAAAGAAGAAGAGGTGTTTGGTGGGGGTGGCTGGAGCCAAGCGCCCGTGAGTCTCATGTCTCATGCAGGAGAGAATTCTGGGATTAACTCTTCAGTGCCGGCTCTGCAAAACAAGCTTGTGTCTGTGATTAGTGTTGTCAGGAGCCCGCTGTTTAAAATCCTCCCTCAGACGCAGTGTGCATCTTCCCTCATCAGAGAGGACGGAAACTATATCCCCAGAATACTCCATGACAGCTAGGCACAAGGCCTGCCTGTGGTGTTTCATGTGAGTGCCCCCTGCCTGTTGATAAAACTGCAGTGTCAGCCCCTAAAACAAAAGCTCCCACCGCAATTTATATTCAGATGTGGACCCAGACATCCCCACAACCTACCTGCTTTTTTTTCTGAAGACATAAGGGTGCAGTATATTCATTCTGGCTGTTCTGAAAGTTTCTGTGAATGTTAGTTAGACTCAGGAGGTTGGCATAGCTTCAGGCTGTCTGCCCGCAGTACTGTAGAGAGGTCCAAACAGGCGTATTCCGTACTAGTGGATTTGAATGCTTGTGAGCAGTTTTTAAAAAGCACACCTTCCCTCAAACACAGATTGCTACAGCATACCATTTGCTCAACACAGGAGCTGTATTTATCTCATAACAATAATACCTCATCTCAATCTCAGTCACATTTGCATCTCATAATCTAATACAAAGGAAATCATGTCTGTTATGTTTGGATGCACACAGTCGGTACCCCACATGAGTTTTCTCTTGCTCCGTCTAGACAGAGACAGACAGTGTGTTCAAGAAGAAGGGGCAGGCTACGGAGAAGATCGCCTTCACCCTGGTGTCGGTGCCTCACGGCAATGACATCGCCTCGCTGTTTGAGCTTGACGCCACCACCCTGCAGCCGGCAGACTGCCCCGTGCCCAGGTCAGTCAGCGGGTCCACCACTCTCTCCCTCTCTCTCTGCTACAGCGCCTCCGCATCTTCTGTGTCACATAAAGCACTTTGAAACCATTGTTGTTAAGTGAGGAATTTCACACACCATTAAGAGCCGTTCACACCAGGAACAATAATTGTAAGGCCAAATGGCAAAAACAACGCTTTTAAGTATTGCTGTAGTCAATATGAATGACAACGCTCACACCACGCACTATAACGAAAACGACATGAAGAACAATATTGTCAGGGATCACTTTCAGAGCCATTTTAAAAACAATAAAAAGCTGACAGCCAATCAGAATCCGGCTAATTATAGACATCATATTTATCATTATGAGGAAAGATTTATCTCATATTCCTCGTTAGTGTCAGTGTGGATGCTCATATTATTACATAGTTACAGATGTCTGTATGGTATAATATAGTATTTATATCATTCCTGGTGTTAACAGCCCTTTGCCCTCTAGGCTGAGGGCAGTTTCTATTTTCTATGGATATGTGTTGTGTGTTCCTGTGCGCACGTTTTAATGGATTTCTGCCTTGTGTTGCAGGAACTCTTATGTGCGTCTGCGTCACCTTTGTACAAACACCTGGGTGACCAGCACCGCAATCAACATTGATAAGGATGAGGAGAGGCCGGTCATGCTCAAGGTGAGCACACACACACACACACTCAGACATGCACACACACTGATGTTGATTTCATACACCCACCTGCAGTGCCTGTTCTACACAACACTTGCATCCTCAAACCACAGAGCCACTTACGCAATACAGTCAGAAGTGAAAGTAAACAAAAGTTGAAACTGTATCTTTAAGTGAATGCTGGTTTTATTTCCCCACTGCAATCATTCAGTGAGTGAGACACTTTTTTTGAGTGATGTGCATTCATCTCTTGCATAAGTTTAGTCAAGTTAAGTGGTGTTGCTTTGTGTCTGCTTCACTTGAAGATTGGCACCTGCTCCACGAAGGAGGACAAGGAAGCCTTCTCGATCGTGTCTGTGCCGCTGTCCGAGGTCAGGGACCTGGACTTTGCCAACGATGCCAACAAGGTGCTGGAGTCGACCGTGGGCAAGCTGGAGCACAGCAACATCACCCAGAATGAGAGGAGGTACAGCCCTTGTGTGCGCTTCCTGTTCAAAAGGTCACAGGGTTCGCAACTGACAAATCTCTTAAAGGGACATGACACCCTAAAGTAATTCAAGGCTCGCTGCTGTCCGACATGCCTTGTGGACAGCAGCTGCTGAAATGGACTCTGCATATAATACCACAAGGTTCTACAGTGCATGACATTGCATCAATGTTCTCTATATAGTTCTTGGAATTCATTGAGTGAACTAAGATGGTCTTGTTACAAATATGATAATGCATGATAGCTCAGTGCAGGGCAAGGTGAGTTTGTTATTGTTTTGCATTGATGGCAAGGCCATGGTGGCACAGACATGTGAAATTCAGCCATTGCTCTTCACTGGCCTCTAGCTGCCCATTCAGTGTTTGTGGTCAAAGTACTTGTGCGTGTCCATACAAAGTCCCGGCTCTATAAGTGGGGAAACAAGCATAAAAAAACAACATTAAAAAAGGTAATTGACTGTCATTGTCACAGTCAGTCGACCCCATGCTTCAGGTGTACCGAAGGATTGGATGTGATTTGATTGACTGTTGAGCACAAAGATCAACACTTTTTCCCAAGCTGAAACTGAATCATGGGCCCCATGTTTTAAGAATAATATCAGTTCAAGCCTCACAGTGACTTTTAGCAAGCTTCATTTTGTGTTTGTCCTACAAGGGCCTTGCTTCCATTTTTGCACAGAAAAGGCTGTGAATGAACTCTTGAATCTGTTTTTCCTTCTCTGAAGAATAGAATATGAAATGTCTTTTCTTCCTGGTATGTGCCCATGAGCTCAATATCAGCTGGTGTCCTCCACAACGCTGACCTTGTGCTGTGCTGTGCTCTTCAGGTTTGTCATCAACCTGCTGGAAGATCTGATCTTCTTTGTGTGTGACGTGCCCAATAATGGCCAGGAGGTGCTGTCAGTGGTCATCTCCAACCTCAACAGAGAGCGGCAGAAACTGATGCGGGAGCAGAATATACTCAAACAGGTCAGACACACACACACACACGCACGCACGCACGCACACACACACACACACACACACACCTAAAGCATACTTTACAGACCAACAAACATGCTTATCCAATACCATAGTCCCAACTCTGGGAAGCACAATTGCAATCAAACTCAAGCTGAAAGATAAGTCTAAATTTAGACCAGTTCATTACACACAGAGCCCACTTGCAGAGCATCACACAGTCACACTGTTTAACCGCAATCAGGAACCTGATGACTTTAATCGTCTACTTCCTTTTTGTTTGAAAAGACATTATATGGTAATTATCTTTCATTGAATTCACCACCTATATATTATTCACCATCAGTGAACAAGATGTGAATTTTATAATCAAACGCATAAGTCCAGATCTCTAGTGTAATTGGCTGAAAGGATTTTAAAGCACTGCGGGTTGTTAATCCATTCTATTTAAATTGATCTTACCCTACTCAAAAAACACAATTGTATTATAATTTAATAATTTATAAAACAAGGGAAAAACACTCTTCAGAATGATTAATGTAAACTTATAAGTGACAATTTGTCTCACATTCTCACTGTGTGTGTGTGTGTGTGTGTGTGTGTGTGTGTGTGTGTGTGTGTGTGTGTGTGTGTGTGTGTGTGTGTGTGTGTGTGTGTGTGTGTGTGTGTGTGTGTGTGTGTGTGTGTGTGTGTGTGTGTGTGTGTGTGTGTGTGTACTGCGTACTGCAGATCTTTGGCATTCTGAAAGCTCCGTTCAGTGACAAGGGGGACGGTCCAATGCTGAAGCTGGAGGATCTGGGGGACCAGCGCTACGCCCAGTACAAGTACATGCTGCGCCTCTGCTACAGGGTGCTGCGCCACTCCCAGCAGGACTACCGCAAGAACCAGGCATGTCCACAGCCGCAGACACAGCCGCAGACACAGCCGCAGAGCAGAGTTTCCGCTAGAAAAAAATGGTGCCGGTCAAAGTGACCGGCAGAGGTTTCGTTTTCCGGATATTTTGATGATATGCCGGTCAAATATCCCTTCTTAATTAGTAAAATTTAGGAAAACTGGAGACAGGCTATGTAGCTATAAGAATGACACAATCAGGCTGTATAGAATGCAACATGTTCATTAGCCCAACTTAAACATGCCTAACAAGATCTAGCCAGTATCTTTTCATGGACAGCAAGAGTCCGCTTCATTCGTTGTTTTAAAAAGGCGACGTTGTTTGTTGCTGCTACCCACGTTATCTCCAGTGGTGACTGTTTAACTTACTCAGATGCGCACATCACAAGAATGAGCGCTCACACCACTACCCCCTAATGCTATGCCTCTTTATTTGATAACAATAAATTAAGAAATGTTTCCTATTCTGGGAAATGTTTTTAGTTTTTTTTTTCTTTCGGCCGCGGTTCAATGATACCGTTTAATTGTGCCAGAAATTATCCGCGGACCAGTAATCGCCTCGTCGAGGAGGCTCTAACCCTGCAGATCATAGACAGAGAACGCATAGGCCTACTGTATGCTTTGGGTAAAGAACACTTTGCACTTTGCATGTCCAGTGTACATGGAGAATGACAGTGTCTTGGAGCGGCCGCACCCCCCGCAACTCCACTTCCAATGTCACTGATTCTGACAGATACGCCTGACACTTCTGCTTTTTATCTGGTGGTGGTGGAGTTGACCGGACAGACATCTGAGGCTTCAGACGTTACCAATTTATCATCATCCATCGCATCTGGCCTCTGAAAAAACTTTTAAGGCTCTGCCTGGGCCTGGCCATGTTTGAACCGCCTCACTCATTTGTTCGTTGTTTAACATGGACGTTTTAAGTGTGCGCTTCCTATTTGAAATGCAGCAGGCTATGCGTGTTGTTTAATAGCTTACTTTTCTGATGGAGACTCTGCTACAATGATTTGAGGATTTGATACTGCAGGAACCTGCACACACCCAGACACGTAGACACATGCACATGTACTGTACAGAGAGCTTGCACCCTGGAGCTTACTTTCAGTTGTTCCGCAACTGAAGACCACTGACTGCCTAGAGAAGGTGCCTCTTCTCCATAGGCAATGCCAGTGCCCAGAGCACACTGCTCCTCTAACTCTTTCCTGTGTCCCCTGCAGGAATACATCGCTAAGAACTTCTCCATCATGCAGTCCCAGATCGGCTACGAGATCTTGGCCGAGGACACCATCACCGCCCTGCTGCACAACAACCGCAAGCTGCTGGAGAAGCACATCACCGCCAAGGAGATCGAGACCTTTGTCAACCTGCTGAGACGCAACCGTGAGCCTAGGTATGAGGGGGTGACCCCCGCGCCACCCCACCCTACCCCACCCCACCAGCACCCACCCACCCCTACAAAACACCAGAACTCCCTCAGCCCCGTGCTCCTTTTTTACTGCTGCAACACCTTTCCCTTTCCCCATCCTGAGTGGAAATGCACAAATATATTTTCGAGGACACTGAAGTCCAAGATGTGGAAAGCATGAAGATCCTAAATATAGTGGGAGAGCAGGTCATCATTGTCCTGTGAGCACGGCACAGCTGGTTTCTATATTCTCAGAATGCCATAGACTGTGCATGAAGAGGATGATGAAGATTCATTATCATCCTCAAGCACATCTACCTCTCTAACCCTACCCCTCATAACCCAGCCAGATTTTGAATGTTCACTCCATTACCACAAACCATCAAAAAGCATAAGTGGGAAATGTAATGACATTTTCATTAGCATAGGCCTGCTGGAGGAGATGGCAGACTGTTTTTTAGTGGTGGCAAATTGCTGGTGCCCTAAGAAAAATGAAGCAATTTACTCTGATGCAGTGGAACATGATGTTTTGCTTTTGGGAGATAAGTGTGGTCTACTCAAGTTTGATGTCAAAATGGGTTCACTAGAATGATTTGGTGTGTGTGTGTGTGTGTCTGTGTGTGTATGTCTGTGTGTGTTGTGCCTTCTCAGGTTCCTGGATTACTTGTCGGATCTGTGTGTGTCCAACAAGACGGCCATCCCAGTCACTCAGGAGCTTATCTGCAAGTTTGTGCTCAACCCCACCAATGCGGACATCCTCATTCAGACCAAGTAAGCTCAGAGTCCATTTGTACATGTAGCCCTACAAACATGTGTGTTACAGTTAGCTATTGCTGCAACATATATGTTTTCAAAAGTGTGTGTGTGTGTGTGTGTGTGTGTCAGACTGATCCCACACACAGAGACTCCTCTGGAGTCCTCTCTCATGCATGACGAGGGTGATGATGAGGAGGTGTGGCTCTACTGGATCGACGCCAACAAGGAGCCCCATGGCAAGTCCATCCGCCACCTCGCCCAGGACGCCAAGGGCAACCACAAGCTGGACATGGACGTGGTCACCTATTACAGGTGCGCCTGTGCTTCCCCTTGAGATTCCCTCAACAACAGACATACATATCCTACATTCACCCTGACTGTTAGCCACGTTAGGTTTATCCAAAATGCAATCACCAGTATGGCCCTTTTCACACAAAACCTTTCACATTTGCATTCTCTTTTGGTTTATTGTCTTTTGCTCTCCATTTTTCATTGCCTCTTTCCTCTCCTCTCACCTCTTGTCTTTTTCCTCTCCTCTCCTTCTCACCTTCTCTCATCTCCTCTGTTCCTCTCTCCTCTCCTCTCCTCAGGTATCAGTTGAATCTCTTTGCTAAGATGTGTCTGGACCGCCAATACTTGGCCATCAACCAAATCAGTAGCCAGCTGCCGGTGGAGCTGATCCTGCGCAGCATGTTCGACGACTGCCTGCCCTACAACCTGCGCGCCTCCTTCTGCCGCCTCATGCTGCACATGCACGTGGACCGCGACCCCCAGGAGGCCGTGGTGCCGGTGCGTTACGCCCGCCTCTGGACCGAGATCCCCTCCAAGATCACCATCCACGAGTGAGTGGCCCCAGGGGAGTGATCTGAGAAATAGTGGACAGTGCAGGGTGCACTCACTGTAGCACTGCAGCTTATATGAAACCTCCACAATTTTTTATCATGTGAACATAAAGTCTTATTGTCTTAATCGCACACAACATGAACATGGGCCAGTGGTACAGCTAGAGCAAAGATCAGTAAGATATATACAGTAGACAGTATATAAAAATATAGAGAAATGCTGACTCTTGATGTGCTATGCTGTGCAAAAATGGTCAAACTCAACTGGCCTTTTATTTGATGTTAATAATGATGAATCATGCGATCACGTCAAATTAGGTTCCCTTCAGTCTTGTTTCTAGCCAGTTCTGTGTGAAAAGTGTTTTTACGAGGTGGTGGAGCTCTGCTAGAGTGCTGCTGTTTTTAAGCACACTGAGTCTGAGCTGTGTGTGTGTGCGCGCTGCGTGCAGGTATGAGTACGAGTTCCGGGACATGTCTCGAGAGGAGATGAAGAGGAAGTTTGCGCCCACCATGGAGTTTGTGGAGGAGTACCTGAGAGACGTGGTCAGTCAGGCCTACCCGTTTGGAGACGAGGAGAAGAACGAGTTGACCCTGGAGGTGAGGCACATAATAGATCTTCATCTATAGATTTATATCTATATCAATAGATCTATTACACATACTGACCAAGAATTGTTTTTGTTACCATGCTAAATTCAGACAAAGGGCTGTTTTCCATGTTTTGCTTTGGAAACCGATTGCTTATTGATGTACCGCTAAAGTCTTTATTGATGTACATTCTATCTCTGTCCTGATGGTAGTAGTGTGCAATAGTGCTATAGTAGTGCTCCACAGGGTTGCTCAGTAAAAGGTGTTCTAAGTGTCTCTCTGGCTTGTCTCAGGTGGTGAACTTGGCGCGGAACCTGGTCTACTTTGGCTTCTACAGCTTCAGTAAGCTGCTGAGCCTCACGCGCACCCTGCTGGCCATCCTGGACATTGTGCAGCCGCCCCTCACTTACCTGGCCAAACTCAACAAGAGCCCAGAGGGAGGTCAGACACTCTCTTACCCACACACACACTCACACACTGCACTCAGCATGAAGGCTACATACAGCTTTACCATGTCATTATATTTCACCTTTAAAATGAAATTACCACTTTCTCCTCCCACCACACTTTGACTAGAACTTATAATGTCAGCACTCCTATCCTCTAGTAATAGTATTGACAGATGCAGTAGTCATTTTTAGCAAAGGTGCCCTCTGCATTGCAGCTTGAATGTTATTCTCTTGCTGTAAGTCGCTTTGGATAAAAGTGTCTGCCAAATGAATAAATGTAATGAAATTATAGTAAGTTGCAGAGGCTGAAGACATGGTCAAGTACGAAGTGATCTGCGTTGCGTCTAGCAGCATTGCTTTTGCCCTTCCAAGTTCTGTGTCATTCTCACAGGCTGAGTCATACTTAGAGTGCAGCTAACTGTTTTGGTCTGTGCTCAGATGGGAGCCAGTGGAATTTGTGCTTTGCCATGCCTACACGTCAGAATCTCTTAGCTGTTTTGGCACCTCACTGCTAGTTGGAAACTTAAAAATGTGTGAATGTTAGAACCCAAATCTCAGGCAGTCTTTGCATTTACATTTGGGTCCCACAGCCCTCAGCCATCTTGACAAGATTGTCCCTTTAAAATATCACCTATATTATTTATTGATTGTGTGTGTGTGTGGTAATCTGCCGGTTGTGTATGTCCACGTGTCTGTTTGTGTGCTAGGGAACAATGTTCTGCGCACCATCCATGGGGTTGGGGAGATGATGAGCCAGATGGTTCTGCGGGGTTCCGTTCCGCTCAGCCTGCCGGACTCCCCGCCGGCCTCGCGCCACGGAATGCCCCACCCTATCCCAGACAATGAGGACGTCATGGTGATGGACACCAAGCTGAGGATAATCGAGATCCTCCAGGTGAGCGCCATCTGGTGGGAGAGCAGAGTCGTGCAGCTCGCCCTGCACTGACAGCACTCATCTTGCCACCTGTAGCCTGAAAGAGCATGTGATGTGTTAATGGACTTTTAACACGACAAATGCATCTGTTTGAGTCATTTGGCACATTGTTCTTATATGACTCATATTGTATTAATGTCAATGTGTTTTGTTTTGCACTGATGTCAATCTGAAGTTTATCCTGAGTGTGCGTCTGGACTATCGCATTACGTACTTGCTGTCCATCTATAAGAAAGAGTTTGGTGACCAGAGTATGACCGACAGCTCCATGTCTGTGTCAGATTACCTGCCCATATCAGGTAGGATGAGTTTATTTCACATTAACCATTATGTATGTGCTTAATTAGTTACATAGTGTTATCTTGTAATCCAATTATTATTGAACCATGTTTCCATACATTACTTGAATCTCATCATCTTTGCAGTGTCAGAGCCAGATATTGATGAGATTGTTGCAAAAGCAGAGACGATGTTTGCTGGAAGGTAACTATAGTGTTAAATCACCATCAACAGAGACCTTGAACCTCTATATGTGTATTTTATTATTATTTGATTTGTTGGCTGTGCTGGTCTTCTCTTTTGAATCGGGGACAGTGTATAGAATAGTAGTTAGTCTGTATGCCTGTAATTAAGCTACTGTAAAAAGAGGAACAGTTACTCCAATGGCTAATGAGTTATTTTATTGCTTAGTTCAAAATAATCCTACCAGTAGTAGCATTCTGAGGCAATTGATGGTCTAGCTTTGGCGCTGGATGTTTCAAGTCATTGAGGGAGCTGAGAGTGAGCTGTGGATGACTTGATCGCTACCTGAGCTGGTGGTGAGCTGTGTTTTCGTCTCACTGCAGTAAAGAGAGGAGTGCGGTGGAGCTGGACGACGAGGGTGGCCGGACCTTCCTGAGGGTCCTCATCCACCTGATCATGCAGGACTACCCGCCTCTGGTGTCCGGATCCCTGCAGCTCCTCTTCAAGCACTTCAGCCAGAGGGCAGAAGTCCTGCAGGCCTTCAGACAGGTGAGAGCCAGTCTGAGCCAGGTGCTACACTGCTCTGATCGCATCCAAACGTCTTTTATTTAAATTTCTTTCGGAGGCACCAGGATGTAAGCACAAAATATAAAAGCAGCTTTTAACGACATGGACCTTTTTACCAAGGCTATCTCACTGTGTCATTGCAAAGATGCCAGTGCATGGCTCTCTCTAGCCTCACTGATGTTAAAGTAAGTAGTGACTCATTTTAGTCGCGTTCACCAAGGAACTGTCATACTGTACACCATAACCTTGTAAATTCAGAATCTGTGACTCATTTTCATTATGCTCTGTCAATCACTATTCCTTTCTATTGTGTGGCATTTCTTTCATCTAGATTTTCATCTGGCATTCATTGAGACTCCAGGCCAATATCAGGTCTTGTAGAGAGTTTTGCACATTTAACAGGGTGTTTGTGCCCTACCCATGTGTCCTGTAGGTCCAGCTGCTGGTGTCCGAGCAGGACGTGGAGAACTATAAGCAGATCAAGACGGACCTGGACCAGCTCCGGCTGACAGTGGAGAAGTCCGAACTCTGGGTGGAGAAGAGCGGAGGCTACGGCAGCGAGGACCTGGGAGACAGCCAGAAGCAGGAGCAGAACATGGAGGTGCGCCCCCTGTTGGTTGATCCTATCAACTACAGTAATTTCCTGTGTATTAGCCGCATTGTGTATAAACCGCAGGACAGTGTTTAATGGAAGTTAAAAGAAAGAAAACCATATTAATACCATATTAACTGCCCCCGTGTTTTAACTTCATAGCTGGAGAAATTTAGCAAAATCAATGTATAAGCCGCGGCTAATAGTTGGGAAATTACGCTACCAAATGATACTGTGTGTCAGAGAGCAGGAGCTCCTGATATAGTGCTGTGCTTGCCTGTGTTTGGGTGACAGGAGGCTGGTATCCTGAGCCCAGTGGATAATGGGATCATAAAGCCACAGATTGACAGCAACAAAGCCAACAACTACAACATTGTAAAGGAGGTACGTACGCCACATCATTTCACTTTGCCATCCCAACTCCATCAATTTCTGCTGTCCATCTCTATTTACGTTCTCTGAGATCCAGTCATTCAGCTTTTCACGACCAATTGTGCAATGACCTTCACCAAAAGATATTTTATCATCTATAAATGACTGTTTACAGTGGTGTCAGTGCCTTTTGATCACCATAGCTCACTGATGCATCAGCAAGGCCCTATTTAGTTAAAGGTTGTTGATTTGTTTTTGCCTTTAGATCTTGATAAGGCTCAGCAAGTTGTGCTATCCTGCAAAGAAGAGTAAAGTTCAGCAACAAAGACTGCTGAAGAACATGGGAGCTCACACTGTAGTGCTGGACCTGCTGCAGATCCCCTATGAGAAGGTAATCAGAATATCATTAATGTCAACAACAATAATTACAACTACAGCAACAAGTTCAATTTTTATAGCGCCTTTCACAAACCCAGCGCGCACAAAACACTATGAAAAAACAACAACGACAAAACACTAGACCGTAAGGGGGGAGGAGGAGGAAGAAACATTCTGATGGAAAAGACTGTCAGTTCAAAGTCAGATTTAAAGCAAAGATTATAGAAGTAACACTCTTTGTTTAAAGGGAGTTGGGCGCCATGGCACTGCAGGCCCTGCCTCCCAGGTTAGTGAGTCTGATGGGAGGGACAATGAATAAGTGACCGTTGGAGGACCTAAAGGAGTGGGATGGGGGGGCATGGGGTCAGGAGTTCCCGGAGGCAGAGGGGAGGGGAACCTTCCATAGGCTTTGAAGGTGAACATGATGTGGGAGAGAACCCTAGCTGAAAAGTTTTGGGTGTATTGAAGTTTTTGGAGGAATTTAGTGGGGAGGCCAATGACAAGGGAATTGCAAAAATCAATACGGGACATGATGAAGGCACAGACTAGAGTGTTATTAGATAGAAGGGTTGGCGGAGATGAGCGATGTTACGGAGGTGGAAGAAGGTAGGGAGGCAGGGAGAAGGAAAAGGGTAAGTGGTCTCACACACATGCACACACACACACACGCACACACACACACACACACACACACACACACACACACACACACACACATAAACACACACATTGCACATCCAGAGATGGTCTTGCATGAGCTCTCGGTAGTGTATTGGGTTTCTCTGGAGCTTGCCTCATTGCGCGATGCTGCTGTGTTCTCTCCACAGAGTGATGAGAAGATGAATGAGATCATGCAGCTGGCCCACAGCTTCTTGCAGAGCTTCAGTCGAGACAACTCCCAGAACCAGACACTGCTCCACAAGCACCTCAATCTCTTCCTCACACCAGGGGTACGCCTGCACACAAACTCATTAAATAAGTCGTGAAAATCTATTGATATAATAAGGAGAGCTTGCTGTGAATGCAGTCTCACTTCCTGTATTTGTTCCAGCAGTTGTAGATCACAGGATGTGGCCTGCCACCTGCCCGTGGTTTAATGGTGATTTCATGTTCTCTTTCGGTCTTAGCTCCTCGAGGCGAAGACGATGCGCTACATCTTCAGGAACAACTACCATCTGTGTAACGAGATCAGCGACCGCGTCGTGCACCACTTTGTCCACTGCATCGAGACGCACGGGCGCCATGTCCAGTACCTGCAGTTCCTCCAGACCATTGTCAAGGCTGATGGGAAATATGTGAAGAAGTGCCAGGACAAAGTTATGACTGAGGTGATTGCTGGAGAACAGAGACAAGTCAAAGAGGGCAGCAGTATTGTATCTGTGCATTTTTTAAACCTCTGTTAAATATTGCAAAATGTATGACCACGATTTTGAATTGTTGATATGAAGTTTGCCAAATGTTATATATTACTAAGGTAAATTATACTGTCCTTTGCTAAATGTTATGATGCTGAAAATGTATATACATAAGTACATAATGTATATACATGCATATACATACAGTACACACGCCTCCATATTTAGTACTTACTGGCTGGCTGTCAGGTTAGTCTTGTGTAGAAGCCTTTGCATAGGGATTGGTCTGCAATTCATCCCGTGTGTGTGTGTGTGTGTGTGTGTGTGTGTGTGTGTAGCTGGTGAATGGCGGTGAGGACGTGCTGGTGTTTTACAACGACCGCGCCTCGTTCCCGGTGCTGCTGCAGATGATGGGCTCGGAGCGGGAGCGCTCGGACGAGGGCGGAGCGCTGGCCTACCACAACACGCTGGTGGAGCTGCTCGCCGCCTGCACCGAGGGCAAGAACGTCTACACCGAGCTCAAGTGCAACTCCCTTCTGCCGCTCGACGACATCGTCAACGTGGTCACCCACGACGACTGCATCCCAGAGGTAACCAAGAAGATGGTGAAATGCCAGTTATGGAAAACCAAGTCAAAACTATTTTACAAAACCTTTTGTGTCCCATGTGTAGCTTGTTACAGCTTGTAATAGTAGGTATATATAGGATATGTCATATTATGTTGTGATTTAGTACATTTACAACTGGGACTGGTTTAGCAGGACATTGGCTCTTATTAATGCATAATGTTTTGTTTGTCCATTTTGGGCCTCCATAGGTGAAAATTGCCTATGTGAACTTTGTGAATCACTGCTACGTGGACACTGAGGTGGAGATGAAGGAGATCTACACCAGCCACCACATCTGGAAGCTCTTTGAGAACTTCCTGGTGGACATGGCCATGGTGAGCCCCTCACTGTTCCCTTCACACCTTCCTTCCTCCACAGTAACGCTCACAGCATGCATGCAGCGTCTAAGCAACATAACATGCTAGCACTTCCTTCATCCTAATATAATAATGCCTGGTTACATGTGATGAAATGCATGAAATGCAGAAATGTTACTACCGTATTTTCCGGACTATAAGTCACACTTTTTTTTTCATAGTTTGGCTGGTCCTGCAACTTATAGTCAGGTGTGACTTACATGTATACATGTTTTTTAATTTTATTTCATACTGACTGACATGAACCAAGGAGTAAAAATTATCATCTACAATCGCAAGAGGGCGCTCACACACAGGGCTTGTGGAATGCAGAGCCGTATATAGAGATATTTTAAAATGCGCATCTTTTTTCTCTCGCTCTCGGGCGTAGCCTTCCGAGCATTTGCTCTGCTGCCGGCTTGTGCCTCTACTTCGCTCAAAATGCTTGATTGCATCAGCATCAGCGTTCAGTGAATCTTTTGTAAATTGCTTTACAATTGCTGTTGGGCCCTCCACGTTGGCCGCCTTCGTTATCGCCCGGCTTGCCTCAGCTTCGCCACCATTCACTCTTCTTCTTCATTAACATTTCCGGTAGAATTCTCAATCTTTTTGGCATCTATGTGTCCAGTTACATAGTCTCTGTCTGTCCTTGGTCTTGGATTTTGTGAAATAAATTTGTAAATAACTGCGACTTATAGTCCAGTGCGACTTTTATATATGTTTTCGCTCTTCATGACACATTTTTTGACTAATGTGACTTATACTCCGGAGAGACTTATAGTCCGCAAAATACGGTAGTGACTTTAGCATGTGTACTAGCATGTAGCATTGTGGCATTGGCATGGCTGCCCCCCCTGTCTGTTACATGGACGCCTCCCCTCCGTGTCTGCTCCCTGCAGTTTTGCAACAGCGCCACAAACTGGAAGCTAGCTGAAAACGGGCCTGCACATATCCTGTTACAGGTGTGCAACAGTACAACGGACCGCAAGCACGCTGACCCCACGCTGGAGAAGTACGTCACCGAGACCGTCATGGCCATCATCAAGGGCTTCTTCGGCTCCCAGTTCTACGTCAACAGTTCCAACCTGCAGGTGTGTGATTGGCTGAAGGGAGGGCGAGGGTGGGGCACAGGGACGTTAGCGCTACTCTACCTCCTTATATGGTTCTAATGTTTCAACTCTTCACTCAGTCCATTTCTGTGGTCCTTCTGTTTCCCATCTCTCTCCTTGAGCCTCTTGGGTTTGTGTTTAACTTGTTTATTTATTATGTTGTGTCTGTGCTGGAGGCTGGCATATATTAATGTTTCTCCTGATCTCTATAGGATATTTTTAAAAGAATTTGAATTAATGTAGTTGCTCTTTGAAAATACAACAATACAAAACAGATCCTGAAAATACAACCCGACCCTTCCTTTCTCCTTCATCCCTCGCTCCCTTGCTCCCATCTCCCTCCTTCTCTCCCTCTCTCCCTCCCTCTCTCCCTCTCTTTCCTCACAGACACACCAGCCCATCTTCATTCAGCTGCTACAGTCTGCCTTCAGGGTGTACAACTGCCCATGGCTCAACCCCGCCCAGAAAACCAACATTGAAGGCTGCATCAAGACCCTCGCTGACGTGGGTGCGTTCCATCCCGCTCAAACTCTCTCGTGCACACCGCCTCCAACTGCCTCTCTTCAACCAAACTTTCTGCATTAAGCCCCTTCATGTTACTTCAACTGGCCAAACTTTTTTGGCTGGAAAGGTGAAATCAAACATTTATGAGTGTTACTGCTGACCGACTGAAGCTGCACTGCTCTGTCCTATTACCTAATGATATAGGTGCACTATTTACACTTGACTAAGTAAGTAAGTACTATCCAAATGACAATGAATGGTGATGAATTAAATTAATATTTTAGAAGGGATAGTCTGAAGGTCTGTGTGACCGAAACGTAATGGACAGTGTGCGGGACTTCTTCAACAAGCATATTTTAGAAAAATTTGTTTGGAGTAGAGTAATGTCACGTGACTGAATAGTACCTGGTCATGACCCTCTCTATTCCTGAGGTCCAGATTCAGAAGTATAAAACCAGGTTCTCTTCTTTTGTCACTGATTTTGTCAATTGTAACACTTTTCCGTGTCTTCCCAGCCAAGAACCGTGCCATTGCCATCCCAGTGGACCTGGACAGTCAGGTGAACACGCTGTCCCTGAAGACCCACACCAACATGGTGCAGCGGGCCGCTAAAGACTGGAGGCTGTCTGCCCGCGCCCGGCCCCGCAAGGAGCCCCTTGGCTCGCCCGACTACAAGAGCATCATCGAGAAGCTACAGGTACTGTCATATCCCATGTACTACATGTGTGTAAACTGTGTAACAGGATTTTTATACAAATTTAAAAAATAATACTGTATTGACCGCACTTTATATCCCAAAAATGCATTTCTCATGGTTGCCGAATGAGGAAAGTATAGCCTTTATGTCCCTATGTATTGACCTCATAGATGACGAAATTTGGCAAAATCAAGGTATGAACCTCAGTTAATAAGCAGGATATTACAGTATGTGAGCAATAGCGCCACCTAGCTGTTGCAGACAGAACTGCCACACCACACCAGCAGTCATCACTGTCATATCGTTACAGCAGCTAACTCCGTGGCATCACTGCAGTCAACACAGCTGTGTCTCCCACCCTCACTCCTCTTTGTCACAGCAAATGACGCTGTGCAGCTTTGGCTATGGCTGGTCACCACCAGCGAGCTGCTAATTCCCTAGCACACCAGCAGTGAGCTACACTGCAGCTCGCGTCAGAGAGATCATAAGTGTAGCAGCGGTGGAGAATGCTACTGTCCTGCACAAGAGCTCTTTGCAGCACGGCAGCAGGGCTATGTGGGTCTGAGAAGCTCTCTGCAGTGTGTGTGTGTGTGTGTGTGTGGGTGAGTGTGTTTATAAGTGTGTGTGTGAGGCACTGTGTGCTGGAGTAATCTGAGTCCATGCCAGCAAATTGTATAGGAATGAATTTTAAACATACTGGTGGTACTCAATTATTAGTAGTCTATATTGCTGAATGTATGATATTGTTTGACTATTGAGGGCTGTCTCAACAGACTACAGAGTACTAATGTGGCATATGTGTCCATTTGTGTGTGTGTGTGTGTGTGTGTGTGTGTGTGTGTGGGTGCGCACTCAGGGGGTTGTGTCGTGTCTGGAAGAGCAGTTCAGTCCGAAGGTGCAGGCTGAGTTCTCGGTGCTGGTGGACGTGCTGCATCGTCCAGAGATGCTCTTCCCAGAGGCGGCCAGACTGCGCTGCGAGAGCGGAGCCTTCATGTCCAAGTGAGATGCCCCCCCACCTCCTGTACCCCCCCCACCCCCCCCCCCCCCCCACCCCTCCTCCTGTCTTCCCCCCACACACACATACACACAGAGTGTGACCCTGCATGTCGTCTGGGCAAAATGTTTCCCTCTCCGGGGAAAACGAATAATGTCTCCGGGGAAAACTAATAAACTGACTAATGTCCAGCACCGATGTCCTGAACACATGACACATGACATCCAAAATATATTTCAGATATTTTCTTGGTTTCCTATAAATAGACGATAATAGTCTCACGCTGGATATGATATTGTGTAACCTTATTGAAGGTTAGGGTGACCTCACTGATGTCACTTCAATTTAACACTCTCATGCACTTATTTTTTATCTTGAGTCTCTCGCCCTTTTCAAATGAGTCATGCCAAGCTTAGCAACATTTGGCCGTCTTGACCATATACAGTTTTACGATGACTGTTACATACTGTGTGCATAAATGGTGTGATTGAATGAAAAGGTAGAAGTTGTTTATGAACTGTTGATTGAAGTTGATTGTCTGTTCAGGCACACATTTTGTATTTGTTTGTTTTTATCTGTGTGTGTGTGTGTGTGTGTGTGTGTGTGTGTGTGTGTGTGTGTGTGTGTGTCTGACCTAACATCATGTCCTCCACTGCTCCACCAGGCTGATCAAGCACACCAAGAAGCTGATGGAGCAAGAGGAGAAGCTTTGCATCAAGATCTTGCAGACGCTGCGCGCCATGCTGGACAAGAGGGAGAGCATGGAGGAGTCTGTGAGTGCAGCCTCGCCTCCACTCACCTCTCCCGTACGTGCCTGTCCGTCTCTCTGTCTCTCTGTCTGTCTGTCTGTCTGTCTGTCTGTCTGTCTGTCTGTCTGTCTGTGTCTGCCCGCCTGTGTTGCATAACCTATTCTGAAAGCAGCGAGCGCGGCGACCGAGGCAGAGGCAGAGGCAGAGGCAGCCCCTCTGGGCGAGGTGGCGTGCCGTGCCTGTTGGATGCGGCGTCTCCTCTGTCTCTCTCTGTTGCAGCTCAAACGCTGCTGCTCCTGCGTGCCATCCTCGGCGACGGCGAGTCACGGAGGTCCAGCGGAATCCTGTTAAGTATTTAGATGGAGAAGTCTCGGATGACTCGTAGGGACGGGGTGGGGGGCAGGAAGCACCTGCAGAGTGTGATGTCACCCTGGCTTGAGCCTGTGTGTGTGTGTGTGTGTGTGTGTGTGTGTGTGTGTGTGTGTGTGTGTGTGTGTGTGTGTGTGTGTGTGTGTGTGTGTGTGTGTGTGTGTGTGTGTGGTTGCTGTACCCCAAGTGGCCACTAGCTGCTGCCTGACTTGCGTCACTGTGGTTAAGAGGTAGGGAGGGGGTGGCATGGTGAGGCTGGACTGAACCTGTTGACCTGTCTGCAGTCTGACACCAGGGTGAGCAGGTGACAGGCTACTGGTGTAGGTTTTTAGGGGAGGGGTATAGATGGAGGGGTGCACAACTTCTCCACCCCCATAAACACACCATAAGCCCAGTCTCAGGGAGAGAGAGAAAAAGAGAGAGAGAGAGACCCAGACGGTGAATCAGTATTCACCGGACCGCTCGCCTCCATTACATAAGCCACAGTCACATGAGGACACGGTGTGAGAGAGAAGAGGGGGATGAGAGAGAGAGAGAGCTGGAGAGAGAGCGAGAGCGAGCGGGAGAGAGAGAGAGGAGGAGGAGGCACCGAACAAACAAATCAATACTGCAGTGAGCTGAGTTCATCCTGGCTTTGTTCCATCCTGCTTGGAACCTGGACAGAGAGAGAGGGAGAGAGAGAGTGAGAGGGTGGGAAGGAGGGAGAGAGAAAGAGAGAGAGAGATAGGGAGGGAGAGAGAGAAGTGCAGACAAAGAACCAGGGGGAGAGGGAAGGTGAGAAACCCAGAGAGGGTGGAGAAAGAAGGGAGGAGACAGAAAGAAGGAATGAGCAGGCTGAAGTGAATGGAGAGAAAAAGCGAGGAGTGGAGAAATAAAGTTGAGAAAGTTTGGGGGAGAGGGGAAAAAAAGTCACCCCCGGACCAGACAGCCCCAGTGTTGTACCAGCACAGAAAAATGATGCCTCAACAGGCATGTATTATGCATCAGAGGTGCCATTACCGACATTTAAGCATCACAGCTCACACACACACACACACACACACACACACAGCTCGTCAACATCTGACTTTCTGCAGAGGTAGTTCAGTGAGCACTCTAAATGACTCTTCAATCCACCAGCTACAAACAGCCTAAATAACAGCAGTTAAAAGATTTAAGATCATCAGTGAAGACTTGTGAGTGTGTGTGCATGTGTGTTAGCGCGTGCACGTGCACATATGTTTGTTTGTTTGTTTATCTTCCTCTTTCTGTCTCACTCTCTCTCTCTCCTGTGTGTGTGTGTGCGTGCAAGCGTGCTCGCGTGTGTGTGTGTGTGTGTGTGTGCGTGCAAGCGTGCGTGTGTGTGTGTGTGTCTGTGTGCGTGTCTGTGTGCGTGTCTGTGTGCGTGTGTGTGTGCGTGTGTGTGTGCGTGTGTGTGCAAGTGTGTGTGTGTGTGTGTGTGTGTGCGTGTGCGTGTGTGTGTGTGTGCGTGTGCGTGCAAGCGTGCGTGTTGTGTGTGTGTGTGTGTGTGTGTGTGTGTGTGTGTGTGTGTGTTTATTCCGTCTCCTCTGCCGGGCGCTGTGTGCTGCTTGCCCTGTGAGGGGAGCTGCAGACTGAGGCAGACGTCTGCCACAGCGCCGCAGCCAGCCAGCAGAGCCGAGCAGAGGTTGGTGGCTCCCCCTGGGGCACTCAAGAGTGTGGGAGGGAGAGAGAGAGAGCGAGAGGGAGAGAGAGAGAGGGATGGAGAGAGGGAGGGAGGGAGGGAGCATGTGAGGAGCCATGTGAGCGAGGGAAAAAGCGTGGCGTGCCTGCGGAGCGAGGGATTGGCGGGGAGCAGCCTCTGCTGAGCGCATGAGGAGACGGCCGGGGGGGAGGGGGTGGTGCGGCGGCGCTTACGTAACGAGCCGCAGTGTCTGAGCCAGCCTCACGTGGCTCATCACGTTCTCTCCCTCTCCCTCTCTCACTCACACACACACACACACTCGTGCGCTCTGTCTCTCTAGCTCTCTCTTTCTCTCTCTCTCTCTGGCTGTCTTTATCAAACTCTCACACAAACATGTGCTTTATTTTATACTGCCCTTCTTTCTCTTTATTCTTTTTCTATCACTTTTGTTCTACTATTTCTTGACTTTGACTTTTAGTTTCACTCCTTCACTACTGTTTCTCTTTCTGTTTGTCTGTCTGTCTGTCCATCTCTCTCTCTCTCTCTCTCTCTCTCTCTCTCTCTCTCTCTGTCTGTCTGCCTGTATGTCTTCCTCACCACATGTTACCACTGAAAACGTCTTTCCCTGTTGTGTTACTTTGTCGCACCTTTTCTTTCTCTCCATCTCTCTCTCTCTCTCCCTCTCTATTTTCTCCCCCCTCTCCCCCTCCTCTCCTCCTCCTCTCCTCCTCCTGTCCTTTTCTCCCCGGTCGGGTTATCAGGGCCCCTGTGGAGAAATTCCGCGGTTGCCAGGCAGCGGCGGGCTGTGACTCATGCCTCCCGTGCTGTAATTGGCACGGGCAGCCTCCCCAGCACTGTCCAGCTACTGCCCAGCGCAACAGGTCAACACGGGGGGCTGGGGCCGCTTGGCCAGGGGCTGGGTTAGAGAGAGAGGCACACATTTGATTCGTATCTCCAGGGGTTTAATTGCTTATGGGGGGGGGGGGGTGGATTAGATATACCAGTGTAGGCAGAGAGCAAGCTAGGCTTCTGCAGGCTAAGGAAGCATTGGAGGAACTTTTGTGTGCTGGCTAGAGAAAGCTTTTATTTCGAAAATAAGATGTCATGTTGGTAAGGTGCTCAGTGTTGTGTAAGAGGGTTCAAATTTGTGAGACGGAACCAACAGAAATGCTTGGAATTGGACAAGGTGCACAGTAGTGCATTGGTCACTGCGGTTGGGCACAAATGGCAGGGATTGCGTTTGAATGGGCCTGCAACAGAGAGCTTTAAAGCGGTTAGGGTCTAGTAGTAGTGTACGCAGGGGTGAGCTTAATCCTGTTGAGTCTGTGAGAGAGGTTGAACGAGTTAGCTTGCTAGATGTGTTGGCTGTCTGAGCCGTGGCACCAGGGAACTCAACCTGGGAATCAAAAGTCAAGTAAGGACGTGTGTGTGTGTGTGTGTGTTTGGTGCCAACTCTGCTTAGAGGGTGACCTCCGGTAGCGCATAGGGCTGAGGAGGCTTCTCTGCATGTGATCTCACGTGTAGTCAGGTGTACGAAGGGTGCGGCCCAGGAAATGGTTAAACAGCACAGACAGGTGTGTGCCAGGATTCGGTGTCAGGCTTGTAGCTAGGGGCAGGTGCACTACTGCGTGTTTACTCGTGTGTGTGTGCGTGTGTGTGTGCGTGTGTGTGTGTGTGTGTGTGAGCTTGTGTGAAAGGCTGCTGGAATACTGCCACTACGGCTCAGTTTCCCTTGCTTACTAAAAGCAAGTCGGAGGGTTTGCAAACCGTGTCAGGCCTTTGTGGACACGCGGGCAGGCAAGCAAGCACAAATCTCTTCTTGGCCTCAGGGAAGGTCTGCTGCTGAAACCTCTGAAAACATGTTTTTGAAAAGTGTATGTTAAAATTGATTTAAACAAAATCGGAAAAAAAACCCACAGTCAGCAGTGTTGAAATTCCACTCAAGGTGCTGGAATGGCAGCATTAGAAATACACCCCCTCACACAATCCTCTCTCTCCCCAGCGTATCCTCCAACCATACGACAGCTTGACTAGGGCGTGTGTGTGTGTGTGTGTTTCTTTGTATATGTGTGTGTCCGCAATGTCTCAGAGCCAGGTCTTACCCTTCGCTTGAACTGTCTCACGTTTTCCTGGTGTGTGTGTGTTCTCTGTGTGTGTATGCGTGTGTATAAACAGACCTCTGCTGTTTGTTGACAAAAGAAAACCCTATTATGTAATGTAATGTTCTCCCTCCCTCTTTCCCTTCATCTCTCTCTCTCTTTCTTTCTTTCTCCCTCCCTCCCTCTCTCTCACTCCGCCAGCCAAGTTTCACACTCGTCGCTTCAGGCAAAGCAGCTTTACAGATTACCAGCCCCTCACCATTAAGCCTGTCCCACACATGCCGCCTTGCACACACACACACACGCCACCTTACACACACATGTACACTCATGCACACACATGTACACACATATGCTGACATACACATGCACATGTTCTCTGACACATACACACACACACACACAGACATACACACACAATCACATGTGATGTATAACACACTCATGGAAAAATAACATACCACTTTAGACATATTCTCTGTCTACACACACACAGACATACTCATTCACACACACAGATGCTCAATACTGTTTTTTCTAGCACACACAGTCTGGCACGTCATAGCTGCTCACTCATCATCCAGTACAAAGGGGAACACACATACAGTGTGTCCAAGAGCACATGGAACTCTCCAGCTCAACACATGAGCTCTGTACATGTACATACATACACACACACACACACACTCACTCAAAGTCATCATAGTGGAACTGATCCCGTCAACTCTTTGTTGACCTCTTAAAGTTTCCCACAGTTAGTGATGGTACCATGACTCAACCCCCCCACCAACACACACACACCCACACACACACATACACACGCACACTACACTCATGGCCTCTGACCCCCCCCCCCCCCCCCCCAAAACACACACACACACACACACACACACACACACACAGCCAGTCCAGACTATTCAGAGCTCCCAGACCAGCTTTTGCTTTTAATCCTTTCAAGGCCAGCTGCTTACAAGTCTTACCTGAATGCCCGCGAGTCATTCATACCGCCAGGTCATTACGCAACCGACTAAGGCACGGAGCGAGACCCACTGCACCCAGCACGCCGCTTTAGAATAGATGGACACGCAGCCTCTCCACAGCATCCCGCCTCCCTCCCCTTCCCAAGTAGAAATAGCTGCCTGTTAGCCTGTCTCTCATACCTGCTTTCCATATCATGGGCACTGCATTTGAGGAAAGCATTTGATGTCAGGCGTGTCTGTGTGTGTTTTGATGAGGATGTAAGCAAATGGGTTGGCCGAGGAGCAGAGGCTGATTAGGGAGAATGAGAAGGTGATGTGTGTTGCAGCTGGCGAGAGCGTCTGCCCCCTCCCCCATCCTCCCGACACGAGTCAGGTGTCCTCTGACTAGAGCGCTCGAGCCGTGTGGTCACCATGGCAATGCAAGGGCACATGTGGCGTGCGTGTGTGTGTGTGTGCACAAGAGAGAGAAAGCGTATGTGTGTGTGTGTGTGTGTGTGTGTGTGTGTGTGTGTGTGTGGGCACGTGTGTGTGCTTTCCTGCTGTGTGTGTGTGAGTGGCAGCACAGCCCCCTGAGGGCCCCTCTTGTCCTGCTGCCGTGCGGTGCTGTGGAGCCACAGGTGTGCACACCAGACCCAGCACATGGACTGGACATACTGCAGCTGTCCATAGACCATAGTCTATAGACCAAACCCCAGAGCCCCGGACCCAACCCTGCAGACCAGCCCTGCAGTGTGAAGCTGAACCCCTACGCATCATCTCCAATGTGCCACACTGATGACAGACCACTGCCGTCTTATTCCCTTTGCAGTTTAAGTGGAGCCCAAAACCTCTAACTGGTCTAAGCCCTGAATTTAAGAGCAACGTTGGTCATTTTGCAGTCGGAGCACAGTATCCCTCAGGAGACTCCCCAGTCCGAGCAGTCTCTCTCGCTCTCTCTCTCTCTCTCTCTCTCTCTCTCTGTCTCTCTGTCTTTCTCTCTGTCTTTCTCTCTCTCTCTCTTTCTATCTCTCTCTCTCTCTCTCTCTGTCTTTCTCTCTGTCTCTCTCTGTCTTTCTCTCTCTCTCTTTCTCTCTCTCTCTCTCTCTCTCTCTGTTTTTCTCTCTGTCTCTCTCTGTCTTTCTCTCTCTCTCTCTCTCTCTCTCTCTCTCTGTCTCTCTCTCTCTCTCTCTCTCTGAGGTTGAAACACAGGTTAGCGCTGTCATGCTGTAGAGCACAGCTACTGTAGTCTCTGTGCTCCTGCATTATTTAATTGCACTGAGGATGCAGTCAATCACACCTGACTGTGCATAAGCCATGGTGTAAATGTGTTTAAAGTTGTTTTTTTGTTTCTGTTTTCTGTGCAAATCTGCCATCTGGCCACAGTGTGTGTGTGCGTGTGTGTGTGTGTGTGTGTGTGTGTGTGTGTGTGTGTGTGTGTGCTTGTGTGTGAATGAGATGGTAGTTTTGTGTACTTTAGTGTATGCATTGTGCATGAGCAACAAAAGAACAAGACTAAGCGTGCAGAGACACATGCACACAGTCACACACACACACACACACACACACACACACACACACACACACACACACACACACACACACACACACACACACACACACACACACAGAGCGCAATAACGAGGTTAGTGAATCACATGTGCCACTTCCGGCATGACCCAGCAGGCAGTGGGCTCAGGCGTTTGCTGTGGGATTGCTGTGGGCCCGGAGGAAGCCTACAAAATGCCTGCTTGTGTGTTCAGGGCTGTTTGTCTTGGATGGATTCTGCCAGAAAATCAACAGGACCTGGGATTGCTCTCACGCGCCACATGCTAATTTGTTTTTCTTTTCTTTTTTTTCCCCTCTTTTCGCCTGGCCATGGGGTGAGGAGGGGGGCGATGAGGTTTACAAGCCGGAGCCAATAAGCTGCAGTCAGGCCACTGGGCTGGGCTGGTGTTTATCGGAATTCTGACAGAGCCTTCCAGAAAGTTTCCTCCAGTGAAAAAGTCAACTGACTGTTGACTGTGTCTGTCAAGATTGAGAAAGGAGAAATAAGAGTGGAATGGAGAGAGTATGGTCTCCATGTGGAGAAATGGAGAGAGACAGCTGTAAGGGAAGAATGAGAGGGAGGTAGAGAGATTGATTAAAATGGACATGGTAATTGGAATGGTGCGTGTTGGGGAAAGGGAGTTGTTGTGAAATGAATCACTCTGTGCAGGCTATGTTTCATATTTCTGCAAGCTCTTCGGTGTACCCCATGTGTCCTCTTGGTGTCCTCCACAGATGACACACACACACACACACACACACACACAAAGACAGAGAGTGTGAGAAACAGACACACACATGAGATTCAGCTTGAAGTGTCCTCCGCCGTCATTAAAAACTACTACCTCAAAGAGCAGCAGGTGGTCTGTGAGGAGCACAATGCGAGGAGCTATTTGTGGTAAATGGGCAAAGCGAGGAGAGAATGGCGAGCAGTGAGAGGCAGGGTGTTATGCACCCCTCTCCAGCACCACGGGCCTGCTTTCACACACACTCCCACTCCACGCTCCGTCTCCCCCCTCACTCTTGGCCATGTGTGTTCTACACGGCTGCTGGACCAAGCAGGCTTGAAGGACTACCACTGCTCTCAGAGAACAAGAGGAGAGCAAGACTGGGTGGGAGTCACTGTGTACAAAACATCCTGTATATTTGCTTGCACTCGGACTTGGACATCTCAAAGCTCTTGGATTATTTTTGTCCGTAAGACACATTTGCTGTGTTGAGAACAAAAAAGCAGCTGTTGTTACTGAGGTGGCTGAGGTGGTGCTGATGGGGCTCGTGGAGCAACCTGTTATGAACACAGCCACTGACATGGCTTCCCCAGAGGCTGTGGAGGCTGATGGCGGGCTGACCGCAGCGCTCATAAGGCCCTCATGTACTGTGAAACATACTCATACTGTGGAACGTTCCAGATATCAGCGCACATAGGCCCTCGTGTACTGTGAAACATACTCATACTGTGGAACATTCCAGATCTCAGCGCACATAGGCCCTCGTGTACTGTGAAACATACTCATACTGTGGAACGTTCCAGATCTCAGCGCACATAGGCCCTCGTGTACTGTGAAACATACTCATACTGTGGAACGTTCCAAATCTCAGCGCACATGACTCTCAAGCTGAAGTAGGTCTGCGGCCATTGGCCTGAGGGTGCAAGACAAACAGCATTACCACACTGTGAAGTCCAAAACATGACAGGAACAGGGACACAGTGCAACAGTAGAGGTTATTTAGCTGGTGAAAATCTGTCACGTGATTGAAGATTGGTGGACAACCATTGTAACTTCCGTCACACGGTCTAGACGTTCTTTCAATTGAAAGGGCAGCAAACCGTTTCCGATCAAGGCAGAAGTTATCCTCATTTCCTTATTTCCACCAGCTTCTGTCTGGTGTGTGGGAGGCAGAGATTCCTGACGGTGTAGACTCTGTTTCACTTTTCTTCTGTTGCCATAGGCTTGCTGTCATGGATGTGACACCTAACATTCACTAGAGTTACCTGAAATGACATTCACCGTTAACGGCTCTGGGCTGCACAAATGAAACCGACCAGAGTTTAGTCAGAGTGAAGGAAGCCGTGCGTGAAGGTGAGAGACCTCGAGTATCGAGTTTGGACCAGAAGAAGCATTCAGGAGACGGACAATGAGACCGTAGAAGACTGAGGGAGAGGACATGACCGTAGAGGGGGGGGCAGTAAGAGAATGGAGCAGCAGACAGTAGCACAGAGCCATGACTGAGGCAGGAAGTGGGCACTGATCGCTCGTGTGTGTGTGTGTGTCCGTGAGCATGCATGCGTGCGAGCGCTGACTGTTACATAAGCTGCACCCGTCAGCATAGAACCTGTGGCGCTTCGCGTCGCAATGGCGCTTGTGCTCACACGCCAAGATGAGGTCACCGGAGGAATCGATCCCCCATCACACACCCCCGCCCTCTCTGTCTCTTTTGTAAACCATCATAGCCTGAGGGCAAAAGCACACACATCTTAAAACATCTATCAAACATCAGAACCTGCTACCGCTGAATGGAAATTTGACCCTGCTATGTTTACCGTGAACCTGTGTGCTCTAAGGATTCTGGTCTATTCGCTCATCACTGCAGTGAGGTTCACTTTGTTCACTTTGTTCACCATGGGCACACTGCGAGAGAAACGCTGCCTCTCCTCATAAGGCCTGTTCCAAGTGGAGCTTGTTTGCCACCGGCTATTTTAAGTGACCACAGCAGACCTTCTTGAGCAGCTGATGATCACTCTGAAGCGTGCGGTCGTGTCCGTGCTTATGACCAGTTAGGTAGTGGTCATGGGTGAGAGACTGGTACACGCATGATGATCATGTAAATCAGCGTTTCTCAAACTGTGGGTCGCGACCCACTACTGGGTCGCGGAGACATGCCAGGTGGGGCGCAGAACTGACGTGAAAAACAGGAGTTTTTTTTATTTTATTTTTTTATCTGTAGCCTGGGCCCAGGTAGCACCCGATGCGCAATGGACGCACTGTGTTATTCACAGGGAAGCACTCGTGTCAAGGCAGCTTAGTTAGTCCCGACCTACATGAGATTTTGAACGAGGTTGTGAGAGTGGTGAATTTCATCAAAACCCGGCCCTTAAAAGCACGTCTATTCTCCGCACTTTGCGAAGGCTGACCAAAAGGCTGTACTGTTTCACAGCGAGGCAAGGTGGCTTTCCCGAGGTAAAGTGCTGTCGTGCGTGTTTGAGCTCCGAGTCGCCTCTTCTTGGAGAAAGAGCGCATGTTTGAATCTGCAAGCACGTTCAGTAATGAACATTTCTTGACGAAGCTGGCCTATCTTAGCGATATATTTGATATATCTTAGCGATACATTTGAGTTAAATGTCCAGTTACAAGGCAAAGACAAGCACCTACCTCACCTAGCAAATAAGATTACTGCATTCACCAAAAAACCTTGAGTATGGGACAGGCGCCTCGATCGCGACAGTATTATGCCTTTGAGACAGTAGGCCTACATCACATCCCTGCAAAGTTTATTTCAAAAATATTTCCCAACCAGCAGTGCTCAGTATGACTGGATTATGGATCCATTTAATGCAGCATGTTGGTATTTCATTGAATATATTGTACAATGCTGTAAAATGGCCTATGCTTCCTAATATGTTGCTGGAAAACAGAAATATGTGTGTTATGTATTTATTTATTTATTTATTATTATATCTGCAGCACCAGCTGATTTTAACTCTGTTGAAGAGGATATATTTAGAACTTGTCATTATTTCAATAAATTTGACAATTTTAAGCTTGACTTACCACTTTCTTAGAGCGATGAGGGACAGGTGGGGCTCGAGAATGCCCCCTTGATCAAAGTGGGGAATGAAAGAAAAAGTTTGAGAACCACTGATCTAGTTTGTTAACTACCACAGTCACGAGTTGGGTCGCGATAGTCTGTCATTTTTAGAAAAAAAGTTTGAGAAACACTGATGTAAATGTATTCTACAACACTTCTTACATGAATACTGAGTATTGACAGCGCAGGATCATGCAGTTCATCCATGTGGTTTTATTACGCTCCACACGTGTGCTATGTAGGGGATGGTGTATTGTCCATCGGCCAATATCAGAAAATAAGTCCTGACATGTAGGCCGAAGAGAATTGCTGGTCTTGCTTCACCCCTAAGGGGCCGGTGATGAAGAGACCGGTGGACAAGACGACATCCTGCTTGGTATACGGCTACATGACAAAACGAGAAAAGTAACTTCACATAATATGTCTTTTACAATTATTTTTGTAAAATAGTCTGTCACACAGATAGAACTTGAAAGCAACATATTACCTGCTGATTTTTAATGAAGTTTCAGTGTGATACTGTAAGTGAACGGATGTTGCGGAACGTGAATCAGAAGCACAGAACTGGTTGTCCTTAGCAGTGGTCATTCATTTTAGACTGCTATCATATGTCCGACGTCGGAATATTGGGCCCATTCAAAGTCAGTGGAACATTCTGCAGCTTTCTGAGGAGCCATATGATTAAGTATACACTTGACACGCACCTCAAAGGGGTTGTGTGTCTCAGGTCTTTGTCTGCTCTAGTTCTTCTAATACAGAACTGATCTGTAGTGGCCTCTGTTTGGAGAACATCTTGCACAGTAGCTAAATAGCTCATTGTGTGGATTTCTGACTGCTGATACTGTACTCCATGTTTTTTTCTTCTCAAAAAAAGTTAGACAGAAGTAAAAGTTGGAACTGGGAGGGTTTGTTTTTTGTTTTTTGGTGGGGGGGGGGGGGGTGGGTCTGCAATTGTCTGACATGTGACCTGGGTCCTCAGGGCGAGAGTGTTGTTCCCCTCCAGGCTCCCAGACAGAGTGCGGCTGGGGTGCCCAGGCAGCGCGGCCAGACGGAGCAGAGGGGGCCTCGGGGCTCAGTGTTGGGGGTGGAGGTGCTGTTTGGGCGGGATGGTGGTGGTGGTGCGTGTCTGCGATGGAGTCTCGGACAGCCCAGCCGCAGTGTGTCGTGCCTGTGCACATTTTAAACAGGGGCCGCTGCCTGCCTGCCTGTCTGTGCTAGTGGGCTGCCTGCCTCCCGCATCTTCCTCCCTGTTTTCTCATTCTCTCTTTCCCTCTTTCTCTCTCTCTCTCTCTTTCTCTCTACCTCTCCGTCCTTACATCACCTGAGTGGATATTTTTTTCTCTTTTTTTTGCACTGCACCAGACAGATGAGTCAGGCTGCCAATGCCACCCCTCTCTCTCTTTCTCTCTCTCTCTCTGTCTCCTTCTCTCTCTCTGTCTCTCTGTCTCAATCTCTCTCTCTCACTGTCTTTCTTTACCATGCCTGAAATGCATTGCAGAAGTGTGTGTGGCAGACTGTGACTTAGCAGCCTAGAGAGACAGGGACTGAGAGCTGCCAGAGAAACAGCCCCCTAGACTGATTTGACTGACTGAGTCTGTGTGTGTGTGTGTGTGTGTGTGTGTGTGTGTGTGTGTGTGTGTGTGTGTGTGTGTGTGTGTGTGTGTGTGTGTGTGTGTGTGTGTGTGTGTGTGTGTGTGTGTGTGTGTGTGTGTGTGTGTGTGTGTCCGTCCGTCCCAGAGGCTTTGTGTGCACACGTGTCTGGATGCATGTATCTGTGTTTGGGTTTTGTGTGTGTGTTCTGTTGTTGTGCTCTGTTGTTAAATAAGGGGAAAGTCAACACTTTTGGTAGTCAACTCAATCAGCAGTCTTGAGTAGCCTGGAGACACTTGTCAAAAAAACTTTTTGTAAAAAGATTTGAGAAATCCAATACTTTCATATTGTTGTTCTGTGCGTGCCTACTGTGTGTGTGTGCGTGTGTGTGCGCACTAGATGATTGGATGGGAGTGATGGAGGAGTGTTAGGTCTGAGATGGGAGTTAATTGGCTGACGACTCACCTGCTGTGTGTGTGTGTTTTGGTGTGTGTGTGTGTCAGAGAGAGAAAGAGAGAGAGTCTGGGCCTCTGGGCACAGCCAGACACTGCAGGCAGACGGGCGTCTGCACTGACTGCTGATGAAGTGTTTACTGAGAAAGCGGGAACATCAGCTGCACGTGCTCCTCAGAGAGAGAGAGAGAGAGAGAGAGAGAAGGAAGGGAGGGAGGGAGAGAGAAAGGGAGGGAGAGAGAGAGACAGTGCAAGAGAGATAGAGGCTGTTGTTGTTTCAGTCTTGTAGTTGAGCAAGCTGCTTTAGCAGTTTGTTTTTCCCCTCAGTTTGTGTCAGGCTTGCCAGGCTCATGTGCTTTTGCGGTTTTCCATGGACACTGTGTTTGTGTGTTGTGTTGTGTTGTGTTGTGTTGTGTTGTGTTGTGTTGTGTTGTGTTGTGTTGTGTTGTGTTGTGTTGTGTTGTGTTGTGTTGTGTTGTGTTGTGTTGTGTTGTGTTGTGTGTGTCTGTGTCTGTGTCTGTGTCTGTGTCTGTGTCTGTGTCTGTGTCTGTGTCTGTGTCTGTGTCTGTGTCTGTGTCTGTGTCTGTGTGTGTGTGTGTGTGTGTGTGTGTGTGTGTGTACTGCTGAGATCGGGTGATATGAAGCCTATGAAGTGCATATGAAGACATATAATAGGGTCATAAAGAAAGAGTGTGAGCCCAGAAGAACTGAAAAAGGAAGAGTGTGTGTGTGTGTGTGTGTGTCTGTGTGTGTGTGTGCTGTCATGCCCACACAGGAGAAGAGTGAGTGTGTGTGTGTGCTGTCATGCCCACACAGGAGAAGGTCGAGCGCCTGTCTCGCCTTAGTCTCCGTCCACCATGGCAGTTGCCATAGCAACGAGCAGACAATCCCCCTCCGCCCGCTGCTGGTCTGAGGGGACAGTGAGGGGGCTGCATCCCTCCACAGGCACTTACACAACAGCACACTGAGGAGGGGGCCCACGCCACACACACACACACACGGACACACACACACACACACACACACACACACACACACAGAGGCACTCACATATGGACACATGGATATATACACACACACACACAAACATCTACCCATGGACACACGGACACTCACCCACAGACACACGCACACACACACATGGATTCACAGATACACACATGCATGAGAGAGAAAGAGGGGGGGATGCACTAAAGTTGGAGTGAAGATGAGAACACTTGGCGAGAGAGAGCGAGAGAGAGAGGAAGGAAGAGTGAGGGAGTGGGAGCAGCAGAAAGAAGTGATGGAGAGAAGTATGGAGAGTAAACGAGAGACGGGGAGTGGGAGAGGGAGAGAAAGGGCAGAGAGAGAAAAAGAGAGGGAGAGTAGGAGGAGGAGGGAAGCTGCTGGCTGGACGTGCTTTATGTTTCAGCAGCCAGCCACACATTATGCAATCAGGAGGGGGTGAGAGAAACCTGTTAACTTCAGTGCATCTCAAGACTACACACTGCAACTCTCCCCTGAGCCCCAAACTACAGTGTGTGTGTGTGTGTGTGTGTGTCTTTGTATCTGTGCTACCCTGTTCCCTCTCCCTCTGCCTGTCTTCCCTCGTGATCTCCAGGTGTTATGTAACTCACTCTCCCTCTCTCACTCACGCACACATAAACACACACACACACACACACGTTTGTGCTCTCTGAGGGGGAGCTGTTTTGATGGCAGCCGTCTGGTTCCTACCTCCAGCTTTGATTCTTTCCTTCCCTCCTCCTAAAGGCTTTGCTGTTCTCTCCGAATAATTGGAGCAATTAAACCAGTTTATGCCGCTTATGTAAAAACTCCCCCATGTGAATATACTTATCAACTGACACACTTTAAAAAAAGACAGCCACTCTCTGCCACAGCTTTTGGGCTCTGCAGAGAAACCCACTGCACTGGATGCAGTTATTACATTATCACTTTTTATAAGGCTGCAGAAGAGATTGTGTGTGTGTGTTTGTGTGTTTGTGTAGGTGTGATTATGTGTGAGTGTGAGTGTGTGTGAGCGTGTGCGAGTGCGAATGCGTGTGCGTGTGCGTGTGCGTGTGCGCGTGCGCGTGCGCGTGCGCGCGCGTGCGTGTGCGTGTGTGTGTGTGTGTGTGTGTGTGTGTGTGTGTGTGTGTGTGTTCATGTAGAGTACAAGTAGTAAGGGTGTTATACTTTTGTCTGCAACTGATTCAATGAAGGCCAGCAGTGTCACTTCCCTGACTTAAAGAAGCACAATGTCAATTTCCGTACAATAATAATTTCAGTGTCAATACAACACTGGGGTTTTCTTTACTGGTACATGTATGTTGGTATCATCTTTAAATGGATAATGATTGTGTATGGTGTTGAGGAGGACAGATGTGCATGCCTGTCATTCTCACTGCTGGCTGACTTGTGCACTTTGTGACTCCGTGGTCCAGGATGGAACACCCATGAAAATGTGAAATGAATGCTGTGATACTTTTCCTACATCATTAGTTATGACGGCAAAAGGTGCCAGTTCGTAAACTTTTATCAGTGTGAACTGGGCTGTTGCCAGTGTTGTTTTGGGGTATTTTTTTATCTTACTGGTTTCAAACAAAATGACATGCTGCTTTAATTTGTGTGTGTGTGTGTGTGTGTGTGTGTGTGTGTGTGTGTGTGTGTGTGTGTGTGTGTGTGTGTGTGTGTGTGTGTGTGTGTGTGTGTGTGTGTGTGTGTGTGTGTGTGTGTGTGTGTGTGTGTGTGTGTGTGTGTGTGTGTGTGTGTGTGTGTGTGTGTGTGTGTGTGTGTGTGTGTGTGGACTGCCAAACTTAAGAAACCAGCTAACTACTGCCGTTAACAGGGAAAGCACCCATTGTTTTTTAGCCTGCCTGCTAGAATGCCTGCCTCCCTTGTTTATGTTATAGATTCAAGTCCATTCTTGGTTCTTACAACCATATTGATCCTCTCACACTGGAGCTCAGAACTGCTGTGTTGACCCAGAGTGAGAATGATCAGTACTGTACTCACTATATTATATATATATATTATATATATAGTTCTGTTGGCTCTCATTACACTCCACGCTATGCTAAAACCCTGCAACTGTGTCCTCCATGTTTGACACAAATCCTGCCATGTGTTTTCTTGAGTAGCTCCGAGAGAAAAGGAAATTGGGGGGGGGGGGGGCGATGTAGACTAGCTTGCTTTAATTTGTTGCTTCGGGCTGTTCGTCGTCTCTCTTGAAGCTCAGACTCAGTGCTGCAGCCTGGCTGGTCCCTTCAGGCTCGCTATTTCTGGGTTAGTGGAGCCCGTGTCGGCTGGCAGAGGGTAAAGGCCATCCCCAAATCTTCTTCTGCTCTCCTCCCTCAGGGCACCGTGCTGAGGCGGATCCTCCTGACCCGCTACTTTGGGAACCAGCGCCTCCCCTCCATGTCCGGGGCACATCCGGGTACATCCAGCACATCCGGGGCCTTCAGCAAGTCATCCTCTGGAGGTGAGAGAGAGAGAGCGAGACAGAGAGAGAGAGCGAGACAGAGAGAGTGTGAGAGAGAGAGAGACAGAGAGAGAGAGAGAGACAGACAGAGAGAGAGACAGACAGAGAGAGAGACAGAGAGAGAGAGACTGAAAAAGAAGAGATACTGATCGAAAGAGAGTAAGATCAGGTTATGGTTATGGTTATGGATTTAGCAGACACCTTTGTCCAAAGCGACACACAAATACAAAACAACATAATATTTCAAATTGAACAGGGAACAGATTAAAATGTTGGTCATATATAATAAGGAGAATAGTAATAATAAACAACAATATCAATTCAATCAATAGCCTAATAAAATAAGCAATGAAAATGAGGGGAAAAGCAATAATAAAACAATAATGTCCATTCAATCAATAATATAAAAACAATGACATGGTATGACTACATTAAGGATAATATCAATAATAAACAATAATGTCAAATTAATCAACAGCCTAATGAAAATAAAACAATATTATACAAACCATAACACATAAGAAGCCCTTAAACAACTAAGTACATGTTGAACAGGAATGTCAGGAAGGGTTCACTCTAAAAAATGTAGGGCAAATACTTTGATCTCAATCAGATGTAACACTCAGTCACTTTATTTGTGTAAGCACTTGGTGTTTGTCTCCATCATAAGTTAATGTGAGTCATGTGTGAGACTAATGCCTCTGGCAGCAGCAGTCTCTTTCGTTCTGCCTTCCCAGTGATTTCCCTGACTTAATGCATCTATTTGTTATATATGGCTTTTAACAGCTAAAAAGGCCCGGTGTGGGGCCAGCGAAAGAGGAATGGTAACAACAGCAGGAACTCTATTGATAGACTAAGTGTTCTGTCACTTTAGATTTTTGTCACTCTCTAATGTTCATGCACTGTAGAATGGTTCTATAGAAATTGATTCATCAAGCTTCATTAAATGCACTAGTAATAGTCCATTTATCACTGCAAGGCAATGAGACTGTGTGTTTGCATTAGTTGAAATGTCAGCCATGCAGACAGTGACTGGGACAGAGAGGCATCGATTCTGCCGTCTTGGGCATTCACCAGGGCCATTAAGAACGCGGCAAAGCAGAGAGGAACGGTCCAAATGGACCTGTGACTGAGTGACGCCAGTGGTGGCGCTGAAGAAGTCCAGAGTGATGACCGGTGTGGTCTCTGAGACTGTAACAGTACTGCTCTGGTACCAGACCCCCCTGCTAGAGGTGGTGGGAGATGTTCCCTCTCCTGCAGTGACGCTCCATGCCAGTAGACCTTGACTGTAACTGAGGCATGTAATCATCCCCTTCAGGAGCGCAGGAAGAGTAGAGACATGTGTGCAGGAGTTAGGGCCTCACCTGAAGGAGTGAGGAGAGTAGACCTCCAACAGCGGGGGGATTCTCGAGACGCCTCTCAGTCGTGTTGGTATGAGTCTCAGACTCCTGTTGATTCCTGTTGAGTTGTCTTGATTTAATAGTCTTGACTGCAACACTGGTCTTTGACAGGATCGCCACCCTCCTCTGTGCAGCAGGGCTCAATGTTAACTTTTAAAAGTGGTTGCCAGCTTGGCAACCAGGCATGAGGTTTTGGTTGCCAAAGCCAACCAAATCTGGTTGTCACTAGTAACAATTTGGTAGCCAAGGGCAACCGGGCAACCATTAATGTTGAGCCCTGGCAGATACATAACGTCAGTAATAGCTATGATAATGAATGAATGAATGAATGAATGGTTGACATATGAGAGGTTGACATATACTGGATGGTAAGGGATGTGCAAGGATTGCTAGCAGGTGTCCTATGTCCACAGGGGGCTCTCCAGGCCAAGATCACGACAGGCCGGGCTTCAACGTACAGGACACCCAGTGCCTGCTGGACAAGGTGGGCGCCTCAGAGTTGGTCATCGACCTCATTGTCAGCACCAAGAATGACCGCGTGTTCCAGGAGAGCGTCCTACTGGGCATCTCACTACTCCGAGGAGGCAACACAGAGATACAGGTACAGTGGTGGCATATCCAAAATGTCTTTAAGCATATCCAAAACATCTTCGAGCATATCCAAAACGTCTTCAAGCATATCCAAAACGTCTTGAAAAGTTATGGTGAAGTGAACTTCGACTAATTATATAAATAAATCATAAACTGCAGCACTGATGCAGTACGGTTGTTTAACTGAAAGAAAAATGTCCACCTTGGTGGACAATAAAGATTTATTTTATTCTATTCTACTCTAAAACTTAGTGTGTAAAAGTGTGTGCATCACAGTCAAATTATTTATTTTATTAATTTGTCAAATCAGGTGATTTCTTTCTTCCCTCGTTAGAAATTATGTTTGTTAGGTTGCGAAATTCATCAGTCATCACATTTTTCTTGTTTGTTTATTTCTTCTTTCCCCTGCTCAGGATTCCTTCTACAACCAGCTGTACAAGCAGAAAAAGTCTGAGCGCTTCTTCAAGGTGTTCTACGACCGCATGCGGCTGGCCCAGCAGGAGATCCGCGCCACCGTGTCGGTCAACACCTTCGAGCTGAGCAGCAGGAAGAGGGACGATGACGCAGAGGGCTCAGAGATCAGGCTCAAGAAGCAGGGTGAGCCGCAGCAACCCATCCCGCTCCCTGCTTCTCTCTCTCTCTCTCTCTCTCTCTCTCTCTCTATCTATCTCTCTCTCTCTCTCTCATCCCACCTGCCCTCTTCCTTCTCCAAAGAGTTGTTTTTTTTGCACTCGTATTGTTCCTGTGCTGTTTCACACCCCTGGCTCTGTGCTTCTTCCCTCTGGCCTGACTGAGCTTGAGGCCTTGAGCTGGGGCGGGGTCGGTGTTGTTTTGTGTTGTTTTGTGTTGTGTTGTGTTGTGTTGTGTTGTGTTGTGTTGTGTTGTGTTGTGTTGTGTTGTGTTGTGTTGTGTTGTGTTGTGTTGTGTTGTGTTGTGTTGTGTTGTGTTGTGTTGTGTTGTGTTGTGTTGTGTTGTGTTGTGTTGTGTTGTGTTGTGTGTTGCCACTGCACACTGCATCTTCCTCCCCGGGCGCCGCGGCGCTTCTGTTCTCCTCTGCACCCACCGCTCCCTTCCTCACATTCCTCCAGCTCCTTTGCTCTCAGTGGGGTTCGAGGGTGTGGGAAAAGACACAGCAGTTCGCTAGGAATGCATAGGAACTGGGCCTGCATGTGCGAGGCTGATCCAAATGAACCGAGTCACAAAAACATCTGAGGGAATTAAGTGTCTATTTCTGTCTTTTGGGGGAAAAAAGTCTTGCGTTTAAAAAAAAGCCTGAGGAGGATGTGAAACAGGCGGCTCTGAGTGGCTGACTGGTGTCTAGAATCTAACGCCACTAACTAGTAACTCATGCATACAGAAGTACAATTGATGGGGACGTACTGTATGTGTGCATCTGTTGGCTTTGAGAGAGGCTGTGTGTGTGTGTGTGTGTGTGTGTGTGTGGGTGAGAGAGATTGTGTGTATGTGTGTGTGTGTGTGTGTGGGGGGGGGGGGGTCTGTGTGTGTGTATGTGTGTGGGTGAGAGATATTGTGTGTGTGTGTGGGGGGGGGGGGGTCTGTGTGTGTGTATGTGTGTGGGTGAGAGAGATTGTGTGTGTGTGTGTGGGGGGGGGGGGGGGGGTCTGTGTGTGTGTATGTGTGTGGGTGAGAGAGATTGTGTGTGTGTGTGTGTGTGTGTGTGGGGGGGTCTGTGTGTGTGTATGTGTGTGGGTGAGAGAGATTGTGTGTGTGTGTGTGCGCGCGCGCGCTTGTGTTTGTCAGTGGTTCAGCAGCTCCTCGCCCACTGCACGTGTCCCATGTCACAGATCATATGAGGGCCAGCATCAAAGGCCCATTGTGCAACAAGTGCTTGTTTACGAGAAGCGCTGGCCTGATGCAGGAGAAAAGAAAACCTCTCCAGTCTGTGTTTCTGCCTCACTAGGGGCCCAGCTAATGGGATATCTGAACTCGAGGTTTTATAAGGTCTTGATTGGCCCAGAAGTGGCCATTTAAAAATAAAGACAAGGCCAGTGCAAGTGATTGCACTGTCTGCTCTTGTTTTGCGTGTATCAGAATATGCCATCTCATCCTGGGAAGATACTGCTATGGTTACCATACAACAATAAAATGGAGGACTAGACTGGGAAGAAATTGTTTCCCAGAGAGGTTTTAAATGGAGACTGAAGTAGGGCTTAATCCAGATTAATTAGTCAAGGCTAGTGTAACCTCTACTTAACTGATTGAACTGTAAGGTCATGAAAGTCTTACAGCGCCCCACTTGATTATCAGGAGATAATCACTAGATAAACTTTAGTTGATCATGAGATCCTACTGTGTGTATTAGAATGTACCATCTAACCATGGTCTGCTATGTGTTTGTTATGATTTCCATAGAACAACTAAATGGAGGACTAGACTAGTCCAGACTAAATGGAGGACTAGATTAGGAAGAAAGGTTGGGCTTAATCCTGATTAGTTAGTCAGGCTAGTGTGACTTCTACTTAACTGATTCTGAACTGTAAGGCCCTGAAATGAAAGCTACAGTGTTACACCGTTTTTATTAGAAATTAAACAACACATAGACATTCACTGAGCATGAGATACTTCTGTTACACAGCAAACATACCTGAAATGCTGTTTTCTTGGAAATCATCTGAAAATGTTTTCTTGGAAATCAACATTGCTCCCTAAACTGAATCAGGATTCTCAGAAATCTGGATAAGCACTGCCTGTGATTTGTATGAGGGAAAGGCTGATGGAATCTGATGGCTGCATATCTAATATGCTGGAAAATGTTGCTGCTTGAATTGTGCCTGCAGCCACAAAAATATTTTTATGTACAGCTTGTACAGCCAAATCATGATATTTGCCTACTATTATATGACCTGTCAACTGTGATAATTCATCGCACTGAAATAGAAATACGCCCCATGATTTGTAGGGAAACCCCTCGTTGAGATTTTCAGTTTCATAGAGTCAGTGGCGGTTACAATTTCAAGATCTCAAAATTAGCTACGTTGAAATACTTAGATGATTGCCAAACAAAGACCACCAGCAGCCTTAGTGCAAATAGTCAGTTTCCACTGCATAAAGCTGCATCCTTTTAATGGCTTAGTTACTTCTATTGGATTGCTTATCTTTGATCTTGCTATCTGATTCTGGATGTTTGTTGCACTCTTATTGTCCGTGTGCTGTTTAGCACTCTTGGTTCTGCCCTGTTTTTGGTTTCTTCTCCCCAACACTTAACTGAGAGTAGAATACTCTACCTGTAAGCCCATACTCTTTGGGGTCCCCCAGGGTTCAATTTTGGGGCCACTCTTATTCCTTCTATATATAAATGACTTTGTCAATTCCTCCCAAATATTTCATAAAATTATTTTTGCTGACGACACAAATGTGTTTACATCACACAGGAACCCACTTATTATGACCGCAGCGAAGCGGCGGTCATATAGGTTTAGTCAGATTTTTATTTTTTTTTATTTTTCGCATGCCCAAATTTCTGTCAATGATTCCCGGGACACTGAAAGACCGGGGTACACGAAACTTGGTGGGCATGTAACCCCACATGGATAGCATGGAACCATTGTTTTTCATTTTGATCTGTAGCCCCCCCGCTGGACTGGACCCCCCGAAAGGAGGGTAGGGCAGACACAGTTTTCTGTGAATATCTCGAGAACCGTAGGGTTTAGGAGGACCTTTTTTTTTGTATGTTAATCTCAAGGGGCCATGTCAACCCATTCCATAACCACTCATTTCATGTATATAACGAAATTGGAAGTATAGGATCATTATGACACCCTCTGTATGCACGCCAAGTTTCGTGGAATTCCGTTCATGGGGGGCCACACAATAAATTAATTTATGTTACTATACACCAACTGGCCTGTAGGTAGCCGGAGACAGTTTTCTGTGAATATCTCGAGAACCGTAGGGCCTAGGAGGTCCACCTTTTTTATGTATGTTCTTAAGGGGGCATGTCAACCCATCCCATTACCACTTATTTCATCTATAGCGCCACCTAGTTAAAAATGAAAAAGCAAAAAATTAGGTGTTTTCATCACAATATCTCTGGCTGACAAGGTCAAAACTGCACAAAATTAAAAGTGTAGGATCATTATGACACCCTCCGAATGCATGCCAAGTTTTGTGTACTTTCGTTCATGGGGGGCCTTACAATAAAATAATGTATGTGTACATTTAGTGACGTACACCAACAAGGATTCCCGGGACACTGAAAGACCGGGGTACACAAAACTTGGTGGGCATGTAACCCCACATGGATAGCATGGAACCGTCATTTTTCGTTTTGATCTGTAGCCCCCCCGCTGGACTGGACCCCCCGAAAGGAGGGTAGGGCAGACACAGTTCTCTGTGAATATCTTGAGAACCATAGGGACTAGGATGACCATTTTTTTCCATATGTTTGCCTCCAGGTGTCATGTTAACCCATTTCATGTGCACACATGTGCACAAACAGATACACACACACACACATACATTCACAGTAATCATACGTATAACACATACTCACACAGTAGACATATGTACGCTTGCATGCACAGGCACATACGCAGGCACACACACAAGCGCGCGCACACACACACACACACACACACACACACACACATAACATAAACATGTACATGCACACAATTCAAGAATTTCTCAGAATTATGAACAGGCAAGATGGAGGTGGGGTTGTATAAAATGAATTTTACATGTGAAATCTATGAACTAATCATGTTTTGGTACTTGTTGTCTAGCAGATATCAGTGAGAATTGAGTGTGGATAATGCAATTTAGTGAGACAGCTATCATACAGGCCTTTCAGCGTGATTTATTTTTGTGGAAAAAATGTGCTGGACTGGGCGCCGGTCATATTTTGTACCGCTCTGCGGTACATCTAGTTTTACAAGACATAGTAAACTCTGAGTTAACCAAAGTGGACTCCTGGTTTAAATGTAACAAACTGTCATTAAATGTCAGCAAAACAAATGTCATTTTATGCAAATCGAACAAAAACATTTAAAAACATTGATCACTGCCTGTTTAAAATCAATGGCCAGGAAATAAAAAGAGTGCATGCCACTAAATTCCTGGGGGTCTACATTGACGATTCTCTCAACTTCAGATGTCATATAGACCATCTAGTAAACAAACTGTCCAAGTATGTTGGCTTGTTCTACAAGATCAGACATTTCCTTCCTCTGTCTGCCCTTCTCACATTGTACAAAACTCTATTTGAACCTCACCTTAACTATTGTAATGTGATATGGTGCAACACTTTCACCAGCCATCTTAAAAAACTTGTATCCTTGCAAAAAAAAGTCATACGGGCCCTGTCCTGGTCAGAGATAAATTCCTCCACCCACCCTCTATTTCACCGCTTTGAGTTACTAAAACTGGCTGAGCTGAATGTTTATCATAATGCCTGTCTTATGTTTCAAATTGTCAACAGGCTCAACCCTAGGTTGTGTAGTCTTATTCCCATCTCCAGCCCCCAGCACACATACCAAACAAGAACTAAACCACTCATTACAGGTAAATGTCGTCGACACGTGCGCGCCAGTATGAGTGTTGCCTGTAGGGGGCCACAGATTTGGAACAGGATTGATGATGGCCTCAAGGTGTTGCCCTCTATCTCCAACTTCAAAAGATAACTAAAAAACAATCTCTTACTAACCTATATCTAATATAAAACTGTTTTCCTCATGGACTACTGGGATGTATGTGTATGACTGTATGTGTATGTAATGTTGTATGTGATGTTTTGTGTATGTAATGTTAAGTATGTATGTTATGTTGTCACCATCTGGTCTCAGATGGTTACTGTGAATATCATTGTTTGTACCACTACCCTTTCATGAACCATGGGCCCCCACCTATAAGCTTTTCTAGCTTCTTTGGGGGACCCATTCACTCTACCCGTCTGTCTTTGTACCCATACTGGTTTATTGTAATGTTTGAAGTGGTATTGTGAATAAACTCAAACTCAAAACTATGAAATATATCTGCCACTACTTCAGTGCATGATTCAGAAAGTATAGTTCATAGCAACAATTATTCTCAATCTAGGAAAGAAAAAAAGTTTCGTCTCTTAAATTTTCTCTCTTATCTTCCTCCGTTCTTTTTTTCCTTCCTCCGTTCTTTTTTTCTCATTTCTTTCTCTCTCTTTCATCTCTCTCGCTATCTCTCTCTCTCTCTCTCTCTCTCTCTCTCTCTCTTTGCTCTCACTCACACACTCACATACTCCCCACCCTACCCCCACAGGGAGCGACTCTCTCCATCTGAAGGAGGACATGCGGGGGCAGCTCAAAGAGGCCTCCTCGGCCACCTCCAAGGCCTACAGCACCATCCGTAAGGAGCTGGACTCGGAGCTGGAGATGGTGGGCTCGGGCGGGGACGCCTCGGACCTGGAGGAGGAGATAGAGGAGACGCAGATGAGCGCGCCCATCACCATCATGAAGCCCATTCTGCGATTCCTCCAGCTGCTCTGTGAGAACCACAACAGGAACCTGCAGGTCAGCACCTTCACTGGCACATCCCTGTGCTGTACTGCTTGTGGTCATTCAGTTGTATGGCCTGAACCAATTCATGTTTAAATGATCATGTTATGCAAACAGTTGGATGGACAGGATGTATATAAATAAGAGAAGTGTCTCATAATTTCATGTCATTATTTAAACTGAAGAATCTTGTCTTGTCAGGATGACTGCGATGACTGTCATGGTAGAGTAGAAATAGTCCAATGTTCTACTGATGCGAGTGGCTTTCTCTTGTGTTCCTTAATGACCCACAGAACTTCCTGCGCAACCAAAACAACAAGACCAACTACAACCTGGTGTGCGAGACACTGCAGTTCCTGGACTGCATCTGCGGCAGCACCACGGGCGGCCTGGGCCTGCTGGGCCTCTACATCAACCAGACGAACGTGGACCTGGTCATTCAGACGCTAGAGACCATCACCGAGTACTGCCAAGGGCCCTGCCACGAGAACCAGGTGCGGGGTCCACTCCTCCGCTCTCACTAAAACCCCCTTATCCACCTACCTGCCAAAACACCAGTCCTCTTCTCAGAGTTACGCTCTCAACAAACACTATTACAGAAAAGGGGTCATCAACCCAAAATGGCAAACACAGTCAGACCAGGCACCCCCTACACCAAACAGTGCTGTGCTGATGAGGCCTCCAGTCACACTGCAGACCTCAGACAAGTGTGCTATTTCCTCAAAGCCATGTCACTGTGCTGATGTAAGGTACTCTAATGGGATGATTAGAGCTCCTCCCAGCATGCATCAGAAGTCAGACCAGAGAGGGGGCAGATGAAGAGAAAGATCCACAGAGCCCTTCTGATTAATGGCCGACCTGGCTAACTAATAGAGAGAGCAGTTCATGCAGAGGTGGAGATGTTGCCCATTTTCATCCGTAAATGAAAGTGGACTGCTCTCCTCAGGTCACTTGTGTGTGTCTGACGGCGGCATAAATCCAGGAAACGGGCCTTTTTTAGAGGATGTGTAAAGAGGATGCCTGGGTGCACTGGGACTCCGTGGCTGTCTGTTCACCGCTGCCCTAGTGCACTGTCCCAGTTTCTTCACACTAGCCCCTCAACACTTTCAAGGACACACACACACTAATCTTGGGCAGGGAAGGGTGTTTTGTGAGTCTAGTGCAGATAGTTATTTGAAAAATATTATGCTAATTGACTTATAAGTTATGTTATAGGACTATATTGTGTGTGTGTGTGTGCGTGTGTGTTTTTTTGTGTGAAAGAGAGAGGGACAGTGTGTTTTTACGTTTATGTGTGTTGAGAGTGTCACAGTTGCTCTCTGTTTTCCTTCCTCAAGACCTGCATAGCCAAGCATGAGTCCAACGGCATTGACATCATCATTGCACTTATCGTCAATCCCATCAACCCCCTGGGCAAGCACAGGCTGGACCTGGTGCTGCAGCTGAAGGTAGCGCTGCATGCTATTCACACACACACACACACACACACACACACACACACACACACACACACACACACACACACAGATTTCAGTATTTCATAATTTCTTTGAGTATGCTCGTCAGTGGAACCTCTGACCCTGGGCCCTCTCTTGTCACCCTGCACAGAACAATGCGTCCAAACTGCTCCTGGCCATCATGGAGAGTCGCCATGACAGCGAGAACGCCCAGGAGATCCTGGACAAGATGAGACCCAACGAGCTGGTAAGAGTGCCGCACTGATCCAGAGGACCAGCTAGAACAAATCAGGTGCAGGCGGTGGCCAAAATAGCTCCATGTACAGTATGTTAGGGGTTAGGGCAGTCAGTGAGGCCATGCTGCAATAAGTGGGGCGTCATGGGGGGTTTGTGGTGGGCGTTTGCGTGGGTGAGGTGGGAGCTGAGTAATGTGAAGCGGTGCGCTGCGCTCTGCTCTGCTGCCCAGGTGGACGTGATGAAGGAGGCCTATCAGCAGGGGGTGGACAGTGATGATGAGGAGGAGCTGAGCGGAGACAGGATCAGGTCCAAAGACGTCGGACACAACATCTACATCCTGGCACATCAGGTAAGAGCAAACACCTGTTCCCATCCCATCACATCCCATCACATCAGCAGGGAAAGCCCCAGAGTGGAGGCAGAGTGATGGAGCAGAGATGATGTAATAGGCTGCAGTGGGAGAAGTTATGCTGGTGGGAGAGCTGACCAATGCTGAGGTCATTGTGGCCACTCAGATGCTGCTCAATACAACAGTGCCAGATGGACTATACGGTGCTTCATATACTGGTGGAGACGTTCCAGAAGTGGGGAGAGTGAGAAAGATCTGATGTGCATGAGGTTGTTGCCCTTGTAAATAATAGTTTCAGTCCAAGAAGGCATGAGACACAATAGAATGACCCAAGGTTGTCTGTTTTTCTTATTTAATAAATTCACTGCTGTTCGTAAGATTACAACTTTGCTAAACTGGCCCCCAAGTATAAATTTAACTGATATGCTTCAACTCTTGTCAGTGTTGTCACTGCCAGAAGCACGAGATTGTGGAGCAATGCTTAATACATAATGTCCAAGCTAAAAGTTCTGCCACTTGTGCCCCTCATTTATCCAGAACCGTCTCTGCCCTCAGAACCTGTATGTCTTCCACTGTCGCCCATTCAGCCAGTCGCTCACCATAGTGTATGGTGGCCTCACTCAAACCAGGACCTGGCAGGGCTCAAGGCCTACACACCTAGCCAATCAACAGTCAAAACACATCTGTGTCTACCTTGAAGCAGGAACATAGCGTCCGCATGGCTTCCAGTGTTTACGGCCTACACGTGGAACAGGATAACTTGGGTCAGGTTCTATTAGCATGGGGAGCAGGAAGCTTGGAGAAACAATTAGCCTGTATTTAAGCAAAATGGTCATACTTTCTATGGGGCCTTCATTAAATGTATAACTGGAAAATGTAAACCAAAACTGGAATATGTAATCTGATATAATTAACATACCCATCATCTCGCATATGTGCTCCTGTGACTTGTAGTGGATTGGAGAGAGCAAGGATGGCCTTGATGCTTTGGTCCAGGCATCCAACACTCTTTATACTGTAGCACAGCACACAGCATTTCATTTTCCCTGCAAAGCTTCACTAAATTTAGTTAAAAGAACAGATATTCCTAGGCGGAGATATCAGATATCAAAATGTATATAAAACGCTGGAGGATGATGTAGGAGGTTGCGACCCTATGACATTTTAGTCATTGATTCAATCAATGTAATTTGAGGCTAACCTTGTAAATAATAAATATACACTTAAGTTCATCGCAAATAACATGAAAAACTGTTATTTCCCTCACCAATGAGCACTACGTAGAGGTCCTTATAAATATCAAGAGGATCTCATAAACCTAGGTTTTTCTATTTAGGATAAATCACCCCTGAGCCTCTTCGCTTTGGGTTTCTTTTCATCATAGGACTACTTCTACCAAATAGCCCTCCTAGTAGTTTTTCTATTTAGGATGAGTCAACCCTGAGCCTGCTCACTCTGGTTTTCTTTTCATCCAAAGACTACTACTACAAAATAGCCTTGACTCCCTCCGGAGGAGATTTTTTTATTTTTATTTTATTTTACTCACCGAACGTTCGCCTTTTTGCTTGATCACTGGTTCTCGCTCCGACGTCTTAGGAGAATTCCCTTTCAGTAGGATCCCGTCACCGGGGGTCAGAAGATCAGCCCTCTCGCCTTGCTGTCTCAGACAACCAAGGGATTTCAGGATTCCAAATCCAAGGTCCTAGACCTCACCGTGTACGTTTTTTTTCAGGAAGCTGGTTCTGACCCCAGATGTTGGGATCCCGGGACCTCTCGCAATTCTGTTAGGTAAATCAACTCGGAATCAAGGAGATGAGACAGGAGCCAGTGATCAAAATCAACCAATTATATTGAATCTTTGCAAAGAGTGAGGAAAGTACAACAAACAAACAAACAAACAAACAAACAAAAACAAAGTTGAAACAAAGATCTTTACATTCTTAGAGTGCTTATATACTTCAGTGGCTATACAATTCAAGCGTGACTACTCCCAATGGGTTGTCACTTAATCAAATGTTGGTGGTTTGTTACCTTACTTGTTGTTGTGAGCAGATCTCTCATATATTAGAATCTCAGGCTTCTCTGAGTATTATCTTATTCTAGGGCTAGGGCCTGAATCACCAGGGGAAAAAAAGATACGATGGGCTGTAGCAACCTAACAGCCCTGGTCTGCTTGTAAGTCTCTGGTTTACCCGTTGTGTTCAGCTCCCTTACGGGTTTTTCCAGAGGCCCATCCCCAGAACCAGGACTGAAAGATCACCCCCCTCCATTTTGTTCCAAAGGAAAAAAACAAACAATTAGGACTGTATAAATTATTCAATGACAATTGTAATTCAATGGCTCTTTTAGCATTGACAGTAAAACAAACAAAAATAAAATATTTAAAGCATGTTGACCAAACACAAACCAAAACAAAACATGTTGCCACTCTTGACTGAATTAATATGGTATGCTATCAACATCAAAGCATCATTATAACAGAGAAGTTGAGACTCCTCTGACAAGCAACACCTTCAAATTGGTCGAACTTAGATATAAAATATCTTTAACTTCATAATTCAAGTGTAATAAACGTCTTTTCTCTTCTCCACTCTCTCTCTCTTTACACTGGCTCCCTGACCTTCAAGTGCAGAGATAACAACCACTCACACACACACACACAAAGCTAAGTCAGAGGAGATCTGTACCTTATGGTTAAGTGTGTTAGTGTTTTCCGTACCTGCAAGAGTGCCCTCAATGGTGACTACAGAATATCCTTTACCTTTGTGAAAAGGAACAACTCAACAGGAGAGAAGGAATTAGACTTCAAACACTTGACAAAATCTTGGCTTTAGTTTAGTTGAGAATAGTTCAGTAAATCAAACAAGTTTGAATCCCAAGCAAAACCCAAAATAATTATCTTATTGAGGTAGCAAAAAAAAAGAACAATTCAATACAAATAACAGTCAGATTCTTATGTGTAGTCTCAGTTACAGTCTGTAACAGATATGTGACCTTCATGCATATCAGCTGGCCAACACACACACACTCTCACTCAGGCCTCATCGACTGACAGGAGGGAAGACAAAGACAAAACGAACTCAGTCTTTAGTTGCAACACATAACATGTAGCCTATACTTTTAGACGGATTCTTTCTTCTAATTATTTTGTGGTATTTTTGATTGGCTGACACACAATGTTAGCAGCACTGGGATGTTTTGAATAGGCGTTCCCACCTTTATCTTAGTTTGGCCCAACTAATGCTGCTGACCATGTGTGGCTGCCACAGGCAGACAAAGCTGCCAAGTAAGTTAACTTTCCCTTAACAATGCAGATGAAGCGGAAGTTTTCTTAGATTTAAATAGCTTTGCAGCTCCGAACAAACTATGCCAAAGCAGGGACAGGTTGACACTCAGACATGTTAGTATCAGAGAGTACCTTTAGCAGACAATTGCAAAGCAACACATACACATAACCCATAGGTCAGAAACATACATAGACATACATGTTGAGACATAAACTGACTCATGTTCCTGATTGGTAAAGTCACTGGTCTCAAAATTTGACAGATTGTCCAATTTAGCAAACCCAGTGATGGTGATCTCTCACCCAGACCCGTACTCAATCATCTGTAACTCTCAGGAGATTCATTGACTTAGACCGGTTTTGTGTGCACACACAATCTGTTCCTTGTTTCGGGGGCAAAATGCCCAATTCTGTCAAGGGCCTAGATATCTTACAGCTGACCGACCAGCGTTGCTGTAGCGTATCACCCAACGTGGACAGTAATCTTGCTCAACTGAATCTCCCTTGTTGTCCAGCCAGGGACTGTAGCACTTTAAAGGAACAAAACGTACTACTTACCGAGAGCGCGTCTTTCCAGCGGGCTGAGGGATCACACACAGTAAGTTTGGTAAAAAGAACAATCCTTAATTCAATAGATCAATATAATCCTTATCAATCTCGGTAGAACCTCCATAAACTGATGGTAATTTTGATACCATAGATTTAATAGAGACCCAGTCAGACCAATAGTATGAAAAATCAGGAACAGAGTTTATTTACAATGATGCGCATCAAGGGAGAGACAGCATGACTTCACCTAAAGATCCATCAGCTGCTCTAACTAGACAAGGAAATAGTTAGGGTTTAAGTATCCTTCCAGGCTGACGGGAGATGGCGTTGGTCATCCCATCTCACATGGACTACACTGAATCAGACCCTGATTAGTGGCAACCTGGCAATCCGGAGCAGATAGCTACTGACGCAGCCATGCAGAACAGTAAAACACTGCAAAGTCATAATATTCCCGCTTATCTCTAAATAAAGTCACACACAGATATACACAGGGACAGTACAGATATCATACAGTCATTACATAGAATCATACTTTTAGTATCAAAATGACCCACTAATGAGAAATGCAGAACGTTAAACCACATATTGAAATATTAGACATAATGCAGAGCATTAAACCACATATTGGAATATTGGACATAATGTTCTATTCCACTTTCTCTCAACAAGAATCTCAGACAATTTTTCTTAGGTGCCAACTTCAATCTTTACCCTTGGGCTATGTTTCTAGAATCTAAAATCTGGGCTGTGGTGTGCTGCAGTGACAGACCTCGACACTAAGGGTCAGATTCAGTTTTTCAGATTCAGAGTTTGAGAATCTTTGCTAAGATGGAGGGCTCCGTCTAGTGCAGACTGTGTTCTCTCTTCCTGCTTTGGAAGCAATGGTTCATTCATGAGCTCATTAAAGTCTAACGAGCCCCTATCATGGGTTATGTCATCGGTCTTTTAGAGGATTAGTCCTCATTTCAGTATCATTAGTCAGAGGTTCATTTTTTTTTTACAAAAGAATAGTTGGAGGGGTGTTTTAATAAGGCCATTTCAGATTAGCTGCAGAATTTTATCAAGACTTACCTGAAATATGTCACCTTCAGTGTAATTTGACATCTTTTATTGACTGCCATGGGTGTGATAAGTTATTCATTTACTTTGACTATGCATGTCTTTCTCTCGTCAACATTGTGTTACAACAAAGGTACATCTACTCATGGACCAAAGCAAGGTTCCTGTGGGTGGCTTACTGTACTGTTTCCCTCAGAACACACACACGCACGCACCCACGCACGCATGCACGCACACACACACACACACACACACACAATAGTAACCCAAATACACCCATTTGTAACATATGCACACACGGTCATAGATACCATCAGCATGACCATGCCCAACGAGATAACTACTCATACTCACATTCTTTCATACTGCACGCATTTGGCTCATGACTGCTATACAAGTCAAGAACACACATGCAGACGCGTGCGCGCGCACACACACACACACACACACACACACACACACACACACACACACACACACACTCAGCCCTTACACACTCAGTTATATTTATGGGTAAAGCTGATAAGAGCTCAGGGCGATGGTTTTGTCTGACATGCACAGCTCTTAGGGGGATTAGTCAGCCAGTCTGAGCCTCATTCGCCTCTCCTCTCCTCTCGTCCCCACCCCCACCCCTCTTTTCTCCATGTGAGGAACATAAAATAGGCCCTCGAGGTGCTGAAAGCTCTCCCCTGAATTCTCAACTCAGCCAGTGATGGAAAAGTACCAGTCATTTTCTACCTACTGCTGGTCCTACTTTTAAAAACACTACTGTGCTTCCGTAATGGATGTGATCAATTATCCTGAATCCCTGATGATCACTAAAGTTGCGTTTTCTGTCGTGGGTGATGAACTTTAAAAGTGTCTGGTTACAGGAATTGGACATGGATTGACTGAAAAAATTAAGTATTTCATAACTGTCACTAATGTGTAAGATTAATCAAACATTTATGAGGCTGTCTAGAAAAACAGAGCACTGCACAAGCTATATATGTAACGTATTTAACTTCACTTTGGGTAAAATTCAATAAAGATATTTACTGCTCATGCAAGTGTTTTAAGTTAAGCACTCTAACGGTGTTTACGATGGGTAGACTGACAGTTAGTTTCACTTTGTGGCTAACAGAACTGACACATTGTGGTTGTGAAATGGTAAAAATACACCACGCCACAAGGCCCCTACTTTAACCCAGACACCAGCGGAAGAGTCTGGAAGACTTCCTGTGACACTTCACCTCTCTCACTTCTAAAATAGATGGGCACAGGGTCACTACACCTCGTGTTTTTTTTTTTTTTTTTTTTTGACATTTTGTTGGTCAGATGATCGTAGATTTGTTTCGATTTTAAGTGCCTCCAAGGGCCTTGGGTTTCTTTTAATGAATGATAAATGATGGTTAAAAGCATTTCGTATTTAACAGTGTTTAGATGATAAATTCCAAATGCCTCGTGCTATTTGTTTGGTGTTTTGCAACTTTCAAGCAAGTCAACTTTCACCTCATGACAATGGTCTGGGTGACGATGACTCATCATGAGGTTCACACTCACGCACACACACACACACACACACACAGTCACACACACACAGTCACACACCTACATGCAGTCCTCCCACTGTACTCAGTTCAGCTTGGGAGCACGATGACGTACAGTACCCCCCCCCCCACCCCTGCCTCCCTATGACTTGGAGTCCCATGACCCTGCCCGGGCCCTCCCCAGCTCATGTGTTGCTCAGCCAGCTCACTGCTCAGCTGCCTGGGCCTCTCACCCGCCCATGTCCAGTCAGGTGCTGCGGCGCAGGGAAGGAGGTGGAGGAGGAGGTGGTGGAGGAGGTGGAGAAGGAGGCGGAGTGTCCTGCAGGAGCCATGGCGGGAGCGAGCGCCCGGCGCACAGGCGGCAGGTCAGGCTTGTTGGCCGAAGTGAACCCCTGCGTGCCGGGCTTTCTCTCGCACAGACTCCACTCTGGGTGGTGGATGGATGTCACAAGGCGCTGTGATTAGTCATAGCTTAGCCATGCTCGCTGCTCAGCTCGGCACCACTCCAGCCAGACTGTCGTGAGGGGAATTAGCCTCCGCCGGGTTTCAGACAGTTCACATCATCTCTGCCTGATCTCACTCTCACCACTGGGCACCACTCACAGCACACAACTAGGGCC
>NW_027468565.1:17045364-17057864 GCF_046254945.1 Alosa pseudoharengus
AGTGTGTGTGTCTGTCTGTCCACTCAGGCCACAGTGCTTCATACACGCACACGTACGGACTACCACAAACACACAGGCATAGCACCCAGGCTAACACAGGCACGCTCCACTTACAAAAATAAACACACATTCACACTCTGACACGCTTACATCTGCACGTACACAAACACAGACACATGCAAAGGGGAACACTTGACTCTTATGTCTGTGTCCACCACACACACACACACACACACACATTTACTCATTTACATTTAAGAGATGGAGAAAGACATAAAAACTTGGGTATGGATATGGGTGGAACATCCACCAACGTAATAACTTCCCACCAACATAATAAACCACCAATTTAATAAAAATCTGCACGTTTTAAACTTACCAACCTAATGACTTCCCACCAACATAATAATTTCCCACCAACGTAATAAACCAATAAATTTTGCAGGAAGTTATTGCGTTGGTGGATTTACAAAGTTATTACATTAACTTCCCAACTTAAGTAAAGGTAGACAAGGCTTTATGGTCATGAGATTGAGATTGGTTTAGATGGTGACAATCGTTAACAACTACCGTAAAACTCCAAATAATAGCCCGGGCTTTTATTTTCCTAAATCGCCAAACTGCACCGGCTAGTATTAGAGACAGGCGTCTATATGAGACAGGCCTTTAATTCCCTTTACACAAAACTTTTTCTCTGCAAAGATGGAAAATATTATCGAATTAATTATTTCAAACACACTGAATGTCTACCTATATGACTAGGCTATCTGATGACAATTACGGATCATCATTCATTTAGTGTTGAGATGTTGTTCATTGAGTGAGATACAGTAAGATCTAAATAGCTGGGATAGCCAGAACAGATGAAACACGTTTTAATTCAACGTAATCTACAAAGAGATCGTATCACACTGAAAGCTCATATTTTGTCACTAGCAAATAGCCTATATCGGTCCTTTGTCAAATACAGTTGCATTATCAGCCCTGACCAAAACTGTTCAGGAATTATTTATGAAAAAGTGGAACGTGCTTAATGTTTCATTCTCCCTCCTTTTCGGCAGGAATGAAACAGCATGAGAGAGAGAAACCATACTGTTTCTCCCGTTTTGTATTTGCCAAATTTGACAACAGTCTACATTCAAATCATAGCCTACTTCCAGGCGCACGGGAACATATTTTTGACCAGGGGTGCTGAATAACAAAATAATCATGGATGTCCGACGATTTCTCCCCCAGCATATGATTCGAATTTAGACAGCTAAATACGCCATTTTACCGCCGTGTATGAGTAGGTCTAAGAGTGAGAAGTTGTATAATGCCCTGGGCAGCCACATTCCACTGCAACTATGCGCAGCACTTGCCACTCCGACTCATCAATAAAAACTGTGCGCGCACACACCAGTCCCATAGATCGCAACGAGATGAGCAGCAACTTGATGCAACATTCTAAAACCTTGCAACTGTGACCAGACATGTGAATGCTTTGCGACGGCTTGTAACGACGTGCAACATCTAATTCACACTGCTGTAACCTCCTTTCTGTAACGGTTTCGTGTCATTGCGAATCTTTAAACAGACGATCTGACAGGTTTTAGAAGATTAAATACAACCCGAAACTAAAAAACAGACCAGGCCTCTACTGGAGACCGGCCTTTAACCCAAACCTGTAGCCACGCCAGGCGTTTAAAAGAGACAGGGGTCTCTTAGGGACTCGGCGATTATTTGAAGTTTTACGGTATACCCTTACCACTGGTAAAACAGATATAATTTTATTAAATCAGTGAATTATTACATTGGTGAGAAATGAATGTAATAACTTTTTTAACCTTGCCACCAACCTAATAATTTCCCGCAAACGTAATAATTTTTGGTTGATTACATTGGTGGGACATTGTTACGTTGGCAGGATTATTACGTTTAAAACATGCAGATTTTCTATTATGTTGGTGGGAAGTTATAATGTTGGTGGGTGCTACAGTGGATGCTTTTCTACACAACTTAAAAGGCGTTTCATGGACTTTCATGGGGTTTTTTTCAAGGAAAAATGAAAAAAAAAAGAAAAAAACATAAGGATCCAAAATATGTGATACAGTATGCACTGACATACACACATCCTTCTATGTATTTACACCTAAGTCCTTACATGTAACACACACAAGCGCACACACACACACACACACAGAGACACACACACAGCTTTGAGCACGCTAATGCCTGTGGTTCAGTCTCTTGGCCCAGTGGATGCTGATGCAGCTCTCGCATGTCCTTGCAGATGCTGGGCATATTCCACTACTAAGGCCTGTTATCATTTAACACAGTCTCACCTCTCCCAACAACTACCACCTTCAGTAACACATACACTAGACATAATCTAATGCAGTTGCTGGTCACCCTTGCTCACCCTTCTGGACTTAACATGGACTTTTACATCAATTACTCATGCTGTGTGGTATGACCTTCATCTACAGTATAGGGCACTTTAACTAGACCATATTTGCCAATTCTCTAACTACAGTCATTTAGCACTCATTCTTTTTTTGAATATGTGGCTTAAATGTACTGTATACACAATAAATCACTCTGTTGGTTTGGTTGTATCATGTTCAGAGATCTGTTGAAAGCCATTCATTCATTGTTCATTTCATTCCATCAGTGTTACCTGGCATGTTTGTGGCTCCTAGCAGTAGAGTCAGGGCTGATGACGTGTTAGACGATTGGGGCCTCAGTGTGGATGTAGTCGACATGCGGCCAGCGGTCAGTGTTGGGAGGGTTACTTTCAAAATGTATTCCGTTACAGAATACAGAATACATGCCCAAAAATGTAATTTGTAACGTATTCCGTTACGTTACTCAATCTGAGTAACGTATTCTGAATACTTAGATTACTTCTGCATTGAATTGCATTTTATAAGTGTAGGAATGCAGCCATCAAATCCTGCTTAGGCCTACTAAACAGTAGCCTGACGAGCCAGACCCACATTAAAATGTAGGGTCTGGGCACTCACCGTTGGCAGTGCTCAGTCCGAGGGGCGGGATAATCGGTTGTCTTTCAAATTCCCTCTGCACGCAAAAGGACAGCGCTATCCCATACATTTTCCCACTAGCTGAGCTAGTTGGCTCAAACTTTTGCCAACTTAAAAAAAGCTTAACTCGTGTCAGGCTGTTCGCCAACAGCAACATCCATTTTCTTTGTTTTCAAGTAGCAGGGAATTCAAGCCAAACCGTTGCAACTCTGCCATCAATCATTATGTTAAGCCCGCCTAACATCTCTATACACGATTTGATTGGCCTGATAGAAGTTTAATTTTTCCAGCTCACAAGCCAACGGAGAGTTGCTAGAGGGTGCGTCTAGATTTAGGCTAACTAAACAGGCCTATTCTGGTGTGTTCTTCTGTTCCAAATGGCTGAAGTGTTAGGCCCACATAGGAGAATGTAAAGTCAACTAAGCTACCTGATACAACTTTAAAATAGCAAGGTGACCACTAAAACTACAGCAGGCGACTAGGCTAATTAAAACAAACAAAATAAATAGGCTACTTTAAAGGCGTAGCAAGAAATTATAATTAAGGTGTGCCTGTTAGATTTTTCGGTGGCATCAACCCAGTACAAGTGAGGGGTGCATATGACAGGTGGAACGCAAATGACCTGTAAATGTAATTCTTCAGAGACTGCACCATATAATTCATTTAAAAACGTAAATGTAGATCAAATTAGAAAAAATAATAATCCATAAAGCTATTTTAAGTTAGAATAAAAAACTTAGAATGCAGTGACTATTTTAGAGATTGGTTTTATTGTAGGTCTAAATCAACACGTGAACTAGACTTTGTTTATTGCTTAGCAAACTGTGTAACCGATTGGCCGAAGTAGCCTGAGCTATTAATACTTGGGAAAATATCCTTTGAACAGACATCAGGAACCACGATCAGTGAGGAACAGGAGTTACCTCCACTTACTTTACTCCTAATTTGCTGTGCAAACAGTAATTTCAGGGTCTCCGATGACGCGTCCATAATGCGCGCTGGCTGCGTTTTGAGGCTAGTGCAAGACGGCTTGGATTTAAACATGCAAACAATTTCATCATAGATTGCTTTCAGGAGCTTCTGGGAAATGGAGTTGCCTTAATTTATTTAGAGAGTGAATAAACTTATGAAACAGAGAAGTATCGTCATGTAATCCATTGATTTCAACAATGTAACTGTATTCTAAATACCAACTATTTAACTTGTAACTGTATCGGAATACAGTTACTCATAATTTGTATTCTGAATACGTAACGCCGGTACATGTATTCCGTTACTCCCCAACACTGCCAGCGGTCAGCGTGCAGAGTTAGTGGAACGGGAGGTCCTGGCCACAGGGGCGTCCAACTTAGGGGAAATGTTCCTCTGTGTCACCCTTACAGAGAAAGAAACAGCCGTGCTAGATGTTGATACGTGTTCAAAGGACAGCTGCCCCGGATCAGGATCTGCAGGATCTGCAAGTATGTCATTTACACACACACACACACACACACACACACACACACACACACACACACACAGACACAGACACACACACAGACACACACATAGACACACAGACACACATGCATGCATGTATAAGATGAATTAATAAACCCAAACAGATAGGAATTATGTGTAATAGTGAAAGAAAATCGAGAGCCAAGCTTTAAAGGAGTGTCCGATTAGAATTTTGGAAGTAAAAACAATAAGTATTTATAGTGCAATGCAGAACATTGAAATCCATCCAAAAAGATATGCAATTCCTTTAAAAAAAAAAACCTTTCCTTAGCTTGTCCAATTCCTCGTTCTCCCCTTGTGACCGTCTGGCAGTGCCAGGTTGGCAGAGGGCCCAGACGACCTCACCAGACTAAAGTCTCCTCACACCAAACAAGCGCAGCAGGATGGCTGCTTTTCAGTTCGCTCCGCAAAGTAGAGGCTTATTCCTCTATTCAACACGAGCATGCCGTTTTGCCTTTGTTGAGAGAGTGATGCATGTCTACATAGTCTACCCCACTCATGATTTTGAACTCCAAGGACATGAAAAGAAAGCATGTACATTTTTGAAGACTTTTGACATGGATGTTGTTTGAGTCTGAGACTGGCTGCTTTCATTACCAGTCAACATGTGTGTGTAGCATGTGTTTAAATGTGGTGTGTGGTCACATGTACATATATTATAAGCTTCATGTTGTGTGTGTGTGTGTGTGTGTGTGTGTGTGTGTGTGTGTGTGTGTGTGTGTGTGTGTGGTCACTGAGCAGCGGTGACTGCTCTTTGTTCAGGGGACCTGAGTGCCTACATGGATCACCTGTGCCCCAAGTGTGTGCACACGTGTTGCTGCTCTCGGTCTCTCTCTCTCTCTCTCTCTCTCTCTCTCTCTCTCTCTCTCTCTCTCTCTCTCTCTCTCTCTCTCTCTCTCTCTCTCTCTCAAACACACACACACCACACTATCTCTCTCACACACACTCTCTCCACCCAGTCTTGTTCCAGTCCCTCTCCCACACATTCTCTTCTGTCCCTCAGTCTCTCTTATTCTCTCTCCATTTTCCATGCTATCGCTTTTTGCCTCTCTCTGCTCTCAATAGCAGATAGTCCCCCCCACCGTCTCGTAGAGAGATGCTAGTGTGTTTTCCTTGGGAGGGAGAGCTTTTGTGGGAGAGTGCAGCGCTCTGACCTTCACTTCACCACTGAAAGGGCTGTTAAAAAGTAATTGTGCATGTGTGGGTTGTTGCTTGGAAACAGCTTTGTTGTTAGCGACTCCATTTTTCCACTTAATTGCACACACTGTAAATAGCTTTTCTCCGATTTGTTTTAAAAAACAAGAAAACAACAACTGGACAGCTCTTTCCTGTCCTTCCTCCCCTTTCTTTGTTCAGTGGTCTTTTGAGGTCTCTAGTGACCTTGAATGACCTTTCCTATGTGTGTGACCCCCACAGTGATGTCGTCGGATGAGGAAGGCGATGAGACCGAGCAAATGTGTGATACGCTGATCCGCTGCATCATGACGGTCCTCAACCACGGCCTGCGCAACGGGGGTGGCATCGGAGACATCCTGCGGAAGCCCTCGAAAGAAGTTAGTAGCATCAGCACGACACGCTTCAATTCCATTCACCACACTCATAAAGGCAGCAGCAAACGGGGGGTCTCCCTCAGATCACGTTGCACGCCACAGCCAAGGGCTCTGCACCAGAGATGGAACACAAAATTGAGATGGCGATATCATCACAATATTTCTGCTTGCTGTTATCGAGACACGGACACCAAATATAAAGACGTTTTTATGTTGTTTGTTTGTTTGTTTGTTTGTTTGTGTGTTTGTTTGTTTTAAACATAGGACAGTTCAAAATTTATTTATTTAAATAACCCTTCTGGTCGATCTCTACTCACTGCCTCCCCATGGGAGTTCCTGAGAATTTGATTTCAGCCTGGCGCATTCAAATTCACTGTCAAATATGTCAGTCTATGATCCTTAATTGTCTATTGTCTATCTAAGGTATGAGGTATACAATCTTAGATCTATTGTTATACAAATCACTCACCCTAAATTAGGTGAACTGAATAGCCATATTTTCATATTGTAATATGATTTACCATTTCACGTCTAGTGTAGTATGTTGCTGGTGGTCACCGTGGTGTGATGACCTCTGGTTGTCCTTGGTCCGTGTGTAGGAGGCTTTGTTTGTGGCGCGTGTGATCTACGACCTACTCTTCTTCTTCATCGTCATCATCATTGTTCTGAACCTCATCTTCGGTGTGATCATCGACACCTTCGCCGACCTGAGGAGCGAAAAGCAACGCAAGGAGGAGATCCTGAAGACCACCTGCTTCATCTGCGGTGAGAGACACACACACACACACACACACACACGTTTATCTGTTTATCTGTGGTAAGTCGCACTGACCTAGCGCTCGGGCTGAAACATTCTGGGAAACGTGTAATTACTAGTGCACCTCAAGGTGTACTTAATGGGTGAAATCAACTGCAGAAACATGGCAGAAATGTAATTTTTTCTGTGTCATAGTCTGACTGAATCTATACTCCAACTCATGCAGTGACTATGAGCTTCATTAGTGGGCCCACAAAAAAGGACCGAAGACTGGGGGCGTCTGTGCAGGTATTGCTGTGGATGCAGTTATTGCTGTGCAGATGCTGTAGGTGTGAACTTCATGATCACAAATGTGATCATGTGAACATGAAGTTCACACCTCGGCTGCACAGTGCACACACAGCTTTACTTCTGATCCATCACTCTTCAGACCACCACCCAAGACAAGTCCCCGTTGGTGCTGCTTATCAGTGGATGTGCTGTGTGTGAGTGGAGATAGTGCTGCAACAGCTGTGAGTGTCTCCTCACCCATGTGTGTGTATGTACCGCTGTCTGCAGGGCTGGAGCGGGACAAGTTCGACAACAAGACGGTGTCGTTCGAGGAGCACACCTCGGCGGAGCACAACATGTGGCACTACCTGTACTTCCTGGTGCTGGTGCGCGTCAAGGACCCCACTGAGTACACAGGGCCTGAGAGCTACGTGGCCCAGATGATCAAGGTCAGCAGCACTGCCCACAGCAGCATGCATGCCACACATACATGCACAACATACAGTATACACACACACACACACACACATTACCCGCACATTACCCGCTTCCCAATCTGGTCTAGGTGGTCCCACGTTTTGGAATGAAAGTTTACAGTATATATCTAACAGCATAAAAAAACATGCAGTAGGCCTGGTGTTGTAGTTCTCCAGGTGCAACATCGCCGTCATACTGCTTAAGGTCCTGGATTCCATTCAGAAGTGTCTGCCCTTGAGTAATAAATGCACCTGTGCTAAACGCAAGGACTCATTTTCACTAACATGGGTGAAAGTCCTTATGGAAAACTAACAGAGTGTATTCTTGTTTATGTAGAGCTGTTCTATTGCTTTTGGTTGGTCTGGGAATAGTTTGTGTGTGTGCGCTTGGGCGTCTGTGCGTGCGTGCGTGCGTGGTGTTTGGGCTGAGCTGCCTGTGACGGTATGCTGCTATGTGCCTGAGAGCTCCACTACAGCATTAGCGGCTGATTTGTTTGTGGCGTAGGTCGCTGTCTGTCTAGACTGAAGTGGTGAGCGGTATGTGGACGTGTATATGTGCGCATAAAGTCTGCAAACTCTGATGGAGACAGAGAGAGAGAGAGAGGAAGTCCTGAAAGCCTGTATTTAAAAGCATTAGAGATTAAATCATTCCACATCACCCTTTTAAATCCAAGCCTCAGGGGTTGTTAATTGTCACAGTTGTCTCACATACCACTTCTGCCTAAATAGAGTCACATTATAGAGAGAGAGAGAGAGAGAGAGAGAGAGAGAGAGAGAGAGAGAGAGAGAGAGAGAGAGAGAGAGAGAGAGAGAGAGAGAGAGAGAGAGAGAGAGAGAGAGAGAGAGAGAGAGAGAGAGAGAGAGAGAGAGAGAGAGAGAGAGAGAGAGAGAGAGAGAGAGAGAGAGAGAGAGAGAGAGAGAGAGAGAGAGAGACACAGACACACAAAGAGAGAGAGACAGACACAGACACACAAAGAGAGAGAGACAGACACACAAAGAGAGAGAGAGACACACAGAGAGAGAGAGGCTGAGGTGGAGATGGAGAACAAATCTTCCAGACGAGCGCCAGTCTGCTCTGCATTGTAATAAGCCCCTGGTGTGGCGTGTGGCATGTGTCTGACCTTTTCTGGGGATCTCATCTTTCTTCTCTCCATTTTCCCACTGTCTTCTCCCCCCCCCCCCCCCCCCACCCCCTGTGTTCTATCATGGCACTGGAGAGTAACGGGCATCCTTTTCTCTTTTTTTGATTATTATGAACTCCACAAGGCGGGAGAGGTAATGAGCGTGAGTGGACACGTGCGCGCACCTTTCATGGGTGGGATGCTATTGTGGACTGCGCTGTATACATTATTGTGTGTGTGTGTGTTGTGTGTGTGTGTGTGTGTGTGTGTGTGTGTGTCACTAATTGGAAATAGAGTAAAAAGATAGTTGTGGGGCTCCACAGATAGCTGGAGGCAGGGAGGCTGCCGGTGGAACACAAGGTGAGGGACCAGGGGGGCTGGTGCAGTCTGGTGCTGGGAGGAGCACAGGATGAGAACCTGTCCTCCTTTCCCTGTCCTCTTTCGTCTCGTCCTCTCCTCCCCGGTCCGCTCCGGTCCGGTTCTGTTTGCTCTTGTCTGCCCTTCTCTCCTCCACTCCTCCTCTTCGTCCTCATGTCCTGTCTGTCTCAGAGGCCGAACCTCCTCATCGCTACTCTCCCTTCTGCATCTGTCTGCAGATTTTGGTGAATTACTCCAAAGAGCTATGAAGTAGCTCTTCATAGTAGTCGGCTCTCACCCTCATTCTGAAACTTGATGTTGGAAGCCCTGGCAACGAATCAGTCGGTCAGATGACTCCTGAAGTGATCCAGGCTGACTCTGAATCAGCACTCTGGCAGTCTTCAGGATTCTCACCAGATCCCTCCGACTCACAAGTCACCTGTGTTGTGCACACTGGATGCATGCTATACCGCCTTTAACAGGACTAGTGCGGTAATGCTGGTTATCTAGAGATGGTGTGTGTGTGTGTGTGTGTGTGTGTGTGTGTGTGTGTGTGGTAATTATACAGAAACATGACTCACTGGGGATGCTTTGTGTACTGTGTACGCACTCATACATTCAGAATACACACACACACACACACACACACACACACACACACAAAGTGGAGAGCTAGCAGGTACTGCTGCCGCAACCACAGCAGTGTTATGTAACCCATCTCAAGTGGCCTGCTAATAGCTCAGCCCTGCCTCGCACGTGCTCTTCTGTCCCCCTGTACACACACACACACACACACACACACACACACACACACACACACACACACACACACACACACACACACACACACACACACACACACACACACACACACACATATACACACACTCACCCCTGCCCAGTCGCTCATTATCTCACAGTGAGTCAGGCATCTCCTAGGCAACACAGTCGTCACGCACTGTTGGCGGTAACAGGAGTGAGAGACTGAGGAGGGAGGGTGAGAGAGAGAGAGAGAGTGTGTGATAGAGGGACAGAGAGAGAGAGATGGAAAGTAAGAAAGCGAAAAACAAGGGGGCCTCCAGGCTTGTGATTCTCCGGGTGGGGTCAGAGATCACGGATTCCCAGCGGGACCGGCTACGGGTCGTCGGTAGCCCCAGGTCCCGTGGCAGGCGAAGCGGTGCATCCTGGGAAGCCCTTCCTTTCTCCTCGGCTCAGGCCCGGGCTGCTCGGCCGAACCTGGCCACCTTCATCACGCTGATTACAGCAATCACCCTGCTATTTCCAGCCCTCATTTGTCTCTGCCGGCCGCGCTGCAGCCACTCCAGTGCGTTCTCTCCGGACGGAAAGACTCGCTGCAGCACGTGATGTGCACGACAGAGAGGGAAGAGAGAAAGAGGGGGAAAGAGAGAGAGACTGAGGGAGATAGAGAGATGCATTAATAGTGGATCCGATAACAAGTTTGCTGGATGTTTGAACAGGGCCTTTAGGCCAGCCATAGTCCAGTCATGGCTCATTAGCGTGAGTGGACTCTGCTCAGGTTGCTATGCTAACGTGTCCAGACTCGGCGGGGCGGAGGTCCACACCCTGCGTTTCCTCTTTAGTTGCTTTGAGATAAGCCATGGGGAAGTGAGCTCTTTTCACTTTAGACGTAGCGTCACGTCTAGATGACTGATATGCTGCCGTCTCGTGCTGACATGTTCTCACCTCGTGTGTTCTCACATTTCAGCTGAAGCAATCACCTGGCAACAGAATCACTTTAGTATTCCGAGCATCAGTCAGCGTGCATCAGCTGTATTGTTTGGAGATGTAAGCTATGTGTTCTTGTCAAGTCACGTTTATTTGCATGGTACATGGCAAGAAATAAACCCAATGTTCTCTACAAACTTCTATATTTTGTGGGTAAAAATCTGAGCGATTTTAGTGTCATAGTCATAGCCAATGTAATAAGGACTTTTTCGTGAGACTCTTGTATTCTTGTAAACACACTCTTGTATTTTAATCATGCAATGATTTGCTTTGCTGAATACAGCCCCAAACCTTTCAGAGACAGTTCCATAAGGAGAAGTTGTTTTTTGACCTGGTTGACCTGTTGAATAACACAAACAGAGTTGTATGCAGTGCTTGTTTATCATGACTTTTGGTGTCATTTGGCAACTATCAATTACATTCAGTAGATAGTGGTTTATTTATATGACACTCTGCTGATATCACATGATGGTGGTGGTGGTGGTGTATTGTGCTGCTTTACCGGTAGTTCTGGAGCTATTTAAAAAAAAAAAAAAAAACATGCACACATTCCTCAGTCTCTCTGCTGTCGGCCACTCTCAGAGCCACTCAGTGGGACCTCAGGAAGCCTTAGCACATCAGCATTAGGAAGCACTGCTGCTGGAGAGGTGACGGAGACGGGGGCTGTATTTACCTGGATTACCGCAAACTCACTACCTGTCTATATACTGCCCGTGTCAATTGCTGAGAAATGGGGATAAACAGTCGTTTGCCTAGAATGATGATGAAGTTTTGTGATTTTTGGAACTAAAAGTAAAAATGGTAGTGTTGAGTAATAATCCATGAGTATGTGTACTGTGTATTTATTTAAGACCTATTTACATTATATACATGTTTCACTGTGCATCATTTGACCTGGAGCTAAAACTGTCCAATCTCCTTGCGTGTTTTTGTACAGTAAAGAATCGTCATTTGATGCCTTAACACTTGATACATGGCAAGCCATTTGACTTCCTGCACTAATGTACAGAGACAGATACCTCTGAAGTCTCTGTGACTGCCCCCCTTCCAACCAAATAATTGGCTAATGAACTCTGGATTATGAATTGAATACTAACGTGATTGGTCAGAAGTGCCTTTGATAGGGACCCAACCACCCCCAGACTTCCATGTGCTCCTTTGTGTGTGTGTGTGTGTGTGTGTGTGTGTGAGGGGCGCTGTGTGGCCCTACTTTCCTGTGTGGTTGCCAGAGTGAGTGTGAGTGAGGCAGAAAGGGGCCTGTTGTTTTTGGAGTCGCTGTGGCACCACCCTTCCCACCCTCTCTGGCCTGCCACACTGCAGCCCAGCACAAATACCCCAGTCTGAGTCCTGGAGCCGTCGCAACACTGGTCTGTCCTCACGTAATCATCTCTCTCTATCTCTCTCTCTCTCTCTCTCTCTCTCTCTCTCTCTCTCTCTCTCTCTCTCTCTCTCTCTCTCTCTCTCTCTCCAGTTCCAGGGAAAATAATACTTCCAGTATCATTTTGTAGTGTGGATGTGGCATTTTGCAGTGAAGACAAAGGGTGTGTGTGTGTGTGTGTGTGTGTGTGTCTGTGTGTGTCTTGTTTCCTCCTTACATAAGTGTAGGCTGGGGGAAAAACACCCTTTTCCTACCTCCGGAGCTCCTGCACACCCCGGTCCTCCCCACACACACACACACACACACACACACACACACACAC
>NW_027468565.1:17060364-17302864 GCF_046254945.1 Alosa pseudoharengus
ACTATTTGAAGTTCCCGGAGAGGACTCTTGACAAGAGCGCAGTGCTCTCTCGCTCGCTCGTCAGGGTAATTGCTGCTTCCGTGCCACACGCCATGTTGAAAGGTGTCTGGGTTACGGAGGCAGGTGTGTTCGCTCCTCTCCGGGAATCGCACCGTCTCAATCCCGAGCGTACAGAAACAAGAGCGGATGTTTAAAAAAAGAAAAATGAAAATAAAAGTGTTGCTGATAGATGTCATTGGGGGGGTTCGTTCGGCTGCAGTCCCCAGCGTTGTGCTGTTACGGGAGTCAGAGGACATGACCCCACATGGGGCTGTTTGGATGTCCCAGTTCCACAGGGGTGTGACGGATCACGTACATCACCTGCCTCTGCGGCATGTGATTCCTGTAACAGCGCGCACCCTTGTTCACATGCTCCATCTCTCTCTCTCTCTCTCTCTCTCTCTTTCTCTCTCTCTCTCTCTCTCTCTCTCTCTCTCTGTGCGGCCGGGGAAAAACAAGCCGGCACCCGGGACACTGAGGGAGGCGGGAGGGAGGGAGAGAGGGGTGTGGGGGAAGAGAGAGAGAGGGAGAGAACGAGAGGCGGATAGGGTGAGCGAGGAGAAGTGTCCTGTGTCACTCCTGTGTTCACTTAAGGAAAGGGACGTTTGAGATGGAGACTGTTGGACGAGGAAGTCTGGCCAGAGGGTGTGATCTCCAGGAGGTCAGGTGGATGAGAATGTATGTTGCCATGGTTACACACAGCAGGAGTATTCAGGTAAATAAGGTGCATTATGTCCTAACAAGATGGGTTGGGGCCAGTGGAACACATTGGGCTTGCCGTGTCCAGTGTGTGGTGGTGCCGGGGGGCCGGTGATGAGTGAGTTAGTGAGCGTGTGGACTGGCTGGGAGGCTGGAGGACTGGGAGGCTGGAGGGCTGGAGGACTGGGAGGCTGGAGGACTGGAGGACTGGGAGGCTGGAGGACTGGAGGACTGGGAGGCTGGAGGACTGGGAGGCTGTAGGACTGGAGGGCTGCAGGGCTGGGAGGCTGGAGGGCTGGGAGGCTGCAGTGCTGGGAGGCTGGAGGGCTGGGAGGCTGCAGTACTGGTCTCTCGCTGGTGGTCCTGCCGCACAGCTGCTCTCCCGTCTTCAGTCATGAGACCAGAGGCCCTGCTTGATGTCTGTTGATATTAAGGAACTTATTAAAGTGATTTCCCCTGCTGCAGTGCCAAGTCATTAGGCAGACTCTCACACTGGTTTGGATCCCCCCCCTCTCTCCCTCTTTCTATCTGTGTGTGTGTGTGTGTGTGTGTGTGTGTGTGTGTGTCCACGCTCGCACAAGTGAATGGACAGTCTTTCTCAAGAGAGCACAGTAGCTGCCTGCGCATACAAATATCTTTAACATAGTCACTCACACAACACATACAATACACATTTACTTACAGCACATACAACAACACAACACAACACAACAGCACATACAAACAAATTTGCACGTACAATTATCATGCCATCATCTCAACTCAATTAGTTCTGCCTCAGTTATCAGCTACTGGCCCTCGGCGCCACTGTGGGACTCTGTTTTTCTAAACCACCCATTTCATGTAATTAATATGATCACAGAGGCTGCTCAGTTCTAGCAGGCCGCGGTGTGGGGAGGCCTTGGGGAGGAGGGGGCTGCTACTGGGCTCCTGCTCGTGTTTGCCCCCGAGGTGTGGGGCTCTGTGGGCTGAGCCTGTTTCATCAAATGGTCTCTCTCTCTCTCTCTCTCTCTCTTTCTCTCTTTCTCTCTTTCTCTCTTTCTCTGTGATGCCCTCAGATGACCGAGCAGAGGAAGAACAAGCAGAGGATGGGCTTCCTCGGGCCGCCGCAGTTGAACCATCATGTCATCGCTCCAGCGCACTGAAGGCCAACACACACACACACACACACACACACACACACACACACACACACACACACACAAATACACTCTACAATTTCACTGGTATGAGGGAAAATACTCAGAGTTTAACACAATTCCAATGGATGCAAAAGGGCCAACGACACACAAAACACGCACACTCACACACTTGCTCATTAACAGACTAAGACAAACAAACCCAGGTGAGCTAGGCTAGGCACTGGGAGCCTCCGAGCCCTGCTGTTGAGCTCTCCGGTCTCAGTGTGGTGTGTGCGGCGCTGCACATCAGGCTCTGTGGGGTGTTCTCCACCTGAAGTGACACACACACTCCCCTTCATACTAAAGGAGATGAGATGAGGTTTACACAGCAGATAGTACAGGCCTCAGACCTGCCCTCGTGCCTAATCTATGGGCCAACGGGCAGAGTGCAGGGCTCATGGACTTTATTAATGGGGCCACTGGAACTAGCAGTCTCACATTCTTAGTGCTCCAAGGAAAGAGTATTTAAGAAAGGTTGTAGTATTACTTTTTTAATGGTGTATGTCATGTATGTGTGTGATAGAGTTGTCTGTATTTGTGTATACATGTATGTAGATATGGGTTTGTGTGTCTAAACAAAGTGCCATTTTAATAGTCAAATCACAAGGGACAAACTGGAGTGGTCCAGGTGCATTATGGGTGGCACGTGCCTGTCGCTCAGAAGGGCCTTCCGTGTGCATCAGACTACGCTCTTCCCTCCCTCCCTCCCTCCCTCTCTCCCTGAGCAGAAGAATGCTGACTAGAGACTGCCATTTCGGAATCTGCGGGAGGGAAGCAGAACGCTCTGGAAAACCGCATCATCTCCCTGGCAGAGCGGAGCTGCCCACTAGTGCCTCGGCCTCATGCCAGCGTGTTTGGTTGTCCCGCATTCGAGCTCATCTCATTTCTCATCTCAAGTTTTATCTCATTTGTCTTTTGCGTCGATACCGGTGTGCCTCTTAAGCAACATGGGCTGCATCTTGTGCCTTCTAACAAAGCTGTATATAAAATAGATGAAAATATATATTGAGTATATTGTATTAAGTATATTGAGAAAATTAGGTTTATTTCTGTGGAATGTACTTGAAAAATTGTGTTTTATGTCTCGTGTCGGTACATAGTGGGGGGGTTATCCAGGACCACTGAACTGCATAGTGTGATCTCATCGTTATGTCCACTTACAGTACTTTTACAGTACCACTAAACCTTACGGTAAATTCTAATCTTGCTTGTCTGTGTGACTGATGTTAGCACCCAAAGGGAAAATCCTGCCAGTGACCACTTAATGCACAACAAGAGTGTTCAGTAGAAAAATGTGTTATGATAAGTTTGCACAATGGAACTAGAGGAGTATGCACTTCAGATGAAATGGTCCTTGTAATGTTTAATGAGAAGAGAATGCAGGCTGTGTTTTATGTGGTCAGATCTACTGTAATAAAGCTGTGATAAAGAGAGGAGTGATCTGCTGCTTGTATTCTACGTTTGCCTCTACCTGTCCGCAATAACTTGGGCTGAAACTTTGCTGTCAACAGACTGACACAAACAGACACAACCTCTCTCTCTCTCTCTCTCTCTCTCTCTCTCTCTCACTCTCTCTCACACACACACACATACAACCTTATCTTCCTTCTCTGTGATTGCCACACCACTCACTCACTCACATAAGCTTACTCACTTCCGAAGTGAACTTGACCTGACTGTGTGACGTCTGTAGCCCCAGACGAGACTTGAACCGACACCAGTCAGTAATTACCACTGAGGGCATAATAACTCAAAGAATTTCACCTCAACCGTTCTCTTGTTTCTCAACCATTCTCTCGGTAGGTCTGCTGTGTCATCTTTGATCACATTGAAAATGACAAGTAAAAGGAACTTTTTTATTTATTTAAAAATGGTTGTAGATCTGTAGAAAAGACTGTCCAGGCCCCAGGGCCATCTCCTCTGAACTGAGAGGACAGGAGAGTTTGTGCTGTGACTGAAACTGTGGCTAAAATTAACCCCCACATATGCGCTATAATAACCCACAGCTGTCACCGGTGGCACAGGGAAAGTCCAGCATATCTGAAATACTCAGCCAGGGAGGAGGGTTCAGTGGGTTGTATCCTTCTTCCCCCACCAACATACACACAAACTCTTCCGTTTTTGACACGCACAAAATCCCCTGGCTCACCAGACACACACACACACTCTCCTCCCTTCATTGTTCTGCTCACACACAATGTGTTTGGTTCCAAAGGGCTTGATAGCGGATTAATTATTAGCTATGCTATGCTGTCATCAAGGAAGGTAGACACAATGTGAAATATTAACAGCAACAAGTGCTTTTGGTTCTGAATGTTTCTCCCTGGAACTACCTCAGTTTGTACACAGTCTGCATCTCAGAGCCTTAGGCAAAGACACACAACCCCCTGACCTGAACTCCTCGGCCTCCCCACATTCAGTGAAAACATCCATTTTTGACATTGATCACTGGATCAATGTCTTGACATCTACAAGCTTCACAGCATTAATCTAAAATACGCAAAAACTCTGAAAATCTGAAAAACACTCTCTCACACACACATGCATACACACACACACACTCGCATACACATCTCTGGCGTTCACGAGCAGGTGGCCTCGGTTTCCAGGGAGAAGATGGTGTTTTGTGGCGGCCGAAGGCCATAAACAATCATTAATCTAAATATACTGGCCGCATGTGATGCATGGCATGTGACTTCCTGTGTCATGCCAGCAGGGATGGGGATCGGGTCACAAGGTCCCAAGAGGAGCATCAGAACACCCCTGAAGGCACAGCACGCTCAAATAAATAAATAAATAAATGAGCACACAACAGTGAGCGACACAGCCATCAGCAGCTTTCTCTTTTGCCTCAGCAGCACTCGGCTGTCCTCCAATCGGAGCGCAGAGTGTGGCGTCGCATTTCGATGCCCCCTGACTCAAGACACCAGCACGGCTACTGTCTGTCACCGATGACCCGTGGGCCGCACCTCGACCAGCAAGGAACACTGCAGCCTCTGTCCACTGACAGAGAACTGCTCCAAAGCTCGGTCAGACTGTGAAATATGGTGTCAGCACTACATGCCTTCTTTAAGGCTGTACACCTCCCCCCTCCGCAGCTCCTGAGAGTTTGGGCCTCGAAAATCAGCTTAGGCCCAAAGTAAGCTACTCAAGTCTGGATGTTCTGGAAACTGTCATATCTCAGGTTTATGAAAGTGACCACAGAGTGGCCAAGACTCTTTTATCTCATACTACAGATGGTAGCTCAGTGAGAAGAGTGACAGCTTATAAAGGGAGAAGTAATTACACAGGCATGGTAAGGCTTACTTATGATCTTTTATTAAAAATAAGAAAAAAAGAGACGTACACAGAGAATGTAGACTGGACTATCAGCAGTGGCTGTGTAACCTGTGCAAGGCATTTGACTGTAGCACCAGACCCAAGACCTTTTGACCATGCATCAAATGGGAATACATTGATATGTATACACCGTAAAATTAACAAAAAAATACACCAACAGTACAGACATTAAAAATGGTTCCTCCAAACACCACACAGACTTGTTTAAATTGTTTAAAAATCTGATCTGAAATCATTACAAGATTGAATCAACCAATCCCAGTAGAAAAAATAAAAATAAAAAAGTTCCCATCTATGTACGTCTTCTGTTGGGTGCACTCTGGGTTGTGGGACGGTGCATTTGAAACCCGTGTGCTTTTCCATTGGAGCAGATGGCAGTTGGTGTCTATATTAGTGTTGTTGCTGCGTGGGGTTGAGTGTCTGAGTACCCCTTGTGCACCCCCTGGCAGCAGTAGCAGCGGAGGTTTCCAGTGGCTGGCTGGACTGTGACTCCGGCCCACTGGACTGGCTAGAGGCCTCGCTGACCCCACCTAACAGCACTGCTTGTTGTTGTGCTCCGGATCAGGGTCAGAAAAACAACGCGGCTGGTCATTTTCCCTTCATTAGACAGGCACTGGTTTCTTTCCCTTTAAGCATGCGTAATGATACTGACTCGCAAAGGGGAAAGGATACAGCATTTAGTACTTCATTAGAGATTCAACAACAAATTCAACAAACAAAGCAAACCAAGCCAAAGAGGATATTACTGAATTCAGACTAAATTTAGAGAAAATCTATGTCAGACCACCGCACTCTGTGTAAAATGTAAAAAGTATTTTATACACAACACTCCACAGGACTGCTTGGCTTCTTCCTGACTGCCTGCCTGGCAGCCCTCCCACAGCTGGTCTGCATAGCTCAGGAGGAGGTCAAAATAAAAGTCTTTTTTAAAGTAGTAAACACTGTTCAGCAACATTTGTCTTAAAGAGATACAACACAGTTAAGAATGCCTATGCGATTCCCCCTTATATTTGGCAACCTTGTAAACTGACTTTATGAATACATGACAATAAACTACTTGAATTGACTCACATTTCTATTCCTGACAAAGTTATCTTGCATGTATTTTAAATGCTGTATAAGGCAATGGTGCTGACTGCTGACTGATTTATATCTGTAAAAAAGACATCACAAGTGCAGAGGAAGACAGCATGAAGCGTACTTGCATGCCTCTGGTTCACTACCCCAGTGAACACATCCTCATTGCAAAATGTTGTAGTATTGCATAATAGGTTCTGTGTGTGAGAAATGCTAGCACTCTGTTCCAATTTGCATACTTCTGTACTTACAATACCTAATGTGATGGCAATAAGTGCGTTCACACTGATCATTATGACGACGCAACGTGCGCTGCAAACTCATAACGAGTGTAAAATGCTGGACACTTTCAACGCCCTCAACAGATCTTGGATTCATAGCAGAAGGGCAGGAATCCTTTTCAAGATAACTAGTTGAGGAAGCTGGTGCAGCAGCAGTGGAAAACACACTTAACAGATCCACAACCAAGTTTTGACAAAACACAACAATGCTGCTGTCGTAATAGAACACACCAGTAACGTTCTGTTTAAATATTGTAATTGTCATTTTAGCTAAGTGCACCGAGTTGGTGTTCAATTTGAGCCGTCACTACCCTGTGCACAGTGCATTGCATGAAAGTGTACTGACAAAAGTACGCCAATTAGAACAGAGAGCAGGTCTGCACTGGCACCTGTATTAACACATTGTAAGGAAGTTGCGTAAAAAGCTACTTTAGAAAAGTATAAACCTATGAAACTTTTAAAGGTCATCTGAGCTCTCTCTGGTTCTCTCTTTCAAACACACACACACACACACACAGCCAAGCAGACTCATACCAGTAAAGTGGGATATTAGAAAAAATACAACAACCATGGACAACCATGGATTTGGTGACTAGAACAGCACACACAGACACACACACACACATTGTTCATTAGGCAAGTGAGAAGACGCTGAACATGGTTTCCACCTCTCAGAGCCCTCAGCCTTTCTGTTCCGTCTCTCTCTCTCCCTCTCTCTCTCCGACAGACTCACACCTTCTGCCAGTGCTGGGTGGAGAGTGACCCCACCTGCAGGCCGGCGAAGAACACCTGGTAGCGGTGCTTCCACATGACGAAGGCCCCCACGGCGCAAACCAGCGCCGCGGCCAAGTTCAGCACCATCTGCAGCAGGAAGTAGATCTTGAGCGTGTCCATGACGGCCGAGCAGTCGCCCACCGCCTCGTAGGTGAAGGTCCGGGCGATGGGGTCCAGAGGGTCCAGCGTGCACATACAGTCCTCCCCCTGCTCGCGGCAGCTGAAGCCGTTGGCCAGTGAGAAGTGGTGACCCTGGAAGGCAATGACCAGCACGGAGATGACCAGGCCCCCCGAGCACAGCAGGAAGTAGAGCACCTGGGCAAAGAGAAGCACAGGTCCGATCAGTGGGCAGAGATGGATAAGGGGGCACTGGCAGGGATCCCGCAAGGTAACTATAATACAATATCTTACTTCCTGTTGCAGTGTGACATCTTGTAAGTGTGACTGTTTGCACTTCTGATGCATTTGGTTTAGTTAGTCAATTAGCAGTGTTGGGAGTAATGCATTAAAAGAGTAATGTAATTACAGTAATGCATTGCTTTTTGCTGTAATGCAGTAATGTAAGGCATTACCAATACAATTTCAGTAATATTTTACTCGGTACAATTCTCAGTAACTGAAGTTACTTTGCTTTTTAATCCAAAATTGAGAAATGCTCAATTGGCACCAGAGAAGATTATCCAAGAATAAAAAAAAAGTAATCTATGCTGGTCCTGGAATTTGATTGCCTTGTTTAGATGACTGTACAGTAGAAAGGGAATTTGAGTTATCTCTGCCATTCATGCAACAGATCAAACATGGTTAGGCTACTTCTCATTTCAAGCAGTGAGAATAACTAAAATGTTGCTTTTACAGGCAAAGATCGAAGTCATTATTCTCAAACTATTTGCATTAAGTCTACACCACTGTAAGTGGAAGGAAAGGCAACCAGCAATGATGAGAACCATTTAAAGTCAACATATAATTTCACTATGGCTATATTTTACTATATTAAGTTGTGAGTGACCTTTGGCCTTTGGGGCCTACATTGTCCCGTGAGCCATAACTGCAACCATTATATTGTTCTTTTGTTAGCCTTAAGCCTAGCTCAGTCATTATGCCATACCACATCACCTTCTGCCGTGTAATAAGCCGCATTGAACACATGAAGATCTATTGAGAACACCAAATCCATGTTTCCTGTTATTTTGGTGAAAGTAATGTTAATGTAGTGTAATGCCTTACAATTCAAAGACAGTAATATTGTAATGTAACAAATTACTTTGAGATGACAGTAACAAGTAATAAATAATGCATTACGCTTTTGAAGTAACTTGCCCAACACTGTCAATTAGTCAATAGCCTTGCCTTGCTAGCCCTGTTGACTTGAGCATTAGCCTTGCCTTGCTAGCCCTGTTGACTTTAGCATTAGCCTTGCCTTGCTAGCCCTGTTGACTTTAGCATTAGCCTTGCCTTGCTAGCCCTGTTGACTTTCACATTCCTCTCTTATCAGCGGCACCTCTTCTTCTCCACAATCTCATATAAGGAATTGCATAAGAGTGCAAATAATGAGAGTTTTTATAGCTCCATACTGCCATGCTCAGGGGCTCACTGTGCAGGCCCAACAAGACTGACGGAAGGCAGCTAAGTAAAGGTAACGTGGGTCACATATCACTGACCATTCCTGTCTATTCAGACATTCCTTCATTATGATGCCTCCATATTACAGTGGCAACCTAGTTTATTAAGTCCCTCAATTGCAAACCATCCATAATCTGACCACAGACCGGTTGCTGTGTGACAAAAAGGAGGCCACACTGAGTGGAGTGGTGGAGCTGCTGTGGATGTGGGACTGAAACCATCTGCTCTGGCCCTGAGATAGTGCTGCTCTCCCCTCATTCACAACATCCCCATCTCTGCATATCGGCCCCATCACTCTCTCCCCTGACCACATCGGTCATTCATCTCAACCCATCTTTGTCCGCCTCATGCCAGGTTCCCATCTCTCCCTCAAATCTCATTCTGTCAGCGTCTCGATCTCTGTCCCTCGGCTTGCTCTCCCTCTGGCCTCTCTGTCCATCTGTCTATCATCAGATGGGTTCCATCACTCCGCACTCTCATTCTCTTCCCTCTTTTCCCTCCATTTGACATCAGTAGCATTTAGAGCATTAGACCATTGACATGAAACTGTGAATAGACTGTGACAAATGCCCCTCCACACACACACACACACACACACACACACACACACACACATACAGGTAGGCTCAGACAGATAAAGACCATTTCAGTTGTGACTGTGCCTGTGCTTGTGTAACATGTGTGTGTGTGTGTGTTTGTATGTGCCTGTACTGTATGTGTGTATGCGTGTCACATCCATGTATACACACACACATGACTACGTGGACTATGTGCGACAGCCACACGCTAGCGTAGTTTATGTAATTACACAATCCCCAATAACTGTAAAAACCTGCTTCTAAATCCAGGGCTTACATAACGCTCTGGCTGTCCAGTCCTGGCCTGCTGCGGCGCCGCTGTGTACGGTGGCGTGCTGCTGGTGGCATGACCGCCAGCGAGATTGCACTTTAATGAGCTGATGTGCTGTGGCTGCAGGCTCTCCGCAAGGCCAGCGCTAAAATGTCAGGCCATGCCAGATGGAGCCTCCTCCCCCGCTCCGCGATAAAGGCATCGTATCTCTCGTCAGGGGTAGGCTGGTCAGGATGCATAGTAGCCATCCAGTCAACATGCTGCTAACTTTGGCTAGACCGTCCTCCATCAGTATAACAACATTAGTGTGTAATGGATGAAGGCTACATGTCATATACTGTGTGTGTATGTAATGTAATGTATGTATGTATGTATGTATGTATGTATGTAATGTATGTATGTAATGTATGTATGTATGTATGTATGTATGCATGAAAGCATTTATGTGTCTCTATAAGCATACCTCATTATTGCATGAAAAATGAATGTATAACTGGACCACATACAAACACACTATGTTCAACCATAACTTTCTTCTGAATCTGCATGTGGGAGAGTTGCTGATTGCAAGGTGTTGCACACATAGTGCAAGAGTTCTGAGTAACTGGTAGACTGAGTAATCTGTGTTATGAAATGGGGTGAAGTTAGGGCTGTGGTGGCGTGGTGAGGCGTCAGCAGAATTTCCACTGAATTTCAGAGCAAATATCAACACTATCCAACCTCTGTCTCACCTTGACGATGAACTGCATGGATGTCCTCTCATCAGCCCGGTAGGTGATCAAGTAGAGGACGAAACCCAGCAGGGACACCACACACAGCTAGAGGAAAGAAAGAGAGAGAGAGGGACCATAAGATACAACTGTGTGTGCACAACAGTGGTAAAAACCCAAATCTTAATACACTTTATTATGCCAAGAAATTAACCCAGTTTTCAGATACAGCTGTCCGTGCACTTTTAATGAACGCATGTGCGCGCGCTCGGAGACCGGGGTCCACGACAAACGTTTTCATTGTGCGCCAGGTTATAAACACATACCAATTTGGCCGAGCATTCCCCTTAATCTCATTTGTGGTTCAGCAGCCTTCTTCAATTCCCCGCTCATTCCAGGGTTTTCATGAGCGCAGTTATCAACATTGTGCAATGTACCATTGAGTTGTCATCAGATAATGTAATCATGGCCCGTGGTAAATTGGATAGTTTTCCCTCTCTCTCTCCCTCGCCGCGATAACACTCTCCTTCTCAGTCCGATTCCTGTCTTGTGACTAACGTGCAGTATCTAATTTAATTGTTTTTCCCAGGTTCTTATGAAGCAGGCAGGCGGGTGGGCAGAGGTTTGAGGAGGGGTGGGGGGGTTGGGGGGGAGGGCACCGAGGGGTTTCTTGGTGACCTAAGTGTTTTTCTCTGTCTCGTGAGGCTCTAACTCTATAAGTGCTGGTGTGGCCAGAGGTTCATTGATGGCCTGCTGGCATCATGAGGGGAGGGGAGGGAGGGTGGATGAACGTGATCTTCACCTTCCTCTCTGCCTGACTGAAGGACTTCCACGGTGCCTCACAGGGCAGACATCCCAGCCATCAGTCATCAGTCAGCCCCTACTCAGTCAGGGTCACCAGAGCAACTCAGTAACAAGCCAGAGGAGTCAACTTGCTATATGGAGAGAGTGGCTCAAATAGCTGAGACACCATACAGCCCAGTCAGGAACCATCTTCCTGTTTACTGCTGGAGCTGTTTTCCTGAGAGCAGACAATCCTATTTAGACTCTATGGTACTATAACTGGGGCAAAAAAAATCCATCTGGACAGTAGTGAGAACTGTAATTGCTATGTGAACATGGATGAAGAGGATGTCTTTTTCCACATTTGAGGCAGATGAATCACAAGCAAGAGCAATCACAAGAGTTCAGGCGCGTTTTATTTTAGCAACAAACAGCCAGGCTGTGGCTGAGAATCCAATTTAAACATAGGGGGCAGCACCTTTTCAAAGTCACTGAACGGTTCCCACTGCAAAACAACATTATCCAAATCAAGACCAAAATAAATGAGACAAATCTCCAAACAAAGTCAGGATGAAGGCTGAGTCAACATGTTTACCTCTGGGCGCTCTGGCTGTGCGGGACAAGCAAGAGGTCCCACAGTGAGATTAGTGTTAAAGTAGCTGTCCTTCTTAACATAGTCCCAAGCCTGTAAGTGTACCGTTTCTCTTGAAATAGCTGTCTCTGAGTATTATTTCCACATAATGTCATGTATACTACATGCATTTTAACCCCTCAAAATAGCCATGACGCATGTTAGCTACAAATTCAAGGCTGGTCTCAGTGAGTCATTTACTTATGAGTAATATGGAGTTCACTGTTTAATTCCATTAACTTAGCCAGCTTTGCAACACCATGGATCACTCCAGATATGATCTTTGGAGTTGATGACTTCAGTGGCATGCGGTAGAGATCAGAGCGTATGGCACAGCATAGGAAAGTGTCCAGGACCATGTCCACCCACAGCAGTTTCCACTGCGACAATAGGAAAACCACAAGTGGCACAGGGGGATGGTAATGAGTGCATGTGTATGGACAGACAGAAAGAAAGACAGACAGACAGACAGACACAGACACAAGGAGCATTTCGACTCCTGAGCTGCACCGAGGACAACGTGTGTGTGCAGTTCGCCCAGTGCTGGGACGGGTCAGGGGGAGGCTTCGAGTTAGTGTGGGCCGGACCTCATGCTTGGCCCGGGCGGAAGGGTGGATTTGGCATGCCATGCAGTGAACAGAGGAAGAGGAAGAGGAAGGAGGCGTCCATGCTTACGATGATCCCTGCCCAATGGGGCGTCTCCCTGGCCAGCAGAGAGGGGCTGATGGCGGCCATGATGAAGGCCAGGACGGCGATGGCGGCGCCGAAGAGGAGCTGCAGCAGGGCCACGAGCAGCGGGAAGCGGCAGCCGCAGCACTTGTGTGCCTCCTCGCTCACCACGCCGTCCGCCTGGCCCATCTCCCTCTCCTTCTGCGATCCCATCATGCACTTCCCGCCGCGCTGCTGCTTCCCACACGCTTGACTGCTGCTATTCTCCCGATCCGATGGCTGGAAGCTTCTCTCTCTCTTTCTCTCTCTTCCTCACTCGCTCTCCCTCTCTAATCCGTCCTTTTCTCACTCTCCTTTCTTGTTCCTTTCTTCCACTTCTTCCCTCTGTGCCCCCTGACCGGCGCTCCGCTCCTCTGTCCTACTGGTGACTAGCTCTCTGCCCGCTGGTTGACGGCAGCTCCCCCAGCATCCCCCCCTCCCTTTCCCTTCCCCTCCCCGCTGACAGAGAGGCCCAGACTGCGCTGCTATTTGGAACCGGAGAGCCTCTGAACTAATATGGAAAGCATTTGGAGCAGATTCCTCGAGTTGCCCGCGCGCCGCATATAGAGCAAAGCACAGCCGAGGAGAGTGAGAGAAAGGAGAGAGAGAGAGACAGAGAGAGAGAGAAAGAGAGAGAGAGACGGGAAGGAGGGAGTATGAGTGAGGGGGAAGAAGAGAAGGGATATCACAAAGGGGGGCTCCAACACACGACCGGCAGATGAACAAAGAGCTGCCTCGCCTCGCCTGCTCACGGAGGGGCCAGAAGGAGCCGTCTGATTAAAAGGGAAAACAGCAATTAAGGGGAGATGAGTCCAGGCACTAACACGGCACGCCATGGCCAGCCACTGTGGTCAGGAGGGATGGCTCCTGGCAGCGCTGTCATGCCCAATAGGGCCCACTCCACTCCAAACACAGGGCCAAGCCCCGGTCACATGATTCGGATGAGGGGGTAATGTGACCTGCGAGCATGTGAGGGCTTTAGGGCCAAATCTTTGATGAAAATAATGAAAAGGTGCAGATGCACTTACTGTACTCCACTTGCAGGGCTGCATCAAAGCACTCCGCCGGCTGCCACCAAAGCCAGGCTAGAAAACTTTTTGGCCTGATGGCAGACATGTAAATATTAAATGGCAGTGAAACAGCAAGCAGTTGTCAACAAAATAGTTATTTTTTGAATATTTTGACAGGATTGTTTATTTGTGCTATAACTGATCATTTCATGTTTGTTGTGGTTGAATCTAATTAAAGGGTGAACATTTTCTTTTACACTGAGGTCATATTAAGGTGTTAATGTGTGCATTAGGGCGGTTCTACACATCCTGAATAAACCTGTAATTCAGTTATTACAAAAACATGGGAAAGTCTAGTTGATTTCAGTATCTTACCTCAAAGATGACCCTATGACCCTATTGCTCAATGGACCAAGAAGATAGGAACTGTTCCACTACGGCTTTGCATATCAACATTCATGTCAAAACCCACTTGCCCACCCACACACTTTTAGTGTAAAATAGTATAGAGCGTAAAAACAGGCTGACCACCACTAACCAAGATGTCAGGGACACACATTTAATTGATTCCTAATTTTCCACTGTTAAATAACAAAAGGATTCAAATTCATAGTCCAGCTTTTGTACAACTTAATGGTCATAGCCAGTTAAGGTTTTGACTGAAACGTTGAGTACATCGTATGACACTGAGACCACCAATGTAGCCATGGGCTTTTCACTTAAATCACCAAACATGTGAGCAAGCCAATTATAGAACTGACTGTTACAATATCTACTGTAAAAGAAAAAATGTCTAAGACTGTGGTTAAAATAAATTACAAAATATATTTTATTTACTTTCATTTATTTTCATTCCTAGGTTAATTAGTCAGTTTATTTACATTTCATATGCTTTTTTTCACAGTAAATTAGTCACCCAGTAAACTAACAGTCTCTAGAAATACACTGCACTGTTTTGAGGGTGACAAGTCACTTCCCTGGTATTTATTTGATACTTCAGAGCATATCAAACAGTGCTGGCATGTGAGTATTTGTAATTGATTCGGCCTGTTTATGGCAGAGACTTGTGTTTTCCATGTAGAATTAGTCATAGACATTATACCACTAGTGATATCACTTTATACCACTAGTGAGATTCATGCTGCTGCATGCAATCTTGGCTATGGCCATTGAAAACCCCTTATCAATGTTGGGAACCAAGGGATGACAATCTACTATATCTTTAACAGTATGCCTAAGTGCACTGCTGTGGTTGACATTATACGTAGGCTATCGTTGGCTGAGTAAACATGCCATATCCTATGTCATTATATAAACAACCTAGAGCGCAAACAAACACAAACTTCATAGTGGCATAGTTTGATATTTCCACTTCCGAGGCAAAGAAATTCAAGGCGTAATTTACATAAAGGGCACTGATACTGTCCTATAAACTGGTCCAATAAAAAAAACTGTTAAGCGATGCCATGCCTCACGACGAGATGATTCTTCGGGCGCTTAATTACCGGACTTTGAGCTGGTGCAGTTTACACGTGAGTTCGGAGCCGTTCCCTTCTAGAGGCGCGCGTGCGCTCTGGTTTCACACAAAGTGGTCTGGCAAAGTGGCAGTCTAGGAAAGCAGGCATCATTCTGAAGTGCAGCGCCACCGGATAAACGCACGCTGTGCAGTGTCTCTTCGTTCACTGGAGTTGGATTTAAAACTCTTGCAAGCCAAAGAAGTTTGAGTAGCAGGGTTTTTAAAAAAAAAATAAGTAATGGATGAAAGAATACCACGCCTCCAGGATAGGCAGTACATTGATCACGCAGACTTCTTGGGGTAATTCTTTATAAAATTATGCATATTGAGTATTTTCTACAACATATTTACCAGTCAAAATGAATGGGATCTCTCGTTAACACCTGGACTTTTCTGTTTCATTTCAGGGTGGAATATTCGTCTCTGTATATGTGCAAATCTAAAAGAGGGATGAAGCGCGAAGACGGAAAGGTAAGCAATTCGGCAGTTCAACACACCGGCAATGACTCTTGGTCGCCGTCTTTTGAATGTTTATTCTTAAAAAGATTCACCAAAAAGATGTTGTTGACTGAGGTGCTTATAGTAGTTTAAAAAGACATGTTTGCTTTCATTCAGGACGCTTATAAGTTGCCACATCGCCTGATAGAGAAGAAGAGACGAGACAGAATTAATGAATGTATCGGACAGCTTAAAGATTTGTTACCTGAACATTTGAAACTGACGGTAAGCTTATTTTCTCTAAATGGTTTGTTAAGTGGGAGATATGATTATTGAGACGCAGAATTGCATTAACATTTTCAAAGTGTAACATGTACCATCTTGTACTTTTTAGACCCTTGGGCATTTGGAGAAAGCGGTTGTACTTGAGTTAACTTTGAAGCACTTAAACGCCTTGACTGCTGTGACCGAGCAGCAGCACCAGAAGATAATCGCTTTGCAGAACGGTAAATTACATAATAGTTGTGCATGTGCCTTGACAAAACAAACAGATGTATTCTTAGGTAACAGTCTGAATAAGTGTTGATAAGTTAAAATAATGGTATTGTGATACGTATCCGTAAAAGATAACTATCGGTCATTAAAAGTGCATGCAATCCACTCATCCTCTCCTCTCCTGTTCACTGTTGCATGACAGGTGATCGGTCGATGAAATCTTCCTTCCAAGCCGATCTGGACGCTTTCCACTCGGGCTTTCAGGCGTGTGCCAAAGAGGTCCTGCAGTACCTGAGCAAGTTCGAGAACTGGACTACTCGCGAGCAGAGGTGCTCGCAGCTCGTCAGCCACTTGCATAAAGTTTCCGGGCAGTTTCAGCCCGGTGCGCAGCTCCTGCAGCATCAGCTGCAGGACCGCGATGGTCCCAAAGGAGACGGTCAGGCGAACTGTGTACCGGTCATTCAGAGGACTCAGAACCCAGAACTGAACGAGAACGATACTGACACTGACAGTGGATATGGCGGTGAGGCGGAGAGAAATGAGGGGAAGCTTGGCTCAGATAAAGGATCTGAGAGCGGCAGGGCGCATGAGGCAAAAGGTGTCAAGATCAAACAGGAATTCGGGGATGACCGCACTGCCAAGAAACCAAAGATGAGCTGGAGTGGAAATGGTGTGGCAAGTGCAGACCCAGCAAGCCGTCCTGATCTGGCTTTCATGAACTCACTGATGGGAATCACTGGTATTGGACAGCAGACTCCCTTTTGCATGCCTTTCTACTTCATTAACCCCTCGGCAGCAGCGTCCTACATGCCTTTATTTGATAAAAGTAACCTGGAGAAGTATGTGTACCCGGCAGCCGCGGCTGCGCTCAGCAGCCCTTTCCCATGGCTCTACCCGGGGCTCCCCGCACAGGCGGCCGCAGCAGCAGCAGCTTTTCCGGGGCTGGCGGCAGACAAGAGCGGATTCAGCATGACCTCACAGAGCAATGACTGTCCGAGTCCCAGTGAGGATGTGTCAAACGAGGCGGAATGTGGGTCTCCCGCGGAAGGGGACCAGGGTCACGAGAATGATAATGGCGAGGATGAGACCCTCCGAAACGAAAATGACGGTACATAATCATTCATTTTCTTTCTCTTTTTTGCCTGTATAAAGACCATATTTATCGTTGTTAGTCAATTTAAGTTCATTCAACATTCAGTGTAGTGTTTCTGAGATTTTTTTGAAAAGCTTTGTTTTTATTATTATTTTCATATTTTTTTATTCAAAGTAGCTTCAAGATTGGTTCACATCTGAATTGGTCATTGACTTTGGGGAGGTTGGGGGACGTTGTAACAATCTGTGCCTTTTGCACTTTATCCATGATTTGAATGATAATCGACTTTGATTGACTTCAGCAACTTACATATGTTATCTAGTCCATCCAGATGTGATTGTTTATCAAAATGTTTGAATTTCTGGGAATTTGCTTTTTTATCTACTTAGGAATAGGACACTTTATATAGTGCAATATATGATTTAGAACTTACTCTTTACCCAGCTGCAGCTATTCTTTTATTTTCACATTTAATTTGGAATTAACTTACTGTATGGGACACTTGGATGTATACTGACCTCAACTAGGGTGTTTACCATCGAAATTGCCACAGTATTTGTCATTGATGCCTCTTGCACATGTAACTGTGTTGCATTTGTAATTTACCAGAGCGTTCAGGCTTTCCTCAGTGCTTGAACGCAGCTACTTATATACCTCAACAGGAGTTCTTGAATGGGACTGATACAGAGGAGGGTTAACTGGTGAACTCAGTACAGGTTATAAGACAAGGACATTTACAATTGGACAAGCCTTGAGTAACAATCCTCTGACTCGCTGTTACGGCTGCCCCCTTACCCTCCCCAACCACCGATTCTGGTCTATTGTCATCAATAATATGTTTTGTGTTCTTGCAAATGTCCATTACCCCCCCCCCCCCTTCCCTCCCCCCTCCCATGTAGAAACAGTGTTTGCCTGACGTGCAAATCATTTAAATTTATCTAAAGAGTCCTTGTGACCTGAAGATGTTGTTTGACCCCAGCCCCCTAGCCCCCACCTCACTGCAAGTGTTAGACTACTGTGTCCACTGTGGACAGGCATCTCTGACAGGCATCTGGCCCAATGACTTGCACCTCCAGCAAAAACATACAAGGTATATTAGCACCTTATGGAACTTTGATATTGAATGTATTATATATGTGTTTTTTCCGTAGATATGAAAGTTTGTATATACTCTGATAAAGATCTAGTTCTTTGCTCTGAGAGGTAAAGTGCACTTGTTCATGCCTTCTCCTTCCGTGTTCTCCTCACTCTTTGGTTTCCTGTGATTGGTTGTTCATCTGAAGTGTACTATAATTTCATGGCAAAAGTCTATGCCACCAAGGCAAACATCCAAGGCTGTATGTATATCTGTGTATATATGGAAACCATGATACGAAGCAGCTGATTATGTTAATCTTAAGATGGCATCCCCATGTCTGTCCCATAGGTGCTGATATTAAGCTTTCTTTCATTCTCACCACCCAAAGACAGAAAAAAATGACTTTTTCTGTAAGAACATTTGATCTCATTGGAAATAATAAAAAAAAAAAACCCTGTTCAGTACTAATACGAGCTCCCTTACTTGTTTAATCCATGTAGCAAACCAGTATCATATTCCAGCATGTCCACAAATGTGCATACAGGTGATAGCACTAGACAAAGTTGAATGAGTAAGTAGGTGATGAGCGATGCCATTCTTAAGACTGTCATTAGACGTTCTTGTGTTCTGACAGTTGTCAAAGTGATGTGTTTTTTAAACGAGTGTCGAGTTATTTTTTGCTGGATAGGAAATGAGATACAGAAATTGCCATTTATTTTTGCAGACTCAGTACTGCTTTTAAAGCTTCTGTTTAGATCCTCTGCTGTCAATTGCCCGGAGCAGTGGCATGTCTGTGTAAATAGTCTGTGAATATGCTACAAATACTGTATGTCTAATGTTTATGTGGTAGAAGAAATCTCTGGATTTTTTAAAGGATAAAACAGAGCAACTGTTGCACATTTCGTTAATGCTTTACACAATTGCTGTTCTAAATTATTGCAGTAAAGTTGTCAAATAAAAACAAAAATATTAAGACTACTTCTGTTGTCAGTTCCTTAAATTCTCCTCTTGTGTGTGAATATTTGCTGCTGTACAAGAACAGTGCTTGACTTGTCAGTGTCCCAGCACTGTTGGGTGGTCTTAGCTCCCACTGATGGATCTGCTGGCCGAAGCCACACCAGCCAGATGACCAGCCATCTTCTGGCATTAGTGTGACCAGACAAAGGTGAATAGCAGAGTTAATCAACTGGTGAAGCTGGTGCAGTGGGGTGAAGACACATACTTCCACACCACAGACACGCGACGCACACGCGCACACACACACACACGCACACACGCACGCACGCACGCACGCACGCACGCACGCACGCACGCACACACACACACACACACACACACAAAAGTAAGCATCAACACACACGTGTCTCAATTGCTCAGTCTTTGATCCTGTCTCAGTTATGTAGCCTTTATGTAGTATATCTCTTGATCAGATTGCTGTGCCAATTGTAAACAGCAAGATGCACCACAGTATTTCACAGGGCATTTCCACTGCACCTGCACTTTCTTTCAGCATACACATGACAAACTAAGGAAATAAACTTCTATATAACTACATTTGATAAATATCTCATCAGCCATAAAACATTCATTTATTCATTCATTTATGGGAGGTGAATTCCAATGACCGCTGTCTCACCTCTTTCTTCCTCAGTATGGTGTTGCCTGAGCAACACCTTTTAGCAAGTTACATAATCCTGGGGAAAACCTGTGGAGAGGCAGTCTGCTGTCCGGCCATTTCTCTGCAAAGCAGCTCTGTGAAAAATACGAATGCCTGTTAGGTGCATGGACCAGTTCAGCGCTCTAAGTCACTGTACTGCATTATCTGCTGCATATCAGCAGCCAGTGTTGTGATCAATGGTGCTCTTTGAGTATACTCAGAACAATAGCTGTTCAGTTCTCGTAGGGCTTTTGCAGCAGAAACGCTGATTCACGGCCTGAGTTAGTGTAGACAGACCTGTGAGACTTTATTTGGCTGTCAAACTTAAGAAATACACCCTTTCCAAAACCTCATAAACTCACTGAAGCACGCTTTTTGTGCATAAAAAAACAAAGATTGTACTTAGGCCGAAGCTGGTCCAGCCCTTGATCATTTGAAGAAGACTGACATCTAGTGGCTATTACATAGAAGCACATCTTTGACAGTACCTTTCTGACAGATGTTATTGTTGAAGTTTGTGTAGGTTGATATGTACTGGTTTAATTCAGTTGATGGTTTATCTTTTCTTTATATTTGTATTTAAACAATTTCTGGAGGCCTCTGAACACATGGTAGATACAGACTTTTCTAGTATAACACAGTCTGGGCCATTATGGGTCAATATGTTTAAGGTCTATTGGATATAGGGGGATAGAATATAATAGAATTCCATAGAATAGAATAGACTTTAGTTTCAGGTCAGGCATGAAAATTGTCTTTGGTCTCACCAATACAATAGACAGTACGTACAATACACACAAGACATAATTTAATAAAACAGAGTTCATTAAAACACAACATATCCACAGCATAAATACTTCACGTTACAAAAAAGGTACACACACACACACACACACACACACACACACACACACAAACACACAGACACACACACACACACACACACACACACACACACACACACACAGAGTGCTCCAATCCCTCCGCCTTGCTCCTGCCCACAGACCCTCTCCCTCCCTCTTCCTCTCCCAGACCTAGCTGGGCACATGTGCAGATTCAGTACATGGTTAAACGAGCTACACTGTCATGTTTATGTTTTCCACAGTTTATTAACCAGTAATTGCATTTGGGAAAAAAGATCCTTTATAGATCTTTTCCTTTGCCATAGGTACTCTATAGCGCTGCCCTGAGGGAAGCAACTCTAACTCAGGGGGTGGAGGGGGTGAGTTTTATCATCTAAAAAGGGCTTTCCATACAGCAAGACTAGAGGTCATCTATTTTTTTTGTTGGTGACTTATCTTCCCAGGCTTGACTCCAAACCCCTTTAGTTTCCTGATTGAAAACAGTCTCTGGTTCTAGCTGTTTTGCAAAATTGTCTGTGAATCTCAGTTTGTGTTCCCAGATACTTAAAAAACAGTTGACAATTTCCACAGTTTGATTACTTAAATTCCTTAGTTTTCCACTGTTCTAGCATGGAAACATGTGCAACATAGTCAAAGACATCATCAGTCCTATGAAAAAGACCCACTAATATCATGTCATCTGCATATTTAAATAGATTAGAATTACCATTGTGTAATGTGATTTCATTTGTGTACAAGAACAGAAGATACAACACAGCCTTGTGGGGGCCCTGTGTTTAAAACACCTTAATCAGAGAGTGTATCATTAACACAGACTCGTTATGGGCGATTAGTTAGAAAGTCCTTGACCCAATGCACCAAGCCCCCGGGTCAAGAACTTTCTAACTGATCGCCCACAACAAGTCGAGGTAAAGATATACTCTCTGATGAGGTTTTTTTTAAACACAGGGATGTTATGATTAGTAATAGCAGTGTTTGGTCCAACAAGGTTTTTGTTAATATAAATTATGTGTTATCAGTGTTATTAATGGTAGGATACAAAAACTCCCTGATCTTTGTCAGATCAGAAAAGGTGTTTGTTAAGACGAATGTACTCTAGTTTGTTCATTTATGTTCCAATGGGCTATAATTTTAAAGGGGAACTGAAATGAAATAGGAAGTAAAAGTCATATAAATGATGTGTTATCAGTGTTATTAATGGTAGGATACAAAAACTCCCTGATCTTTGTCAGATATGATGACCATTTCCTGTTATGAGCCTCCAGTCAGTTAACTTCTAACTTGAAAAAACAGCTGCCCAACTGGTAATGTAAGGCAATGTCCATAACAGGTAGGCCTACAAGAACGGATGAAAAAACAAATGATTCTAAACGACATCCATTTGTCTAAAAAGCAGTGCTACTTTGAAATTGATATCACTTACCAGAGGGGAGGCATGGTATACAGTTGTGCTCATAAATTGACATACCCTGTACATACACATGCTAAAGTTGACTAAAAAGGGTAATAAAAAATCATCAAATGAGGAAATATCCAACCTTTGAGGACACCAATTGTCTTTGTGCCTCCTAAATAAATAAATGTTCTTCCTTAAAATACAAATATATATTAAAATAGCCCCACATCATCACATACCCTTCACCATATCTCACAATTGGGGTACTTTCCATAAGATCAACTCTCACTGCAAATCAAACCAACTATTAGGCTAACTGAAATAAAACCATTCCAATCTCAAGGTATGGTGAAGGGTATGTGATGATGTGGGGCTATTTTAATTCCAAAGGCGAAGGGAACTTTATTAGGATGCATAATATCCTGGATCCATGAAAAAACTGGCCTTTAAAAATAAAAATATGCCTTCCTCTATGGGAATTTAACATAGTAGGGGTATGTATACTTATGACATGGTGCATGATGTCAACAACAACACCTTCAAATTTAACATTTCATCATGAATCAACAAATAACACACTGCAAGGGGACACAGGATTCATTAAATCAATGTAGCCTGTTTAATCACATGATTCTGACAGAAGCAGGCAATGCGGAGCCAATCAATCTAACACAGGCAAGAGAAAAGTCAAATAAATAAAAAGTACAATCCTGAAAAGTGAGAACGTTTTCTTACTGTATTTCATATCCTCCTGGAAACTACTTATTATGACCGCCGCGCAGCGAAGCGGCGGTCATATAGGTTTAGTCAGATTTTTTATTTTATTTTTTTTCTTTATTTTTTCTTTTTTTCTTTTTCGCATGCCCAAATTTCCGTCAATGAGTCCCGGGACACTGAAAGACCGGGGTACACAAAACTTGGTGGGCATGTAACCCCACATAGATAGCATGGAACCATTGTTTTTCATTTTGATCTGTAGCCCCCCCGCTGGACTGGACCCCCCGAAAGGAGGGTAGGGCAGACACAGTTTTCTGTGAATATCTCAAGAACCGTAGGGTTTAGGAGGACCTTTTTTTTTTTGTATGTTAATCTCAAGGGGCCATGTCAACCCATTCCATAACCACTCATTTCATGTATAGCGCCACCTAGTTAAACACAAAAAAGTAAAAATGAGGTGTTGTAATCGCAGGTATCTGTGACCTAACATAGTCAAAATTGCACGAAATTGGAAGTATAGGATCATTATGACACCCTCTGTATGCACGCCAAGTTTCGTGGAATTCCGTTCATGGGGGGCCACACAATAAATTAATTTATGTTACTATACACCAACTGGCCTGTAGGTGGTCGGAGACAGTTTTCTGTGAATATCTTGAGAACCGTAGGGCCTAGGAGGTCCACCTTTTTTATGTATGTTGGTTTTAAGGGGGCATGTCAACCCATCCCATTACCACTTATTTCATCTATAGCGCCACCTAGTTAAAAATTAAAAAGCAAAAAATTAGGTGTTTTCATCACAATATCTCTGGCTGACAAGGTCAAAACTGCACAAAATTAAAAGTGTAGGATCATTATGACACCCTCCGAATGCATGCCAAGTTTTGTGTACTTTCGTTCATGGGGGGCCTTACAATAAAATAATGTATGTGTACATTTAGTGACGTACACCAACAAGGACTCCCGGGACACTGAAAGACCGGGGTACACAAAACTTGGTGGGCGTGTAACCCCACATGGATAGCATGGAACCGTCATTTTCCGTTTTTATCTGTAGCCCCCCCGCTGGACTGGACCCCCAGGGCCAGGGCAGACACAGTTCTCTGTGAATATCTTGAGAACCATAGGGACTAGGATGACCATTTTTTTCCATATGTTTGCCTCCAGGTGTCATGTTAACCCATTTCATGTTCACACATGTGCACAAACAGATACACACACACACACATACATTCACAGTAATCATACGTATGACACATACTCACACAGTAGACATATGTACGCTTGCATGCACAGGCACATACGCAGGCACACACACACACACACACACACACACACACACACACACACACACACACACACACACACACACACACAACATAAACATGTTCATGCACACAATTCAAGAATTTCTCAGAATTATGAACAGGCAAGATGGAGGTGGGGTTGTATAAAATGAATTTTACATGTGAAATCTATGAACTAATCATGTTTTGGTACTTGTTGTCTAGCAGATATCAGTGAGAATTGAGTGTGGATAATGCAATTTAGTGAGACAGCTAGAATCTATACAGGCCTTTCAGCGTGATTTATTTTTGTGGAAAAAATGTGCTGGTCATATTTTGTACCGCTCTGCGGTACATCTAGTTATTTGTGTGTTGAGGGGGAAAAGATCTGCACTGAAGGAAGTGTTCATAAATCATAACATGTGGATTATCTAGGATATGAGTCTTTCAGTCCAATTTTATTAAATGGGGAAATTGTGAATACAGATGGTGACCTTTGACTTGGATCTGAATGAGCAGTTATTGCTGTTGCCCTGGCATATAATCATGATTGGTTCTCAGATGCCTGGTTGTGTTCAGTTGGCAGAGATGTTGTGCCAAAAGAAAGTGTCACAAAATGTTATGTAATAGAGAATAATACACAAATCATAACAATGTCAAAGTCAGTGGCTCCATGAGGTGCAGTTGAGTCACCGTACAGCATAAGAAGTGAAGGTGCAAAAACCTGATGAAAAGGTGTGAGAGAGTAATGCAAATGGTCTTTGTTTTTGTTTGCATGATTGCAGACTCAGTAAATTGCAGAGTTAGTGATTGCCACTTTACTTGAAATGGTCTCATGGCATGACCATAAGACAATGAGAGGATTCAGAGTTGAGCAAAAAAGGACATAGGAAAGGAAAATATTTACATAGATTTACGGTGTTGTTGAGGATATCTTCTCCAGTATGTTGTCTCAGTCACTTAGGAGGAGATGATTCTCATGCGCGGTGCCATATGTGTCCCTATGCTATCTCTGCTTTGGCTTCCTGCTCCATCAGGAGAGTGATGTCACTGGAGCACTTCCTGCTTCTCTCTCCGTCTCCTGTTGAGGGGTGTCGCTTCAGGTCCCGCTCACGGAAGTGTTTGAACATCTCCGTTTCAACAGCTCCTTTTTCCTGCTCCGGCCTCTGGAGCGGGAGACTCCTTCCTTTTCTGGCCAGCACACAAAACGTCAACATTAACACTAGGCTAAGGTATTTTGTGGGTCAGACATTCCCCCAAACAGAGCGATATGTTCATGTAGTTAATACATAGGACCACACATATACACAAAGGCAGAGAAAATGTATCTCAGCGAAACACCATATTATTTTTTAAAGGAACCGTATGTAAGAAAAATATTTCAATTAATCATAAAATGGCCCTGATATGTCACTAGACATTAAGAAATCATGTTCATTTCAAATACTTATATCACTGACAACAGTAGTCCAGCCAGGATATTGTCATTTAAAAAGTGAAGTTGCAGCCCTCAACTGTTGTTGATGTTGTGTTTTGTCATGTCATGTTGTGTTTTGGCCTGATGTGCCACCCTCCACCTATCTACTTATCACAAAGTCAGTAGTGTTTCGCCATACGCGTTGGCAACCTCGAGTCAGGGGGGAGGGGGAGGGGATACACCGCTCTTCAGTATTTTGAAAGTGATTGCAGTACCAGTTTTGGCCACAATCTTACATATGGTTCCTTTAAGTTGTATTATTGACAGAAGAATTGGCGTAACAGCTTCAAATTTGAAGAAAGATCAATGTATCGGTACATAACTTGCAACTTGAGACACAATCAAACTTACTTTTTGTAATACACAGCTGTTGCAGCCAAGAGAACAAAAAGAAGACCCAGTGTGACAAGGAGTGCAACAGGTGCTGCTACAATGAAGAAAATGGGAAACAAATGACTTGCATGTATTTCTCAGGGAATTCATCACAGTGTTTAAAGCAGTGATTCTCACCTCCTAGGTTAGATTGTACAGAGTGTTCTAAATGGGATGGAGCAAGACCAGCTGTCTGCACTGGAGGAGAAAGAGTGGAGGTGGAGGAGGTGGTGGAGGAAGTGTTGGAGGAGGTGGAGGAGGAGGTGGTGGTGGAGGTGGTGGTGGAGGAGGCTGGGAAGGAACGAGTAGAGGTGGTTGTCCGGCGAGTGGTGGTGCTGGTGGTGGTGACAGGAGTTTTGTGGAGCGTTGTATCAGCTTTTTTGGAGGGTGGGGGAGGGATGGAGGGAGAGATAGCGTGAGGTGAGATGGTGGAGGTGGGGAGGGGGACCCTCCTGGTCAGAACAGAGGTGATAAGGGGTGGAAGTGTCACAGGGTGTCGAGGGGAAGTGCTTCCTTCCTGTTTCTTCGTGGTCACACTTCTAGTTGCCATGGCTCTCTGGGTTGTCACTGTGCCTGAAGGATGATTAGCAGAATGAGAACATAGTGTTCTCAGATCATTCAGAGATTTGAAATAGGAAATGGTAAAACATTAGCCTAGAAATCTAGACGCACCCTAGCAGCAGCAAATGTAATTTGCAGCCAGGGTAGTCTAACAACTCTCTGTTGGCTTGCAAGCTGGAAAAATTAAGCTTCTATCAGGCCAATCACATCGTGTATAGAGTCGGCGACAGCAAATTTCCTGCTACTTGAAAAACAAAGAAGATGGGTGCTGCTGCTGGCGAACAGCGGCCTTTAAATCGCGACTCGAGTTAAGCTTTTTTTAAATTGGCAAAAGTTTGATCAACTAGCCAACTAGCTCCGCTGGTGGAAAAATGCATGGGACTATGATTTGTAACACTATCCTATTGCGTGCAGAGGAAATTTGAAAGACAACCGTTTATCCTGCCCCTCGGATTGAGCAGTGCCAATGGTAAGTATGGTTAGTAAAACATACTAAAATGGTAAAACATTACATTCCATATTTCACACACAGGTTTTGTATATTACAAAACAAAACAAAAACTACATATTTAATGTACATGTATAATTTATATGGCAAATATGTAACAGTTTATCTGACTTTGAACAATTACATAAATAACCATGAAATATATAATATTGCAAGTACATACCTGTATCTTTGAAGCAAAACACATCAAAAAGTTGGCTTTCAGGGGCTCTCCAAGGGACGAGTCCAGTTTTACTCTGGCCACACCTTGGGTTGGCCTGAATACGTGGGGCAACTGCAATCTTCTCCTCCACCCAGCCAAATCTGAAGGAAAAGCCATTTGACAGTCACATGCCCTTCTCTTATGAGGAATGATTTTCCTTGAAATTGTTAATATTGTTACACACAAATAAAATGACATTTTCATGCATTGCCTCATTATGGTAACATTATGAAAACAAAAGGAAATGGCTCAACACAATACAATCTGCTACATTGAGGGGAATATTTGATTCTTTGAGATTGTCCTTATCCAATGTGGCCCTAGATGACTACAACACAGCAAAAACAGACTACTTTGAGCCGGACCTGAAGAACATCGCAATTCTATCTCAAATCCAGTTCCTTCATCTAATTAAACTCCAACATTTCCCAAAGACCCTTCAGCAGATACTCAACCCATGAAGTCTCTCTATACAGCTCCCTCACAGTGCATGCCCACCTTCTCAAGATCAAGCACAAGAGGTACTATTCTCTCAGACTTCACTCACAGACATGAACCAGACAAGCTCCCCCACATCTCCACCTAAACTGACTTGAGCTCAGCCAGACCCACATCAGGGCAAGGCCTGTTGCTGGCTTAGCAGACTTCTGGAAACGTCTTAGTGGTTCACTCCTTACCTGCACATCTCCAAGCCATTCTGGAGCGCCGTCTCCACCTGAGCCTTGGTTGCGATGTTTGCGTGTAGAGCCTCACACACTTCAATGGCCATAGAGGCAGTGAAGCTGTACTTATTATTCTGCGTGACCATGAAGACTTCTGAGATAATCTTGCTGGTCACTGAGAAAAAATGAAACACTGCGTTTAGGAAAAGTATACCTACAACTGTTCAAAGTAATGAAGTTACACTTTGCAATGCATTTGTCATTTGAATGCAATAAAAAGTAACTGAAATTATGAAAAAAAATGCCCCCCAGAGACATTTGTACCTTGAAGTTGTGTAACATCCAGTGTAAATGCACAGAAAGCTCCGGAAAGCAGCAGGAGGCATGAAGTAGCCCAGCGTCTGACCATGCTGTCCCTCAGATCATTCAGAGAATTCATTCTGTTGTCCTGTCAGGTGTATTAGGGAGACGGACGACCTTTTGCATATGCAGCCCGTTAGAGAAGTGGCCCTCAACTGATGACACAACAGCCTCTGAGCGAGTGAAAACAGGAAGCAGAGGATGTGCTGTGCTAAAGCCTTTGACAAGAGAGCACAGCCTCTCCAGCCAATGATTAGAGTCAGAATGTGAACAGAGTAAAGAGCAATTACATACAAACTCTCACTGTGTATGAATGAGGAAGGATGAGGGCATGGTACCCACATAATATGATATTATCAGTAACTTAGATATGATATTATTAGATATTATCAGTAACTTGATTACGTCAAGCATGGTTATCTTGAATTGAACTATGTTGAAATGTGTTTTAATTCGATACATGTTATGAATGTCCCTCACCTGTTCTGATTTCCAAGACCCATCTTTTTCTTTATACTGTTTATATCAATGAGGATGATATACATTGAGTTCCTACATGAGTACATCTTCCATGATGATTACAGCTACTGTGTATTGCCTATGAAAATATTAAAAAGCACACTGCATTATCTGTTACTATTATGCAAATATTACATTCTACATTTGTACAGACCAATCTGAAAACACAGTCATTTCTAATTTCATAGGAAATTACATGAATAGGTTAAACACTTTATCGTAGCAGTAATTCTGCCACTGGCACTATTGCCATGGCTTGGTCAGGAAATGTCGTGTTTCTGAGCTTCACTGTACTCTGTGTGGGAGCATTATACCCCCACCTTAGTCAGCATATACAGGCAGAAATATTTTGGAGTGCAGAATTGGGCACTGGGAGACTATTGGTGGAAATCACCCCTGCCATAGTGGCCTTCACATCCCTTTTTTTCTTTCCTCCCTTCATCTTCACATGACACTTCTAATCTCCTCTTTTTTCCCTTCATCAGCTTCCACTCCAACTTTCACCTTCGGAAGCCCCTGTGACCACTCTCTTCCTGCCCCTGTTCCATAATAAACAATTGACATGGAATGTTCAACAGGCCAAAACAATCACAAAAATGTCATCACATCAATGTCTTTATTGTATTACAGTAATATCCTACCATTCTACAACCCCAATTTCAAAAAAGTTGGGACGCTGTGTAAAATGTGAATAAAAACAGTATGCTATGATTTAAAAATCATGTTAGCCCTTACTGATTCCTGAGATAAGAGACAAAACCACTTTTTAAATCTTCAATTTTTTTAAAAATACTACTTCAAAATGGTTTTATATTAAAACACTTTTTATGAAAACTGACATTTAGTCACTTCATAATTTGATTTGGTCAACTCTGTCAGACACATGTAAAGGTATTTTATTTTAATTTGATCAATTCAACAAGAGTGTAAAGTTATTAAGTGTTTAATGTTGTCCCCTATAAATCCATTCCGTATTTTGTAATGATTTTACACTATTTTGGAAAACCCCATTTTGAAATACATTCATTTGTATTCATCTATGATATTAAGCATATAAATTCAGTGTTCTTATGCAAATAAGACATCATTGTGTGTAGCCTAGTTCAAATGGTGTTTTACTATATTTAAGTGTAGAGGTGTACGCACATCTAAATAAATTTTACAGGTGCTGGATATTGGGAATACTACGTTGAACACAAGAAGAGATATCCGCACAGGTGTCACACCTGACGAAGACCTGAGTGGTCGAAACATTGTGTATCATCATCCACCATTAAATTGGGAGCTTTAGACACAGTGTGCGGATATCTCTTCTTATGTTTTACTATAGCCTATTTACACAATAAATTGAACAGAAAGTAACAGATTTTGTACAAAAAGGACAAAAGCCCGACTGATAAATCTGTTTGCCGATATGAGATATTTGTCAAACTATCAGTACCGGCATTTATAAATATAATTATACCGATAATTATTTTTTAAAATAAGTAGCCTAAAGGAAAGCCAAATAGTGATCCCAATCTAAAATTGTTTTTCCAGCTTAACAATAAACAGTTTTTCCAACAGTAAAATATAATAATATTAGCATTGGTTGAGTCGGGTAGGCTAACTTGATTGTTGATGTATTTGTGAAACATTAACGCGGTTATACTGAACAACTAAAAAAACAGCACTATAATTTTGACTGTCATTTCATACAATTTCTGACCATGCTAAGGTAGTTAGCCACAACGATAGCTTTAGCTAATAGCCAGTTACTAATAGCCTGTTCTCTAGCTGAGCTGGGTTGCGGTTGCAGCATCCTTTGAGCTTTGCCTGAGGCACAGATATGATCCTGTTATTGTAACATGTGGTCACCCTATTTCTGCTACTATATATAGTACACATGTAGCCTCCACTTCCTTTTTAAACACCAATTATGACTATCAACTGGTCTTTTCAATGTTCTGCACAGAAGCGCTCGCATCCCTTCTATTCTCTTGCTAGTTTGCGGTTGTAGCGGGCATGGTCCAATCCTGAGAGACCTGAAAGACTTGATGCTAATATTCATAATAATTATTTAATAATTTATTGTATAAGAGCCTTTCATTAGGGCCCCAGATAGTTAGGCCTATTTAAACACAATATCCCACCTTGATCAAAACTTTTTAATATGCTAATATCAGAACACATTTTTACATTGTTTTTGTTAAAAATGAATATTGGCCGATTTATCATTTATTGGTTTTTGAAATCATCAAATATCAAAATCAGCAGTCTTTAAAATCACATATCGGTCGTGCTCTTATCTTACGGTGTTAACAAACAACTGTGAAGATCGACAAGTCCAAACTCACTGGTAAATTTAAGGCCTGGCTGTACCAGCATGGCTTCCTGCCCAGGCTTCTTTAACTCTTCAACATCTATGAGTTCCCCATGACGGCCGTTGAGGGCATGGAGAGGAAGACCAACAAGCACCTGTGAAGGTGGTTGGGGATTCCTCCAAGCTTTCCCTCAGTGGGCCTCTACATTCGGTTAGGGCAACTGCAACTCCCCCTATCCTTCATTGTAGAGGAGTTTAAAGTGGCACAGTGTAGAGTCCTACTTAGTCTCAGACACTCCAAAGACGACCTGGTGAGGCAAGTGAGCCAAGTTATAACCAAGTCTGGACGCAAGTGGGCAGCCAGCACAGCTGTAGAGCAGGCGGTGAGTGCTCTCAAGCAGTGAGGCATCCTTGGAAGCTCCTGCGTCGGGCGGAGAGGACTCGGCTCTGCACATTTCCAGCAGTGGAGAAGCGCAGGTGTGAACAGCAGGCGGAAGATGGTTCAGGTTGAGGTGCGGGCCCGTGAGGAGGAGAGGCGGATGACAAGGGCAGTGGAATAAGGATCCAAATGGGACCTGCCCAAGCACAAGATCTCCTGGCAAGAGCTGTGGCAGCTTGACCCCTTCGGAATTTCCTTCCTCCTGTCCTGTGATCTGTCTATGGCACGTTCCTACATGTATGGGGGCTGAGAAAAGATCCTAACTGCAAGCTCTGTGGTCAAAAAGGGGTCACTGGCACATACTGTCAGGGTGTAAAACAGCTTTCACCCAAGGAGGGTATAGGTGGCATCATCACACGGCGTCACTGTCCCTTGCTGACATATTGGAGTGGGAGAAAATGCATGCAAGAGGCCTGCCAGTATGGGCTTAAAGAGGGTGATCACCTTCGTCAAGGAGGAAGCCAAGCCTTTTTCAACCAAGTCATCAAAACCCAACATCCTGCAAATTGCCAGGTCCTGGGAGATGAGGGTGGACGTGGGCAAAAGGCTGCAGTTCCTGGAGGTGGTGCACACGACCACCCAGACATTGTCCTGTGGTCAACTGAGGGCAAGAAAATAATCCTGGTTGAGCTGACGGTGCCTTGGGAGGACTGCAAGGACAAGGGATGGCAGGCATGGCTGTTCCAGGTGGATGTCGGCTGCAGACGTTTCCCCGCCAAATCAACCTAGCGGCTATTATCAGCTCTGGGCCTGGACGAAAACAAGCAGCGCGTCAGATGAGGGAGGAGGCACAACTTGCCTCTTGGTGGATATGGAGTAGGTGGGAGGAGGAAAGCTGGAAGCCAGGAACAGAGGGGCAGTGACCTGGCCATTACTACCGGCCCACCAACTGGAGAGTGTTGTGGTTGAGGGCCAAAATACTCAGTGAAGGCTGTGTAGCCTACCACCTGCATCTGCTCCTGGCTGAAGGCTATAGTTACTTACGTATAAGATAACTGAAGAATGCACCCCACTAGGTGTATGTACTTGTATGTCAAGTACTGTAGATGATGAGATCCACAGATTCTTTGAAATTTCATGTTAAAGAAACACTCTGCAAGATTTTCACCTTAAAGGTGCTCTAAGCAATGCTGAGTAACGTCACTTCTGTTGACTTTCAAACAAAACAGAGAGCTAGCTCGCTACTTTTCCCCCCTCCCTTCTGTGCTGCTCCCATGCAATTGAAACTCTCCTAAACGCGCATCTCTTCTGTGATTTGCAGTTTATTATGTTTTAGGTTTGTCCAGGTTGTTTTTGTTGCCGTTTTTGGAGCCCGGGCTGTCCACAGAGATCACGTTTTTTTACAGTGTATTCAGGACACAGACAGCTAGAGGTTGGTTAGGTGATGTTTGCAGTAAGTGACATAAAAAATGTTTTAGCTTAAAAAATGTGTGCCATCGCTTAGAGTACCTTTAATATAATTTGATGGTAAACAAACTTGTAAGGGAATCTTTCATAGCCATACAGGTCAGCCGTAGCAAGTCGCTAACGAGAAAACCAGCCATGCAACTTCAAGAATACCGGGCCCGAAGACATATCACATTACCTTGTCAGTAGATATAGCTTTGGAGAGTTTTTGCCTGTTGTTAATCCTTCACCTCCACAACAAAAGCATTTTCATTGTGTACAGGGGGAACAAGCCACGAGAAGTAGGCTATTTACAATGGCAGAGTAAAATTATTCTTGTATTGTTGCATTATTTGTCTACAAAGGTTTACACAGTGAAAAGGAGGTTGGAGAGGGAGGTGTAGGTGGCTGGCTTGATACCAGTGAAGGTGTCGGTGAGAACAGTTCAGTCCAGTCACTTTTCCTTTTTTATTGATGCTACATCCAGTATGGTTATGGTTGTGTGTGTATGACTGTCTGGATAGGAGCAGGAGTAGGTATGTGTGTGTGTGTGTGTGTGTGTGTGTGTGTGTGTGTGTTCTCTAAGAGGGAAAGGGATATGGGATACAATTAGCTCCATAATGCCACAATACAAGGACACAATTTAATTAAATAACAAACATTTACAGTACATTAGAACATAGAATGCAGGAAATAAGCTAAATAGTCCAAAGTAAATACATAATTTCTTCGCCCCATAATAAATAAACTAACAAATGCATATAAATAATCAAATGAATTAAAGTAACAACATTCATTGAAGTAAAACATGACTTATAGTTCAAAAAATGCACACAAGGCAGGACACGGCATTCGCAGCAGCAACGAACAAGGATTCCTCCATGTGGCTTGAACAAAAGGAAGAGCTGTGGGCACAGGTGTTGCCTAATAAAGTATGTGGCTGATTGGGCTAATTGGTTGGACCTGCAGTGGACTGAATGGGGAAATGAGTGTCAAAGGAAAAGGGGCGTGGCAATTGCTCTGCAAATGCAGCACAGAGCTGAAACTTCCAAACACACAGAGTGATGAATACCTCAATATCTTTACTTCTAAGAGACTCTACATCTCTGTGACGAATCTTTGATGCAGCCTGCTGCTTCCTGGTGGCTGCCACAAGATGATTGGTCACTGACAGTATAATTCAGGGTAATATGGATAAACTACATCTTGTGCAGGGTTAACCATATAAAACTAACAATATGAAACTATAGGCAATTGTAAAATTACATAAGCTTAATTTCGAATGGCTTAAGAACAGTAGACTGTTTAGAGGTGGATAAATGCAATTTAGAGGTGCATAAAGGTTTACATGTGTTAAGCCTCCACTACAGCCCTGTCTAGGATGCCCTTTTTATACCCAAGCATGGTGCCAGTTAACCTAATTAGTTGTGAAATATGCCTTTATCTTTTGGTGTCTTTAACATTACAAAACTTTTCCAGCCTTTTGTTGTCCCTGTCCCAACTTTTGTGAGACATGTTGCTGGCTGGCATTACATTTCAAAATGTGCTTATATTTCCCATGAAATAGTCAAATGTGTCATTTTTAACATTTTATATGTTGTCTATGTCCTTTCTGCTAAATATGGTTTACGATATCTATTTATTTGCATTTTACACAACATCCCAACTTTTTTGGAATTGGGGTTGTACCCTGGATACATAACAGACTGTAAATACATTACCTGGACTTGCCACACTGCACTTTTTACCCCCTTCTCTCTCAATCTATTTATTAAAATATTCTAAATCTTTCTTCTTTATACTAATGTAAGTGACACCTCTGCACAGGAAAATTGAGCAAATGCCATTTTGCTACATGTTTTACAAATTATGTAAATGACAAATTGCATCCTTGTATTGTATTGTACAGTGATTTATAAACAGTTTTAATATTCTACACCAGCTAATATTCTACCCAGCAAGCCACAGTGACCTTGAGGACCTCAACTATTCCAACCTTGAGATGAATTGTTATTGCCTCCTGCAAACATTTTGTTTTGCTCAAGAGGAAACAGTCCTCACCGTTCCTGCCTAATAAGTTCTTCCACTGACGTTGAAATGAGATTTGGGCCCTTGTCTAGTCTTCCTGCTCCTCTTGTTCCACAGCATTGTGTCAGGTAGGAAAGGGCCATAAACACAAGAATCCATGTACAGAGTCATATTCTCACACAAGCCTTCCCCAAGGAGCTGGCATACAGGTCACGTCAGAGAAAACATGACGGACCATGACTGCCTGAACAGCCCCTTGCATGTTCATGAAAAATACTCTTACAGCTGTAGGGTAGTGGTCGCTCTGTTTCTTAAAGGATTCTCTTTAGGTTTGCACTTAATACCATTTCATTTGGCTTGCGGTTTGTGTGTTCAGCGTCTGCTAGTGAGTTTCATCATTGTCTATTGGTGGATCCAAGGAAACAATGAGACTGCAGGCTCCCTAAACAAACCCCCGGACTGCTCCGCGCTGCTGAATCTTGTGCACAGAGAACACAAACAGCACATCTTGTCCTGAGATGACGGTATGGTCTCCATACCACTCCATTTCCTGGAAATCACAAGCTGCCATACTTCCTCACAGAGTTAGCTCTGATAATAAACTGATGAGTGGAGAAGAATGGAAAAGAGCTTCCTGGGACGAAACAATACAAATCTGGCTGTGTCAGTATACAATGGTATTTTACCCCATACCTCTGGCTGTAACAAATGCCGCCCTGGTATGTAATATGCTTTGCAATCACAACTTCACAGGACTAATTACAGACACAAAACAGTTGTTGTGGGAAAGGCAATAGTCGATGTATGCTGAATCAAATCGCTGCTAAGCAGGTGAAAACAATTCTTTCTATCCGAGTCGCGCATGTGGAACTTGTCCTATTTCAGCTGCTGAGCCTGAATAATGCATCCCTGCCTGCGTGGCTTGAGTTTCTGCGCAGGAAAAGGATCTGGTGCTTCTTCAGTTGTAGGCCACTGGCTGGGCCTAATTGGACACACTCCATTTCACCCCCCACCCTCCCAAACTCCATCTCTGTCCTGGTGAGTTGATTGAGGAAAAAACACATATTATGATCACCCTTGGGCCTGAGATAGCTGTGTTATCATCACCCTTGGGCCAGAGATAGCTGTGTTATTCATTGAGATGACCTTAACTGAGTGCCCAGAGTTCCCTCACAGAAAGGCTGGAGTTTACCCCAGGGAGTGAGTCACAGTGGTAAGAGGAGGTGGCGGTTCGGTGTAATTAGTTATGGTGGCTGACTGGATTGGTGAGGGACCGGCCACGCACCTTCCGGGCGTCGGGTTTCTCTACCCTGTGAAGCCAGATCACATTATCAAATGAATAATTGAGCACGTGGTGCTGGGGAGATCGTGTGCCCCTGCTCAGAGAACCTGAGGATCCAGACTGGAACTTTGGCACCTCTTCAGACGAGCCTTAGCAGGGGTGATAACCAGCGGAGCCAGCCAGCCAGCCAGCCAGCCAACCAGCCCCCAAACATGTCCCTGAGGGCCACCTCCCATGGAGACCTGCAGGCGCTCTCTCTGGGGAAAACCCCGGTCCTGGACGGGGGGCTGTACAAGTCCTTCTCCCTGAGCAGCAGCAACATGAATGGCAGTGGCGTGCGCTTCGGGAAGGACGGAGGGACGGAGGAGCTCATGTCCATCTCCAAGCCCTCTCTCACTAACCGCAGGCCTGTCCGCGCAGTCAGGCCGGTCAGCGCAGGGGGCACCTTCCTCCAGATCAACCACCTGCAGGGGGAACTGGTCAGAAAGAGAAAGGTAAGCACAAAATGGCACAAACCACCCGCACCTGCAATTTGTACATGTCTTGTTCAAAGAATAAATTCTCATAGGACTAATCTGGAGGGAAGACACTTTAACCATGCAGAGACATGAAAAACATGTGACACAAATGATGATGAGTTTGACTTTCCTAGTGATAATGTAGTCTACTATGCATTCTAGTATACCCATTATACATTCTGTATCCCATTCTGTTTTTCATCATATCATTTACAATGTATATCAAATTATGTGTTTGGACTTGTTGAACAAGTAGGAAATGTGGGTATGATGTTTCAGTGATAATGAACATGAGACCTGTGAAACAACACTGTACAGCGCAGGCAGGTCTCTGTGATGTTCTGACACATGACTGCATCTGACTCCTGTGCAGGAGTGTGAGGACCTGAGGAAGGAGAACAAGTACCTGTCCAATGAGATCTACATGGAGAGGATCATGATGAGGACAGAGAACGAGCTGACCATGAGGAACCTGCGCAACCTTAACCAGGAGCTACAGGCCCAGGTGAAAGAGGTAAGGCTTTGGTGGGGTGTCGGCATAGCAACCACTGCCCATGACATGGTTCATATGTTCTATGTTCCCACAGTCCATAATCTTCTTGGTGTTACATTCCCACAACGTAAAAACAACAACTATGGCGTTGGCTCTGATTTACATGCACTTGGCCAAATTCCAAAAAGATAGCAGACACAAAGAACAGTGTTGAGAGAATTTGTGCCTGAGGAAATCTTAAAACTCAGGCTCTAGCGGAGGGAACACAGGGCCTTGGGAGCATTCAAACATTGAATTGTGTGAACCTGGTGTGTGTGCCGATTCCCTCTGACAGCTGAAACAGAAGCTGCACCTGAGCCAGCAGAGGGCCACACTGTGCTCACGGGCAGCAGAGGACGCAGAGCTGAAGCGCGGAGAGGCAGAGAAGAGCCGGGCAGTGGCGGAGGCACGAGCCATGGACAGCCGTCAGGAGATGGACTTAGCACTGGACAACAGGGCCAAACTGAATGACGAAATGCAGCAGCTCAAAAAAGAGGCATGTCAAACATAGTCATGCTGACTTACACACATGCATATTACACAACGCAACTAACACACACACACACACACACACGACACATAGTACTGCATTACATAGTCAGGGGGTGAAATGATATGACTGATATTATTCTTGCAGTGAACAGACAAGGTTAAATCAGGACTCAACAATAAGTCAACTGATATAAATGTGTAATGATTCATATGATCAAAATTTGCACTAAATCTTTCATAGCACACAGATGTCCAGCTGTTGTTAGCCAAAGCAGAGAAGAACTACTTTGAAACAAAGCTGAAGCTGGACAGAGTATCCTCTGAGAAGCACGTTCTGCTGGAGGAGAACCGAGGACTGGAGGAGGAGAGGAACAATCTGCGGCATCGGCTGAAGGAACTCACAGAGGAGAATGTGAAGATCAAAGAGAAGTGAGATCACCTGTTATATTATCCAATCAAAAGTTTGTGTGTGTGTGTGTGTGTATGTATATAGTGTAGTGTATAGATATGTATGAGAAAATGTGTGTGTACGTGTGTTCCCTGAAGTTCTCTACTTGGTTTGGTTTGTGTTAGATATCTGCTGCCCCCCTCTGGCTAGTAGTGGTACAAGAAAAGGCCGTAGCCATGGAGTCAACTTTGGGGGGGCAACAAATGTGCACGACGGGTGAAATCAGTTCCTGCCATTCTATTATGTAAAAACTCACTAACACATGGGGTGATCGGTTTTCTTTTAAACAATAATGTCTAATAAGACTGTTTTTTCTCATTTGTATGTGCCATTATATGTTATGCCATTGAGGGTTGAAAAAATTACCACCATAACTACAATCATATGAACATAAATCTGTGCATTGGTATAGAAAATAAGTCCAGATATTGTGGTCAAAGTAGCAAATATTCAAAAACTTGTTTGTGCAACAACTGCATGTGCTGTCTGGGTATGCCTTTGTGCTCTGTGTGGCTATATTACCATGGTGATCATGCATGAGGGGAGGGGGGGGGGGGTGAGGGGGTTTGAATATTGTTTACATGATCACATAACATAGAAAATGATACAGCCTTATATACAATGTAATCTAGTTAACAATAGTCTATAGTAGCTACTTGTTAAGCAATACCCTAATTTATATCTTCATATGGGAGGGGGCAGGGCGGGGTGGGGTGTAATAATGTCCCCTTCAAAGTATGTATTCATAGTAAGTATTGTGATAACAGCTTTGGTACCTAACCTTAGACAACCTAAGACACCCTGAACATTCTGACAGTTGTGAAAAATTCAGGTCTGAAGGAAGCTTACAAATTATTTATTTCATGAACTAGAATTTTGTGCAGACTTGTTTCGTGTGGTTGTTTAAAGAGCAGACCTCTCTGCCTACTGAGATTTTTGCGGTACATATTCATTCAGAAGTATTTGACCTAGTTTCACATCACACAGCTCCAGCCAATTACAACCACACACGCTTCTGTGAAAACAAAACACACATAGACAAGAAATATGGGTCACTTTGCTACTACTGACCAAAAGTACCTTCAACATTCAACAAAGGTATAACAATGGACAATATGACAGCCTCTGTGTATTAATCATCTCATGTCTCAGCCTTCTGTATACTCATGTTCAGTGATGTAGTCTAGTTAGCTGTAGTGGATATACTGTGATGTAGTCTAGTTAATTGTAGGTATACTGTGATGTAGTCTTGTTAGCTGTAGCGGGTATACTGTGATCAACCCCAAATGTTAATACTTACAGTATCCTAGCCTATTTTAAGTGGGTATACTGAGATGGTGATGTCCTGCGTATCACGTAGACTACACCACTGCTCCAGTTTGGTCTGTTCTTATCTGGTCAGGCCACTGAATGTGCCTCTTGTCTCCTCATGTCTGTCTGTCTGTCTGAGTGTGTATGTCTGGTGTTCTCCTGTCTCCAGGGAGGTGAGCTCCAGACGCAGAGCTCTAGCTGCGGAGGAGCAGAGCGAGGGGTCCAGTAAAGCGCAGCAGGAGGCCGAGCAGGCCAGGCGGCTGGCAGAGAGAGAGCGGGACGAGCGCACCAGCGAGTGCCTGGGCTGGAGGGAGAAGCACCAGACGCTCGAGAACATCCTCAAGGCTCAGGAGGACCTCAAGGCCCAGCGCCGAAACAAAGCAGTGAGTCAGTGTACTGATGGTTGATGTGTCATGTCAGACCACCTGTGACTGGACAGCGTGGTATTTAATCCCAGGGTCCTAATCTTCGTGACCAGGGTGAGGGGGACTATGGTGTTGACATGTTGGTTCTGTGAATGAATTAGAAAGGGTTTTAAAAGAGCTTGGTGGGGATGAGCAAACCAAGCTCTTCACAAGCTTCTCAAAACTTCTCAAAAGGATTGTACAGAAAAATACATTTACAAAATATAACTATTTTTCTTTTCTTAGTGTCAGGCAAACATTAAGAGCTACGTCTTATGCATGACTGAAAGTGACCAGAGGGTTAAAATCCTGAAGAACTCAGATGGTGCCCCAAGGAACTTTACGGTAATTGTTATTCAATGGAAACATGGTTCAGGTGCATGAGTGCTTCTTACAACATCCAAGTATTAAGCTAGTAATTGCTCATGCAGAAGTTACTCATACCAAGCATTCCCCTGCTGTCTACAGGAAGGAGATCCTGTGTATATCTCCACGCCAGAACCAGCCAGTGATGACACAGAGACAAGCTCATCATCAAGGTACCGTCACCTTAGACTCATCCACATAAAAGGTTGTATTTTTAAAAAAGAATAAATTCATGAAATTAGGGTGCACAATTATCTATAGCCGGGGCAGTGGTAGTGCAGTGGCTGAGCTGGGCTAGCATGCTGCAGCCTGAATAGTTGTGGCTTCAATTCCCAGCTTCCACCGGTGTGCCCTTGAGCAAGGCACTTAACCCTGAGCTCCTCTAGGGACAACGGATAATAGCATCTGCTAAATGAATAAATGTAAAGGTATAGCAAACTACCTCTGATCATTAATCTAATTGAGTGGAACTGGTCTGATGTTCAGAACACCACAGAAGAGTGATGACTCATTTGCACCCCTCTGCCCCCAGGACCATGTTCAGAGTGTCTGCACCTCGGGTAGGGAGGGACTCTGGTCCCTCTTACTTCAGTGACCTTTCACCCATGGCAGCAGAAACTCCGGACCCATGGCCAGCTCGGAGGAGCAGGAAAGTGGTGGAATACTTCTGGATCCCCACGGATGAGGAATGACTTCATCAGGATTTGAATGGAGATGCTGGTTGAATCAGTGTAGTAGGCTCTACTCATGTGTAGATTCTCAAATGACTGCTGGAAAAAATAAGTGATCAAGTGTTTACCTTTAATGAGTTAAGCAACAGTGGTGCACAATTGAGCATTTTAAAACATCCTTACAGTTACATGATCTAAGCCATTTAGAGTTTTACAGAAGCAAAGCTGTGCTCACATCAGAGGAAGCCCCACTGATCGAGGACAATGCACCTTCTCCTTCACCGTTTTCAATCACTTGTCAATTACATTTCTTCTTGACAAGGGTAAAAGCCTTAAAAAAAGAAATCTCTCCAGATGTGCATGGAGGTAGAGTTCCGAACCAATTCATTATCTCAACATTTATTCACCAAATTAAAAAAAGGCAGGTTAAAATGCTTAGTTTTGCCCATTTTAATGTGAGGCAGCCCAAGGCTTTTTGCAGGATAGATCAGATTTTCTTTACTGCCATTATTTAAGAAAAGGAAAAACAAAATTGACAAAAAAAGAAACAAAATAGCAAAATTCAATACCTTACAAAATACTGAGTGGAGAAAGGAGTGGGCGTGCCAAGGAAAAAAAGAGGGACAGACACTGACGGCTTCATAGGCCAGTGTTGCACTTCACACAGTCGATGGACATCCCCCCCAAGAAGCACATGAGAGCTACTGCCCTGCAGGTCCTCCCTGGTGACTGGTGCACTGACCAGGGCATTGCAGATGACAGCAGTGAACGGGAGCACACCTCTTAAGTACAGATGAGTCAGAAGAGAAATAAAAGAAAGCCTAGGAACTGAAGAGGTAGAAACAGCATCTAAAAAAAAAAAAAATTACAAAAAAAAAAACTCAACTACAATAAACTTGCTGATGACCTTAAAGAGATTCTTTTGTAACTGACGGGCTTGATGGAGAGCAGCCAGGCTCATCATCCTCTTGATTTGATCAGTAATCCGGCTAACTCAGTTACACATTCAGGTAACAAATCAGGAGATCAAATGAGGTTCGTAGCACAGCAGGCACAGGTGGATAAACATGTGTAGCAGTCCCAATAAGGCCTGTACAAATACAATACAATACAATACAATACAAACCTGTCCAAGAGGAGGGGTCTGGGTGCGGGGTGGCTGTGCACTTGGTGGGGATCTGAGGCTGCAGCTTTGGCACTTGGTTTTTGTTAACGGGGAAGGAGTGTGCTGGTCTCAGACTGATCTATAGGGAGATGGGTGGGGAGGGGCAGGGAGGGGTGGGGGTCAGAAGGACACGTCAGCATCAGAGCAACAAAGTAGGAGAAAAGTCATATAAGGTTTAAAGTTGTGCCCTCATCTCTCATAATCGCAATCAGTGGACCTGCTGGCGGTCGTAGATGGAGAGACAGAGGAGAAAACAGATAGACATAGCAAAGGGGGAGACTAGCGAGAGAGAAGAAAAGCCAGAGAACAGACAGCAGGGGGGGATCCGTCAGAATAACGCGTCTTTTTATAATCACCGGGCACACTGCATGAGGCTGCTGTGTAGCGAATCCACCCGCTCGTACCTCATCTGCATTAAGCTGTCCTTTCTTGATAAACCTGGGAGGCATGTCCTTTGACTGGGCCTGCTGCTGGGATGGGTGGCTCTGGTTCTGATTGTGGAAATGCTGATTCTGTCCCTGTACAAAGAAAGGCCACAGAAATATTAACAACTGATTGCATAGATGGCTATAGATTATCTGTGAAGTCATGCCATATACAGGTTAGGGCTGTCAAACTTCCTCTATAATCCCATTCAAATTTCATTCATTATTATTTTTAATAATTGATTTATATTTGAATATTTAACCCATTTACTCCTAAAATGCCTACTAAAAACACCTATAGAATCCTATGGCATTCTAGACTAAATAACCTTATTTCCTGAGGGTTTTCTGAAAACATACTAAAAATTGTCAACGTCTACCAAAATTTAATATCTAAGCCTCTGTAGCACCTAGAAACATGAAATAAAAAGCATGCTGCGCTACGCAGCATCCAGCGGGAGGGTCAATGTTGCGCTACGCAGCATCCAGCGGGAGGGTCAATGTTGAGTCATGCAGCATCCAGCGCGAATTGCTCAAATTTGGCCTATTATTAATATTTACTATGCACCTCTACTGTATAAACGGGCTTATGCATTGCCAATGCCACCATCAATGCTGGGACAGTATGGATTTTTTCTTACGACGGTTGAAAAGCAATACCGCTTATACTGCTGATTTCGAGTGAGATTTCATTTTGGCCTTAGCCTACATTTTCTGCACATTACAACATATTTTAGGCTACTAGTTATTTTTCTGTTTTCTGATGGAAATCCAAAAACCTTCCACACATCACTTCTAAAATGGTCAGAAGTGATTATCTCCGTACGTGCCTTGTTTTCTGCCATTTCTAGATTGTGCATCAGACGTGACAAAACCGTTTCGTTATCACACATTCACTTAAGTTAGCCAACACATACACTACCCACAAAAAGTCAGGGATATTCGGCTTTTGGGTGAAATTTCAGGATAAAGTTCATAAACCTAAAAACCACTATAACCTTGACAGGTGAACTTAATGTGACCTTCTCTAAACTTTTGAGTGCGCACGTCCAACGTTTCAGTACTGAAACATTAAATTTCACCCGAAAGCCAGATATCCCTGACTTTTTGTGAGTAGTGTGTATAAAAAATTAAAAAAAAAAAAAAATCCCCCCAAAAACACACATTCGATTAGCAATTTCAACATTCGATTATTCGATTTATATTCAACTACCGAAATAGTTCCAACAGCCTACAGATATGATCTATACCTATTATTGTAACCCTGAGAGAATATTCTCTGTTCAATATCCTCATATTTATGTGCTTTATCTGCATTTTTGGAGACATCAGTTCATCAGATAACATTACACAAGATTTGAGATGGAGGTAAAAGGGGTCTTATTACATGGTTGGTTTTCATGAACGGTTTGACGCCCAAGTCAAACTGAGACTGTGGCTGAGGAGCCATGTGTCCACCGTGTCCATTGAAGAGCGGGTTGGAGCGATGGCGGCCCATTGTGGGTGAGAAGCGGTCCTGAATGACTCCGGAACCCGTCCCTATGCTACTGCTTAAACACAGGCACATACAGCCAATTAGCTGAGACATACAGCATGTTGCTTTGTGATCTTTAACACATAAGTAATTCCGCTTTTTGAGCCACTCACACGCTCGCCCCACCCACAAGTAACACTAAAATCAGTGACGGGGTCTACCCACCTGGCATTTGTCCGAAACATGTCAGCCAATCCCCCAAGAGTTTCTCTGTCCAGTTTCATCCTGGGTGTCATGAAAGGGCCATCCAGAAAGAAGTCAATTTTCATTCCCTGGGTCATGGGCGGAATGAAGACACCCAAATCCTGAGAAAGGGAAAAAAAAAAAAAAGGTCTGAGTTAACAGCCTGTTTAGCAATATTTTGTAGTAAAGTATTGCTTGCATTTCAAAACTTGTAACAATACAATACATTGACATGACAAAATGCTAATATATACAGTACAAATCACATTGATATGATATACAGCAAAGAAATATAAAATGCAATGAGTGGTAATTTACATAAAAAAAAAATTGAACCTTCAATGCATCTTGACGAATCTGGAATACTTACGGATCCCCACCGATGAGGAATGACGTCAATCAGGATTTGAATGGAGATGCTGGTTGAATCCACACTGTATATATGGTTGAATCAGTGTAGTAGGCTCTACTAAAAAAATGTGTAGATTCTCAAATCCGCCTATAACGGTTTCCATGGAAAAAATATATAAATGCTTGTTTCTAGAAATTACTTGTCACTACTCACACAATGTACTTTCTTGGTGATCAAGTGTTAACCTTTAATGAGTTAAGCAACAGTGGTGCACAATCGAGCATTTTAAAACATCCTTACAGTTACATGATCTAAGCCATTTAGAGTTTTACAGAAGCAAAGCTGTGCTCACATCAGAGGAAGCCCCACTGATCGAGGACAATGCACCTTCTCCTTCACCGTTTTCAATCACTTGTCAATTACATTTCTTCTTGACAAGGGTAAAAGCCTTAAAAAAAGAAATCTCTCCAGATGTGCATGGAGGTAGAGTTCCGAACCAATTCATTATCTCAACATTTATTCACCAAATTAAAAAAAGGCAGGTTAAAATGCTTAGTTTTGCCCATTTTAATGGGAGGCAGCCCAAGGCTTTTTGCAGGATAGATCAGATTTTCTTTACTGCCATTATTTAAGAAAAGGAAAAACAGAATTGACAAAAAAAGAAACAAAATAGCAAAATTCAATACCTTACAAAATACTGAGTGGAGAAAGGAGTGGGCGTGCCAAGGAAAAAAAGAGGGACAGACACTGACGGCTTCATAGGCCAGTGTTGCACTTCACACAGTCGATGGACATCCCCCCCAAGAAGCACCTGAGAGCTACTGCCCTGCAGGGCTCGGAGGTGGAGTCTGTCCACAGACCAGGTCCTCCCTGGTGACTGGTGCACTGACCAGGGCATTGCAGATGACAGTAGTGAACGGGAGCACACCTCTTAAGTACAGATGAGTCAGAAGAGAAATAAAAAGAAAGCCTAGGAACTGAAGAGGTAGAAACAGAGCCTTAAAAAAAAACAAAAAAAAAAAAAACGCAAATACAATAAACTTGCTGATTACCTTAAAGAGATTCTTTTGTAACTGACAGGCTTGTGTAGGTATTGCAAATCACTCCAGTACAATGCGATGGAGAAGGCTGTAGATAACTGTACTACTGACAGGGGAAGATGGAGCCACACACTCAACAATAAGTCTGTGTTCCTCATCACAATTCTCTATGGGCAACGAGGAGAAAGCAGGTAACAGATCCATGAGAACAAGAGAATTAAACACGAGTTGTGGTCTAAATATCTATACGTCAACAGACGGCTCTCCCTCTCCCTGTTTCACACAACCTCTGACGGTTTTCAAGAAGGTAACAGGGGACACACACCTGGAAACCAATGACATATTGTTCAACCATGCCAGTAAACCCTGAGGAACACAGTCGCCTGTTGAGTTCTGTGGTGCAGTCTACCCATTCCCATAGATCTCGCTCGCACACAGACACGCTCACAACCATAACACAAAACCTAAAGATGTCTTGTCATGCAGCATATTTTCGATGCTAGAAGCAAAACAAATGGCCTCACTGGTATAACTCTTATGTCTTCATAATGCTTTATAGTGTACAGTACGAGTTGAGCAGCAGGGGGCATGTCAAGTGGTTGTGTGTTCTGGATTATGGGGCTGGGAGGGAGAGTGGAGGGATGGAGGGAGGGAGGGAAGGGGTCAATATTGCAGTATTCATCCAGAAGGTTCTACACTCTGAGGCTTTGGCTGGTTTCTCAGTCTCCTTCCTCTTCAGACTCCTCTTCCTCAGCTGTTTCCAACCAGGTCAGCCACTGGTTCACCTGGGACACACAATCACATACACACATTAACATGTTTGAAGCTGTATCAGGACTTTTAAACATCAGATTTATCTGCTTAGTAAAGATAATTGCTAAGTTTGAATGTCCATACCTGGAACAGTGCTTTTCCTTTTCCAGGGAATTCTTGGGTGATGTCTTCTTTCCATGCTAGGAAGGCTTCTTCTTCAATGATCTCCATATCGTAAAAGTTGACAAAGTAGCGCAGCAGCATGCCTGAAATGCAGAAAGAGGAGAGTTGGAATGGTAGCTCAGGACCCAGTTGATTAAGTTCTTCGTATGGGAGCCAGAGAAACAAGACTTACCCTTGGGGAAGGAGCAGGCATTGCAGTGCACCTGAAGCGCATAGAGGGCGCTGACCTGAAGGTCCGTGTGGTCATGCAGGAACTTCTGCATGACTGGCTTGAACGCCAGCAACAGCTGCTTCTCCTGCTCCAGCTGTTCTTTGGAGGGGGCTGCCAGCTGGTCCTCAATGTCCGACAGGCCCATCTCATGAGAGATGTACTGTAGGAAGCTGAGGTGGAGGGCAAAACGAGGGGGATGCAGATGACAAGCTTCTTCTTAGGAATAAAACCAAGCACTAAAATATTGGCCCTTCTCTTGAAAAACAGCTTAAAATGCCAATGGGTCTTTGAGTTAGATAAGTCAGTGACCTACGACAATCACATTATTTCACAAGCACTCACCTGGTCATGAGGATGTTGATGAAGCCCTTGTCAGTGTGCAGTTTGGGGGAGATGTTGTCTTTGATCCACTTGTAGATGGCCTGAGGGGAGGGGTCTGCCTTGATCTGCTTCAGCAGCTCCTTCTCCAGCTTCAGCAGGGGGAACAGGAAGCTCAGGCCCTTGCCCTCCAGGATCTCCAACATGCGATCCTTATTCTGGTCGATCTCTGCCGGGAGGAGAGCAACTGTTAGAGCTGAGAATAGAAAAATTTAATGTGTCCAATGCAAGCAAAACCAAACTGTATGGATTAGTAGAGGTAACCATGATCACCTACCAGGGAGCATCTTCTGCATGTTGACCTTGCTCTGCTGGAAGAGGTCAATGAGCCACTCGCGGTCCTTCAGCTTAGAAGCCTGCTGCAAGCAGAGCAAGAAGAAGGGGAAGTGGGTGCCATTCTCCAGCGGGTGGCCAAGCTCGGCCACGGTCACCAGCTCTGCCATGATGGCCCTTGCCGCAAACTGCGCCAGGTAGGACTTCACCAGCGGGATGTCCACTTCGATCTTGGGACACTGGTCCAGCACATTCAGGAGAGCCTGCACAGAACACAAAATGACAAGCTGTCAAAGACTCTGTTTACACTTGTCTTTTTCCAAGTATCTTTGCAGAGCGACAAACACACACAAACCCTACATAAGGGCTTTTCCCCAGCAACATGACTTTCTGGGAGCTTCTACGGGGCTGAATCAAGTCCATGTCTCAGGGTAGGTCCTTCAGCACGGCCCCGAAAAGTGCGAAATGTAAACGAGGTTTGCGAAGACGACAAGCACATTTTATTTAAAACCCAGCAAGGCAGATGTCAATTTCAGCTAAATTAGGTTAGGCTATTAGCTTGTTGAGTTGAGGTAGCCTACACTGAATGAACAAATGTCCGCTAAAAATAGGCTAATTTAGGTAGTACGAATGTTTAGGTCACTGTCTCTGCACATAACCAAAATGATAATAAAGGACGTAGCAAATGTGTATCAGTGTGGGGAGAGTAATTGCTGCAGCTGCTATGCCATTTTAGTTAATCTAATTAGCGTTGCGATCGTGCAGCAAAAAAGGCTGCGTATGGGTAGGTCCTGTAGGTCTTGTAAACAATGAAAACACAAAAGCTGAAAAGCGAAGTGGTCCTGTACCTGTCCCCTTTACCTGGGTAGGGGGCTGATTACCTGCAGTGGAAACACGCCTATTAATAGTGAAGCACGTGTTAAGAATGGGAAGACTTATCCAGAGATCTAGCGCTCATCCCTCATATAGACCGGTTTCAGGTCCCTAACAACCGTCGTTAAGGACGAACTCGGAGGACAAGCAAACCCAGAGCCGTATAGCAATACATTGAGAGAAAGACGCAAGGAGCTTGAAAATTGTTAACTTTTGGCAGAGAAAAGCAGACGGAAATTCCCCTGTGTGGTACAGGAGACATTTCATTCATTCAAAGCTAAAAATGTTTAAAACGCCAATAAAGTAGGCAGGCCTAGGTGCTAGACATTTCGATACGAAGCATGCATTATGAAGCTACGAAGTTATGCCACAAATGTTATCTTCATGCTCAAGAGGAAAAACTCAAGTCATGTAGGCTAAATAACATAGGGTAGTGACGTTAACAAAGTGTTTTTTTTTATCATATTCCTCAGCATATAATTTTAATGAGAGACTTATGATCCATGAGAACGGAGGCTAACGTTAGCCTATATTTCACGCAAATGACAATATGCAGGGTAGCTTCTAGCCTGAAGTTAAAGTTGACACTCCATTTGAGTTGTTTGTTTAAAAAAAGAAGACATGGGCTTGCAAGTAACGTTATTGCATAGGCCTACTATAAGGTAGCCTAACTTATAGCTAATCTGTCATAGGCTCCTGTCCTGTCAGTTAACATCTAGCACAATGCATTTTGTACATTGTAACGTTATTTCAGTCAATCGTTCAATGTGTGGCCAGCATAGCCTACTTTATCAAAGTAATTATCCTCTGACCTCAGGGGGAAATGATTGTCCACCCCTGTCATTATGTACCCTTTGAGTAGGTAATGTTCCCACTAAATCTAAACTAATTGTTTGTGCAGTCGAAGCCCTAACGCTAACATTAGCTTAAGCCTAACCTAACTTTACAGTGACTGGCCACATGTTTACCTTTAGTAAAATCCGTTGCTTTTTCATAGGTAAATCCGCAACACCTCTAGATGAAAACAATCCAGACTCGGCTACACCGAAATATTTCGGCAATATGTTTTTATTCTTCATCTTATATCAAGTTCAGCCAGCTTGTTTTCTATGCGCTGCCAGTGTAAACAACTAGTGCTTGTCCTCCGAGTTCGTTCTTGACTACGGTTGTTAGGGACCTGAAACCGGTCTATAGTGCCAAGTTCTGTAAGGGCCGCATGAAGCATACGTACCTGCATGAAGTTCTCGCCCGTAACTAGGCCCTCAGTGCGGAGGGTGTTGATAAAGGCGCTGGCCTGCTCTTTGTCCTCATCAGACCTCTCCAGAGAGCACACAATGATTTTGCTTAACATCTCTGGCAGGAAATGCTTGGGTGCTTTCATTTCTCGGATCCCATTCACTGCATCATCCATGTTCTTCTTGTTTAGATACTCCGTCACAATGGTCTCCTGAGAATTTAAAATATTGGTCACCTTCTTTTGTTTTTACCATAACCTAGTATAAACAGATAAGGTTTGCATGTTTCCATGGCAATTTAGTGTTTCCATTGATACTACCACATAAGACTTTTATCAACAAAAGCAATTTTGGTAAGGCACAATGTACAAAACATGTATGAAAACCAAACAAGTCAGTCAGACTAGTGAGAACCAGCCACATAGGGTAACTTTGTTTTCTCTTGTACATGTACTGAGTCTTCTTTACACCACCACTAACGGAAGAGGAAAACCGCAAAACCTAGTTGAGAAATCTGCTTACTGTCATTTTGAGGAGTTCCTCCTTTGCAGGGGCAGGTTTCTTGTTGGTCTTCTGAGGTTTTTCCTGGATCACAGGGGGGTTGGTTTTCAGACCAAGTTGAGGCTGTGGATAAAGCATATTAAAGGAATGACAATGCACTCTCTCAAAAGCTGTCCGCTTTTTTCCTTAATGCTCTACCTAATGGAGAGCAGCCAGGCTCATCATCCTCTTGATTCGATCAGTAATCCGGCTAGCTCAGTTACACATTCAGGTAACAAATCAGGAGATCAAATGAGGTTCGTAGCACAGCAGGCACAGGTGGATAAACATGTGTAGCAGTCCCAATAAGGCCTGTACAAATACAATACAATACAATATAATACAATACAAACCTGTCCAAGAGGAGGGGTCTGGGTGCGGGGTGGCTGCGCACTTGGAGGAATCATGGTGGGGATCTGAGGCTGCAGCTTTGGCACTTGGTTTTTGTTAACGGGGAAGGAGTGTGCTGGTCTCAGACTGATCTATAGGGAGATGGGTGGGGAGGGGCAGGGAGGGGTGGGGGTCAAGAAGGACACGTCAGCATCAGAGCAACAAAGTAGGAGAAAAGTCATATGAGGTTTAAAGTTGTGCCCTCATCTCTCATAATCGCAATCAGTGGACCTGCTGGCGGTCGTAGATGGAGAGACAGAGGAGAAAACAGATAGACATAGCAAAGGGGGAGACTAGCGAGAGAGAAGAAAAGCCAGAGAACAGACAGCAGGGGGGGATCCGTCAGAATAACGCGTCTTTTTATAATCACCGGGCACACTGCATGAGGCTGCTGTGTAGCGAATCCACCCGCTCGTACCTCATCTGCATTAAGCTGTCCTTTCTTGATAAACCTGGGAGGCATGTCCTTTGACTGGGCCTGCTGCTGGGATGGGTGGCTCTGGTTCTGATTGTGGAAATGCTGATTCTGTCCCTGTACAAAGAAAGGCCACAGAAATATTAACAACTGATTGCATAGATGGCTATAGATTATCTGTGAAGTCATGCCATATACAGATGAGGGCTGTCAATCTTCCTCTATAATCCCATTTAAATTTCATTCATTATTATTTTTAATAATTGATTTATATTTGAATATTTAATGCTCAAATTTGGCCTATTATTAATATTTACTATGCACCTCTACTGTATAAACGGGCTTATGCATTGCCAATGCCACCATCAACGCTGGGACAGTATGGATTTTTTCTTACCGCGGTAGAAAATCAAGAATACCGCTCATACCTAGGGCTGCAGCTATCGATTCTTTTTGTAATCGATTAATCTAGCGCTTTATCGATCGATTAATCGGATAATGCATAACGAAAATGACATGGCTGTAAAATGATCAAGCAATTGGCACAGAGGTATTTATTCTAACTCCAACATTTGGCTCCAAAACTAAGCCCATTTATTGCAATTTACCCATTTAGTGTTTATAAGTGCCAGTGCCAACAATTACATAATGTTCAAAATGCTCTCTGTAAAATTGCAGCCTCTTGTGCATGACTGGGCGATCAAAGCTGTCCATACTATGTTGTGAAGTGCTGGGAGGGAGAAGAGGGAAAGCAATTTAATGTATTAATATGCACAACAAGTTTCATGCTGTAATCTAGACCTGACATCAAAGTAAATATCTGTTTTATGTAGATTTCTACACCTGCAGCATTTGCCATTAGGCTACTAACAAATAATTTTACCATTAGGCTACTAAAAAATAGCATACCATTAGGCTACTACAAAATAATTTCTGGGGTGAGCCTATTGCTAACCTAGCAACCTGTGTGTGTGTGTGTGTGTGTGTGTGTGTACACGTGTGCGGTGCGTGAGGGAAGATGAGGGTGCATGCATGTGTGTAAGAAGGGGTTCTTTTTTAGGCATACTGTCTTGCAATTGAAGGTGAATAAGTTTACTACTTAAAAACATCAAAGCTAAACATTATATCACGACATCTACAAATACAATATGTGATTAAAATCAGCCAACATCAATGTAGGCTATAGGCTACGTAGATACCGGTAGATAGGTTAGATAGATTGATAGATAAATAGATAGCCTACTTTATTGACGCTTGGTGAAACAGCATGGAGTGGATGTTTTCGATTCAGATGCTTGTTCTTTTCTTTTTTGAGTATGTAATGATCCCAAAACTTTAGACATTCTCTGCCATTTATGGACATCTTGACTCCGCCATCGCGCCAGCTAAATTCAGAATGTATCATGATTCACGCGCTAGTGGTGTGCTTTCTGAACAACGGTCCGTGTGGAACAATCAGATCCCTGCGCGTATAGTGCGCGTCATAGGAATTTAACGAGGCTAGAGGCAGGGTTTTTGCCTCGAGTAATTTTTGTAATCGAGTTATTCGAGTAACTCAATGAATCGTTTCAGCCCTACTTATACCGCTGATTTCAAGTGAGATTTCATTTTGGCCTTAGCCTACATTTTCTGAAGATTACAACATATTTTAGGCTACTAGTTATTTTTCTGTTTTCTGATGGAAATCCAAAAACTTTCCACACATCACTTCTAAAATGGTCAGGAGTGATCTCCACGCATGCATTGTTTTCTGCCATTTCTAGATTGTGCATCAGACGTGACAAAACCGTTTCATTTTCACACATTCACTTAAGCCAACACATCCAGTACACTACTCACAAAAAGTCAGGGATATTCGGCTTTCGGGTAAAATTTCAGGATAAGCCTGAAAACCACTATAAACTTGACAGGTGAACTTAATGTGACCTTCTCTAAACTTTTGAGTGTGCATGTCCAACGTTTCAGTACTGAAACATTAAATTTCACCCTAAAATCGCCAGATATCCCTGACTTTTTGTGAGTAGTGTTATTCTAAAATTATTTAAAAAAAAAAAAAAAATCCCCCCCAAAAGAACACATTCGATTAGTAATTTCAACATTCGATTATTCGATTTATATTCGACTACCGAAATAGTTTCAACAGCCTACAGATATGATCTATACCTATAATTGTAACCCTGAGGAAATATTCTCTGTTCAATATCCTCATATTTATGTGCTTTATCTGCATTTTTGGAGACATCAGTTCATCAGATAACATTACACAAGATTTGAGATGGAGGTAAAAGGGGTCTTATTACCTGGTTGGTTTTCATGAACGGTTTGACGCCCAAGTCAAACTGAGACTGTGGCGGAGGAGCCATGTGTCCACCGTGTCCATTGAAGAGCGGGTTGGAGCGATGGCGGCCCATTGTGGGCGAGAAACGGTCCTGAATGACTCCGGGACCAGTCCCTATGCCACTGCCTAAACACAGGCACATACAGCCAATTAGCTGAGACATACAGCATGTTGCTTTGTGATCTTTAACACATAAGTAATTCCGCTCCTTGAGCCACTCACTCGCTCGCCCCACCCACAAGTAACACTTAAATCAGTGACGGGGTTTACCCACCTGGCATTTGTCCGAACATGTCAGCCAATCCCCCAAGAGTTTCTCTGTCCAGTTTCATCCTGGGTGGCATGAAAGGGCCATCCAGAAAGAAGTCCATTCTCATTCCCTGGGTCATGGGCGGAATGAAGACACCCAAATCCTGAGAAAGGGGGAAAAAAAAGAAGGTCTGAGTTAACAGCCTGTTAAGCAATATTTTGTAGTAAAGTATTGCTTGTATTTCAAAACTTGTACCAATACAATACATTGACATGACAAAATGCTAATATATACAGTACAAAAAACATTGATATGATATAGAGCAATCAAAGAAATATAAAATGCAATGAGTGGTAATTTACATATAAAAATTGAACCTTCACTGCATCTTGACGAATCTGGTTAATCGTCTTTGGTCCGTTGTCAATAAAAGCTTTGCGAGGAACCCAGTTGTTTTCTCGCAGCTCCACTGTATCTTGCAGCAGGAAACGAATCCTTGCTGGCAAGTCCTTGTTGTTCATTAAGGATTGCATACGGCCAAAGTACTGATCCATTAAAGACTGGAGAAGAAAGACGGGCATTAGTCAGGGCAACTTTTAAAGTGGGCGATACCGGTAGTGAGTCACTGATGTGGTTGCCAGCGCACTCACCCTTGCTTTCTCATGATCGAGTCTCGGCCCCACAGTTCTCATTATCTGACAGAGGCACTCCAGATCCTCCCCCATATCCTTGAGCTGGACCCTCTTCTTCTTTTCCAGAAGCTGAACAAGAGAGGACAGAGATGGAATATCTAAGTATGGAAGATCCAAAATGAAAATACGGTCACTCTGCACTAGTAAAGCCAAATCTACAACAGCAAAATTTGAGAAGTGCTGTTTTATAAAACATCAAGATTACAAGTGATGTTTTCTACAAGTCTACCTTTATCCCTGTCTAAGTCAGACTTAAGACATTCACTTCATATAAACTAGCAGATTTATATGCAAGACATTCACATTTTAGAGGCTTTTTCATTCATTGCCTAGTCAGATAAGAATACATATATCTAAAGGATGGCTTCAGGATAAGTAGTATGCATGAGGTGTACATACTGTTTTGATGCACTTATGAAGGATAGATTCGTGGATGAGGTCGAGTTTGCCAAGTTCGCCGATGAATTTAATGTTGCCGAGCATCTTGATCTTGGCAATGGCTCGCTGCTCCTCCTCCTCAGAGGTGAGAGGGTTGTCCTGTTTGTCGTAGACTAACAGAAGAGCAAGCAGCAGGATCAGCAACATGGCCCATAGAACAGTTCATAAAGCATTTCAGAAGGAAGGAACTGCTCACTTTCAACATTTTTGGTGCGGTTTTCAAATTCATCTTGAAGCTTGGATATCAGAAGTCTTCTGAAGGTCTGCAAAAATGTATGCATATAGAGAATTCAGAATTAAAAATGCAGAAATGTTACCAAATACAGATAAAATAACAGGATAACAGAATAACAGGAGTACTTACTGTGCTCTGCTTTTGGGAGGTTTGGATCTCAAGTGCTGGGCCATCAAAGTTTGGTGCATCCTCTGCCAAGCGCAGACATAGCTGAGCATAGAGCGAGCTGTACTTGGGCTCTTCTAGGGCTTTGTCTACAATCTATAGAGATGAAATAATTACATTAAAAAAATACCATTGTTTTCCTCTAAACAGCAATTTCTTCTAAACCTATATGAATGTAGCAATATCAGCTGTGCCAAATTCAATCATGACTAAAATATGCTAAACACATGAAAATAAAAATAATCCTTCTTCGCAACGATGTCATAAAACAGTCATAATAACAAGAATACACCATGCAGCTCATGAAGCACTTAACCATACGTGAACAAGGACTGCGCTGCAAAGACTCACCAGCAAGATGATTCCTTTGAGGACGAGTTTAGAATCTACGCCCACATTAAGGAGCTCAAGGCATAGCTTGTCAAACTTCTCAGGGGTCAGCTTATTAAGTATGCTGCAAAAAGAAAAAAGGGTCAGGTCAGGGAAAGCGCCACTGCTTGCTGGGAGAACAAAAGGCAACTGTTTATTGGCACAGCCATGGAATTTTGAAGAGCTGAAAAACATCAGCTGACTCACAACCAGGGCATGTGTAACGCCTCAAAACACAAAGCTTTAAGTGGCAAAGGCGGGAGAGGAGGGGGAAATGACAGTGACACTCGGACAGAACACAACACAGATGTAACGTTTGCAAAGATTGTTTACAGAAGTGCCCTGGGTGCCTGATTTCTTTTTCTGCCAAGCAGACACTCACCCTCTTACTTTCCTGAATATAGCATCGTGTCGTTCTTTTTCGTTGGAGGTGTTGACATCTCGTCTAGTGCTTCTTGAAGGAACCCATCTCTGAACGCTAGGCCCTGGGGATTTCCCCAGGTACTCGCTAGGAAAACAGACACAGGAAATGATGCACGGCTAATGTTACGATATCACAGGTGATGGAACTAGGACATCAGGCTGTACCTGTTGCCGACAGTCTTGGGATAGTGCTGAGGTGCACCCCGACCTCCTCCTCCGCCCGAAGAAGCACTGCAAAAAAAGATAAAATGGTGATCATGACTAATCACCTAGACATCACTAAGAACTCACACACACACACACACACACACACACACACACACGAGGGAGACGAGTGCAGTAAGATTAGCATTAGATTCCTTGAAGCATCCTCTATGAAACATTGGGCATATCATGTCTCTGAAAAACTTTTTTTTTTTTTTTTTACCCTGTTTTCATGAATTAACAAGTTAATTCAATAAGAATGTCCTCTTGCTCACGACGATCAACGCTGTACAACACCGATGCAGATTGGTTCGTCTCTATGGCAACTAAATAGGTGCATAATGGGGAGAGATGTCACATTTAGGGAGAATCAGTGAAAGTGTGGCCTGGACAGACGCTGATCTTCGTGAGCAAACAGCACAAGCTGGGTGTGGAAAATGAATGCTGGCATTGGCATTGATCGAAAGAGACATGACCTATTTTTAAGGATGATGAATCCAAGATGATTAACACAGACATCGAATAAAGAAAGAGCTCTCAATCACACATCAGAGAATAGCTGAGAAAATAGTGTCTGTGGAAACTGTATGAACACCTGCCCTCACAGTAACACAAGCAGTGATACTTGAGAAAAAAACAACTACCCTACACTACACATACCTGAAACGAGAAGCACCCCCTTCTGCAATCACACTCTCCACTTTGGCGGCTTGACAACGAAGAATCTTCAAAAGAATAATATTCAAAGGGTGGGGTGGGGAAAACCGAACTGAGGGAAAAACAGACATTGACGCAAGTTAACACAGCAAAGGCAGATATCGCAGTCAACTTTTCTATAGCAAAATTACTAACGTTAGATAATCACTGGCTTTCGTAGACAAACTAGTAATCAGACAAATCAACTCATTTTCGAATGAACTACTGTTAAGTTCGCATATTATAAACTTGCTTCAACTAGCAAGACCCGCTAACATTGTTAGCCAAGAGATGATGATAAACAAAGGCTCAAGTTCACTCGCTTTAGATCCCGTTACAAAATATCGCCATAACTTACCACGTTTATAAAAACTTTACTTTAACGTTACCTTTGTGTTACATGAGCGTTACAAAACTGAAGGAGGTAACGTAAGGAAGTCAACTGTGCCAACAAATGTGTAATTCTGGATGAATCGTGTTTAGGCTCCAGGCAAACGTTTTGGCCTTTAGGATGACGTTAACGTTACCTTTCTAGTTTTTTCACGTATCAGCTAACGTTAGGCCATTATAGCAGTCATGTTAGTGATGCAGCGATTGACATTAACGTTAAGTTAGTCTTGCACACATCTAGGGTTGCGACCATCAGTGATCCAACTAGCAAATTTGATAAACAGTAAAATGCCGCTTGTTACGAGTCTGCAATAGCTGCTACCTGATTAATTAATGTACGTCATGGCAAACAAAAAATATTTTTTCAATGCCACAAATATGCTTGATTTGGTAAACTTGCCTAGAGGAGGTAGATCTAGCTGCTACTAGTTTGCTAACGTTAGTGAACTGTTCAACAAAGCATTGTTGATGCCTCTGTTCTCAAGGCTAACGCAAGAAATATTGTTTAACGTGAACAAATGTTAAACAACCAGGGACCTAAAATCATTTTGCAAACCATAATACCATCACTTAACATAGCTAGCAAATGGTTTGCTTATATGTGCATTAGGTGGTTTTAAAATTGACAATGCACTTTGAAAAGCCGAACTTTAACGTTAAATGTCTAAGTTAGCTCTGTCGCTAGCAAGTTAATGGTACATATTTCTTTACTCCTGTCACCACATCTTCACATCACATGCTGAATATGTCTCTAGCAGGCAAGGTAATGAGCTGGACACCCAAAATACCAATTGATTCTACCGATGTCAATATTAACTAAACTGATATTAGCTTACTTGCTAGCTAATTTAGCCATCTAAAACGAACAGTTGTCTAGCTGCTGCACTTGCAAGCTAACATTACCTATTTGAGACACATACCGACAACATATTTGTGCATTTCTACGTTTACTGGGTAAATATTTGACAGGTCTCTACATTGACCAATACTATGAAGGGTTATAACATCAGACATGCATTATGACTTGAAATGCCGGTATTGGGAAGAAATGCTCGTGGTCTGCAAACACGACGCCATTTTACGCAGCAGCTGGCTAGCTAACAAGCTAAATCTGCACTAATAGTCAGCCAATGGGTTCGGCTAGTGTTAGCAGCAGACTAGCTGCTAGCCATCAGAAAAATACGACGGTCAGCAGCCATTTTGAAGAGGCTTGATTTAAAAAAAAAACTGCTAGTTAAAACACATCTTACCTTTACCGAAACAACTTCAGTTTTGAGGTTTTTGTTGTGACAAAAGGAGAAAGAATAGAAAAAATATACAAATGTAAGCGAGTTTGTGGATTGTTTTCAAAAGAACCTGGCAGAGCAGCTGAAACGCACGATACAAGCCACACTGCCCAGGAAGAATGTACCAAGCCTTATGACTGTAGGTGACGTCATTCTCGAACTCGATGCGTATCGATCGATGCGTATTTGCTACAAAGATTGTTAAGTGGAAGCTCCGCCTTAACAATCTTTGTTTGCTACACAAGTGGTATTTTTCCGTTGTGTACGTCTATCGTTGCTAGGTCTGTGCATCTGAATTAACGTTATTAATTAACGTAAGCCATTTTACTAGCTACAGTGTAATGAGAGAAAACGTGTAGGGGGACAATGGAAAGTTTTTGGTCTTGTTCTTGGAATAAGAGCTCAATCTGAGGCCTAAATAAGGGATAATTCCAGCTGTTTATCAACTCAAAATATAGGTCATGAGCATGCAGACCATCATGCACCTCTGATGTGGGGGCCCATCGGTTCCCAAAAGTAATCGGACGCTTCCACAGTCTGGGCCATGTTATGCTTAGGCTATAGAGAAAATATTTTGGCAGGCAATATCATCCCTGGGATGAATGGAAGAAACAGAATCTGTGGAACATTTGTAATCCTATAGCCGCCCATGTAGCCTAATGATTCTGACAACATAGGCATCATTTCCTTGGAGGATACAAAAGACAAACTCATGTCAACTGAGGCTACAGGAAAGTTACATTTATTATCCAAATACCCAAGCAGTTGTTCCTCCACACAATACAAATGCATGCGCCCAGCCACGCATGTACACACATGCACACACACACACACATAAGCGCACACATACACACACACACACACACACACACTCATCCTGAAGCAGAAAGGAGACCGCTACATTGTCCTGGACGTCAGGTGTTGTGGTGACAAGGAGCTCAGAGTGGTGCATCACTGCTTGTTCTCCTAACATGTGCAAGTTACAAGCAAGTCTCAAGTTTTAACCATCAAGTCTAAGTCACACAAGATCTAAGTCAGTGTGGTGAAAATCAAGCAAGTTGAGTCCTTGATATAATTTAAGTAGGCTAAGTCAAGTTAATCAAGCCACAATTAGGTCATGCAAAATATTGATAATCTAGTTTCTTAACCAGAATAGATTCACACGTCACCCACAGACATCAACACAGACAGTGTTTTTCTTGATGTATTTTTCTCTGATTTATCTAGATTTTGCTTGGCATTGTTTGTGAACATTGAAGCTGGTTGGTATTTCCCGTGTGCCTGAATGCATACAGTACTTTGTCAAGCAATAAACCCCAAGAGGCTGGTTCCAGAGATTTTAGAACAGATAAAGGGCGTTGTTCAGCACAACACAGATGAAACAAAATTCTGTAAGACACACTAAAATGCACTGTGTACTCAGTCCTGTTTTCTTTTGTTTTTATTTTAGTACACTAAAGCCATAGGTAACAGGGTTAAACTAGACTGCATTTCCGGCAGGAACTGCGAAAGTGTGCTTGCCCTGGTCCGGTCACCAACGTGAGCAGACAGTGACATACGCTATGCTGAACATGGCTTGATCCAAGCATTCTAACAGTGCCTTTCAGTGTTGGAGCAGTGGCAATACCTCAAAAGCTCTATTCAACTATTGCCTTGCAGAATGCAGTTCGTTGGATTTTACCTGTGGCCTGCCTTCGAATTTAGCTTCTACGACTAAAATCAAATCAATAATGGGATTGTTTTGAGAGCCTATTGATGTATCTCAGATGTTTTTTGTGTGTGTGAATGTATTTTACTTAACTCATTGAATGTAGCTGGATACTCATGAACGCATGTCTCTAATAGCCACAATAGGAGTAATTTTAGCAACACCGTATTTTGTGTGGCCCATAACGACCCAGTGGATCATGAAAATGTGCCAAACTTCACATTCCTTGCTTGTTGTTGGTACATTAATCCCATTCAGATTGCCACTTATCTGAGATGTAAGAGTTCAGTATAGGTTTAAGGTCTGGGGCAGGGGCAGGGCTTGACTTCTTCTGGGGCAGGGCCTGACTTCTTCATTGAGGGCTTGCTTAGCAGCACTGTCCGCTTTATCATTTCCCCTCAGACGAACATAGCCTGGGACAGAGCAAAAAACTACACTCAAGTTCTGGTTCTTTAGACGTTCTTGTTGATCAAGCTCAGCTTTGGTTGTACTTTTTGCGTGACAATAAAGCCTACTGGAAAGATTTTTAATTGCAATTTAATTGAATGCAATTCACTTTTACGATTAAATAAAATTAATTTATCCCTCTCACCCGTAGTTTTTCTATTTATTTACAAATGTACATAGGCCTACTGTAATTACATTTATACATAGTTATTCTACTGATCTTTATACTATTCATCCTGCACATAGACTTATTCTTACTACTCTTATAATGTTGTTTCAGCACTACAATGACACTGTTTCCGCACTGCACATAGCTGTATGTTATGTACATATCTGTTATATATTTGTCATATTGAATATCCATATTTATTCTGTTTTATTATATTCTGTTAATACACTGCATATAGCCTATCTATATTATTATTTGTACTATTATACTGTTACTGCTACATCTACATACATTATTCTACTTATTGTATGAGATAACTGCTAATACACTGCACATATTTATATTTAATTCATATTACTCTAAACCACCTTCTGTAAATCAACTGTATACTAGTCTACATTGCATTATATTTCTTGACCTGTCTCTGTATATTTCATCACCTTTCTATACTTTGCATCACATTGCATTCATACTGTAGCTACATGAATCACAGCTAAGATTCTTGGTTGCTATGAAGGCCAGTCGTTCTAAATGGATGGTTGCTATGGCCAAAGGCCAGTTATCTCTGCCGTTATCAAGCGGGCATATCCTAACTTTATCTTATTTTAAACCAAAGATTCTAGAACAGAGCTCTGTTCTAGAATCTTTGTTTTAAACATCTCTATTTTACTCAGCCTACTTCCATACAGTGAGTCCCATTAAGAAGTGGCCACTTCATTCGCGCTTACCGTGATTCAGCAACATTATTAAATGAATCTGTCACCATATGCCTATGCCAACGTTTGCAAAGAGGAGAATCTTTTAATTTGATTCATAATGAAACGTTATATTTAATGTACATGTAAACAATGATTAGGCTAGTTTTGGTTGTTGTTGGTGGTGTTACTGCATCCCTTTATGCCTACAATGCAAAATTGTTCCCTCGTGATTGTTAAATATGGAAGAATATTAGACTCAAAAGTTTTGTATGTGTGTATCACGTTTTGAAACTGTAGAAATTATTTGTAACTGTAAAAATGATCTGTACAAGTAATTGTCAATATCACAAATATGCCCTACACTTACAAATCTATTCTACGGGTACGGATCGGTTTTACAGCTACAAATAATCCTACAGTTAAAACTATTTTACAATTACAAATATATTCTACAATTACACATCAATATTCTACGCACAAAAAGCTGCTCTACAGTTACAAATCTTTTCTACAGGTGTACAGACTTTTGCAGCACCTTAGGGATGAGAAGTGTCTCATATGTATTATGTGTGTGTGTAACAGGATTTGTAACTGTAAAAATGATTTGTGATTTAACAAAAAAATAACACAAACAATTTTAAGTATTACTCATATGTCGTTCACTTACAAATTTATTCCACAGGTATTAAATATTCCACAGTTGCTGTCTTTTAATTACGAAACTATTCTGCCATTACAAATCTCTGCTGCTCGCACAAGTATTTTCTACAAGTACACAAATACTTTTGAGACTGTTCTGGCGCTTCCTGTTGAATAGCCAATGGCGATCCTCAGGTTTGGCTAGCCAACCATGAATCTCAGTTCACTAACCAATCACAGAGCAGGAGCAGCGCCGTCGTTGTCTGTGGGTGTAACCAGAGCCCGTCTACGTCTTATTAGACATTCTCTGGTGTAACCAAACTTTGAGTCTACGCTTGGAGCACGCTAGTTTCCTGTATTCCTTGAGGTATGTTGGTAGCCTACACCCTATGCCTACACCACACAAACTTGTTCTATGTCCACTATTCCTTGTTACAGTTTTTTCTGAATGCTTAAACACATTTTTTGTAACTATGGTTTTTTTTGCAAAACTCTACACACAAATGGCAAAACCACTCACTGAGTTCGCAAAACTAAAAGCACAAACACTGCTTTGCACTCAGTTTGCAATTTTGTAACACACACTTTGCACAACTGTAGGCACAATGGCAATTATTTACACTATTTTGCCAACTCTCTGGCACACTTTCTCATGTGAAAACTGTTTTAGATAATTAGTTCACTTTGCAATCAGCCTAAGCACAATAAATAAGCCACAGGTAATGTACAATGGGTACAATGGAGTGAGCAGGAAGAGTGAGAAGAGAAAGAAATAGCCCTTTTACAGACAAAAAAACAGTCTGGGATATTGTCATGTCAGGCCTGGATACATCATTCCAGAATATATTTTTCCCGGTGCCTTGGACTAGGACATTGCATGTGATGTAGACAGAATTTTGAGAGAGACGACCCGATGTAGACTGATTTGTTTCGTCTTAGTGAAATGCTATTTTGTGTTTTGACTTGGAAAAACACACTTGTGTTTGTTTTGATGTGTGTAAATAAACACTACTGTAATACTTGAAGTTTGGATCCCTGTATGTTTACAGAACTATGACAAAAGTATGACCTCAAACTGACATAGTCTACCTTGTGCACAGAGAAAGCAAAAGCCAGATGTGTTTTTTATTCATACCATCAGTGTGTTGTTGGCACATTGTGTGCTTAATTGTGTTTTCGTATCTAACAGTAAACACAAGCCATCACAATGATGGCTTGTGTTTACTGTTAGATATGAAAACATAATTTTTACGAAGGTGTGAAGAGTTAAGCAAGGTGTGTTAGCTTTTGCAAGAGAACTACAATGTTTTGCTGATTGGGTGAGAGGTTTTGACATTTGTGTGTAGAGTTTTGCAAAAAAAGCCATAGTTACAAAAAATGTGCTTAAGCAATCAGAAAAAACTGTAATACAGACAGTGTACCTGACATTCGGGGCAACGAGGTGAGATCAATCAATGGCAACTAATGTGGGCAACAGACAAATAACTAAGCTACCGCTAGTTAGCCAAATCCCACTCAATCTCAATGTAGAATAGCAATGGTAGCAAAATTTTCAGTTTAAGCAGCATACAAGTGCGAACGGAAATGTAGTGTGTGGATGGATGGAAATAAATAACAACACTCAACATACTTTTGAAGACATTTTGTTTCAAGTTTGTAACAAATGCGGTCAAAGTTTTAAGGGAGTTTGTCAGTCATAAGGTAGGCTCAGCATTATTATCAAGAGGTGTGCTAACCATTAGGCCTCGTATGCCAGGTCTACCTCCAGATTGTGAGGTGCTACTTCGGACTTGACGAACTCTTATAGTAGGCAACAGAAACTCCTTACTGCAGAAAAACCGTAGTACTGTAGGTTTGATGCTCAACAGATTGCTCTGGAGTTAGTTATAAGTTAATAATAAGTATCCATTGATATGTGTGACAAAACATACCAACTGGTGTCAACATCAGCTAGGCTATGTTGGCATTTTCGGATGGTTCTTCATGACTGATCATAAGGTACAAAATAAATAATACAGAAATACTGTTCTGGGCATTGGTAGACACATTCATCTGTCTATGTATCTATTTCTTCTGTGTAAGCAGGTTCTTATGGATCCCCAGTTGCTGCCTCCTTCTGAAGCACAGGTGGGTCATAAAATATATTTTACTGTCTATGAAAATAGGTCGCCGCCCGATGTGAGTTTCAAAAAGCATAACTTTTGAACTTGTTGACTGCAGTATTCTTCCTTAAAACAACATCCTCGGATGTGTGTTTTATATTTTGTAAAAGTTAAAGAGAAATCACTACTATTCTATCTTTAAAAGTCAGTTTATTTTCAAACATTTTTGTTGGTTCCTGTCAGTGATAGATCATTATCTATGATAAATTTATCTACACTGGCAGGTTATTAGAGAGGCTGAAAACCAGACTGGAACAGGCTCTTCAAAGGCAGCCTCTGGACCTAGACTATTTATCAATACCCCCTTTAGGAAGCACCATTAATGCTTAATAACTTCCTTTCACCTTCATTATTGTATTTGGGTGAAGGGAGAAGTATAATTCAGATGTTTTTTGTTTTCACAGTGCAGGATTGTATGTTTATGAAGCACATTTGAAAAAAAATATTGACTGTTACCACATACACTGGGTCCCATTCAGAAGTGGCCACTTCTTTCGCACTTTCTGTGATTCATGCAGCTGTGTGAAATGTATTAAAACTTATCGCCACAAGGTGGCAGTTTAAGTCCACTGTAGCATTTGTAAACAGGGCAGTGGAGTGCATTCAAAGGCGTGGCAGTGAGATACTGTAAGCAGAACGAAACTGAAGATCACCTCGTTGAAGTCATACAGTAGACTATGCTAAATCTGCGCACTGTTTTTGTTGCAGATGATTTTGAAAAGAGTGGTTTGACCAGATGAAACGGAGTTTGACGAAGATTAAATGGATGACTCATGCCGTGTCACAGCGCCCCCCCCCCCCCCGATTTTGAAACCTGGCTGATCAGAGTGATTTGGATTTGATGAGAGATCTGTACTTGAACCACTCGCAGACTTAAAAATATGTGAAAGTATCCCAATCCATGAATTGGTGAAACACACTGAGCACACAGTGAGGTGAAGCACTCACTAATCCTGGCAGTGAGCTGCCTGCAACAACAGCGGCGCTCGGGGAACAGTGAGGGGTTAGGTGCCTGCTCAAGGGCACTTCAGCCGTGCCTACTGGTCGGGACTCAAACCGGCAACCCTCCGGTTACAAGTCCGAAGCGCTAACCAGGCTAGCATTGTATAACAAACAAACTACTACTAAAAGTATTTTCTGATATTGTCTTTTAATTCTTACAGGTTCTTTAGAGACATTGAAAGACCTGGTGGTCTTCTGGACGGGACGCCTTCAAAGAAGCTATGGATGCAATGCTGAAATAAAGCAATTATGGTTTTGGCTTGATCTAGTGTTGTTTTCTGCAAGTTCAATGCAGTATAGTCAACAATTTCAGTGTTTCAGACAGTGACCAGAGTTCCAGTTGTTCAATGAATAAACTATGCAATGAGAAACTGTATGCCGATTGCTATTTTTCCTAGTTGTATATTTAACTACAATGTGTGCACCATATGCAGTAGCCAGAAAAGTTGTGATTTTGTTTCTCAGCTGCCACAAGGCACCTACGTGTATCCCCAACTTGCTCTGAGAAACTGGCTCTGGTAAGAATTGATGTCTAAGTTGCTTTGGATAAAAACGTAAGCCTAATGAATAAAATTATTTATTAAAGTTCACATATCCCAGCATTAGGGAATAATATTTAAGAATGCAATTTTAAATTTATCAGACAGGACAGGGGAGAAGTCTACAATAATGGTGTTAAAAGACTAGAATACAATAGACCTAAGAAACACATTTTAAAGAACAAATATAGGAGGGAAGGAGATGTATTTTCTATTCAGTGAAGGCTACATGTTCTCCATGCTGATGTAGAGAATGGTCCAGTGATCCAGTGGAGTGATCTTGAAGGCCCTTGATAAGAGATATTACATCAGTGTTTCTCAAACTTTTTTCAGAACAAGGACCACTTAACCAATAAATAAAAAAACCTCACAGACCACCTAGCTAAACAAAAAAATAGTAGGCCTACTCATTGAACCACCTTGCTTATTGTCAGGATTCATGATTTAAACTGGCGTAGCTTACATAGGCAGTGTTACAGAACTGTTTGGATTTACATAAAAGTTGTTCAACATCGCAAACAAATCATCTATAGCCTATTATATTTTAGCATGCCTGCTCGCGAACCACACTTTGAGAAACATGGCTTAGGCTACATGAATAGACAAAAATAACGATGCATATTTACATGCACACTGAAACACTATGTAGAAAGAGCATTCTGGAAAAGCATGATTGTATTTGTAGTAGTTTATCTGCACAGGTACAGTTGGCAAATTATCAAAGTTAACGAATGTTACGACAGGTTAGGGTCACATGGTAGGGCAAGCACTGACTTACAGGCAGGGCTTCAGTGATGTCACTACCTGTGGCTAATTGGTAAATTGACCACCTGTCCTCACCTTTTGAAAAAAGAAACTGTTTTGGCAGCGTTTCGTTGTGCAAGGCCCAGCAGGAGCTGTGGCCTGTTTGTCCCCACATGTTGCCGTCATTTGTGGACTATATTTTGGCTTTGGAAAAGCACCATCAAATTATAATAAAAAACTTGAACGTGGACAAGAACCATCGCTTGGGCTGGCCACAGGGCTACAAGTATCGGAGTACCGGGCCGGGAGCGCGAGGATGCCACAGGTAGGTGACCGCTCTCTGATTCTCCTGCCAAGCTGACATGCACACACACACCACAGTTAGGACCTACTTCCAAGTTTCTGCACCACACGTAGGGCTAGCGTGTAGGGTGGTTCTCAGGCCTTTCTGTGTTTGTTTCTGTTGGTTGCGAGTTGCGGTAGGCTTTGTAGTTTAATTGAACATACCCTAGACAACGAAGAGCTTGAGCCAGGACCGCCTCGTAACAAATGGGGGCTCGTCCGGGACGAACCTGTGTGTGAGTAGTTTGGTTTTGTTTGTTTAGCTTATTTTGTTTGTAGCGTTGCGTTGGCTATGGTTTGTTGGTGTGCTAGCCTAATGAGACTGCTAATGGAACTAGCATTGAGTTTGTTTGAACCACTTGCTTGAATCTGGCGTGTTGTGCTGCATTATAACTTTGCAACAGCATTTGTGGTCGCTAGGCCGCGACCGTGTTGGCTGTTTTGTTTCTGTCCTAAGACGGTGTTTGCAGCATTTAGGGTCGTCAGTCTACGGACGTTTTGGGCTGTTTGTTGCGGTCGTAGGAAAGTGTTTGTTGCCGATTTGAAGTGGCATACCTGAGGCAGGGTGCTACATTTGTTTGTGGGTTTTGCTAACTTGGTACCAACGTGATTGTTTATGGCAGTTTCGTTTATCACAACTCAGTGCGGTGACGTTTATGGCATAGGAGGGCGCACCAGTGCCAATTTGCTAGGTTGCAGCTGTACTGTGTAATTTGCCAAATTAGGTTTAGGCTGATGAGCGCAGCTTTTTGGGAAAAATTGTGCAGCATTTAGTGAGGGGGCGATTGTATTTGGGTCTTGTTTATTGTCTTTGAGATTTTGGAGCTAAGGCTTTAGGCTTATAGAGGCTGATGATTAGCTCAGCTATGTGTGTAGCCTAGCGTTTTTTTTTTTGTGCTTTTTGTTTTATGTGTCCACTATAATTTTGACCATGGGAGACTTCTGTGTGGAAGCGTTTGTTGCAGGTGGCATTACACGCTAGAAGTTGATGGTATCGCCAAAAGACCTCCTGATTGAGACCGCGCTCCATTATGGAGTGGAGGTGCCAGAAGGCGTTAGAAAGCCAGCTTTGGTTAACTCGCTGTTGCTTTACTTTGGCGTTCGTGATGTGATCGCAGAGGAAGCTAGAACGGCTACATCTGCTCCTGTAGTCCGCAATTATGAGAGCAGGTTGTCTGAACTACAGAGAGAGCTAGCTCGACTGAAAGCGAAGTGTGCTCAGATCCAATTGGAAAGAGCGCAGTTGGAACAGCAGCGCAAATCGTGTCAGCCTTTAGAGGAGGCTGTAGTTGGCGATTCGATTTCCACTTTTGAGGATGTCGTCTCCACTTGTGGTGATGTTGTAAACAGGCCTGATGAGGCTTGTTTTGAGTTTATGGAGGCATGTATGGCACCTTTGACATGCGCGGCTCCTGAGGTTTTTGTTGAATCCCAACTGAGTACATCTCTGCAGATTTGTGTTGGTTTTGACACATCAGAGGCGTCTGATGAGTCTGAGTTTGACATGGCTGATTCGTTTCTGTTTATTTTGCTCAGTGAATCTGAGATTAAGCCATGTTGTAAGGATGTCTGTAAGGATGTGGTGATTACTGAGTCAACGTTAGTGGTTGGAGATATGGACCATCTGGAGATGTATGACACCGGCTCCCCAGAGTTGGTGCAGCCATGCTCTGATGCTGATGCATTTAGTGTTCTAGCTGGAGGTGGTGTTTCAGAGGTGCCATCCAGTTTCCCAATGTGCAAGGGTCAGGCAGAGGATCGTTGTTCTCTGGACGAACAGTACAGGGCTACTGGTGTTGAAAGGTCTGAAAATGACCAGAGAGATGGCAGACCATTTGTTCTTTCGGTGCAGCAGACAGTTGTCTCTCTTGAATGTCTGGGACCACATTCTGTATATCAGGGTTTTGGGGGAAGCCCTTTGATTAGAATTGACTTGGGGGCAAGGCCATCTTCTTGGGTGCTCCCTGGAGCCTACCCTTTTAGAAAATATCGGGACTGTCTTGAAGCCAAGAGGAGTCGGCTGCTGCGGTACCAAAGTGGGCCATCATTGGCTATGTGTGAATTTGCACCGTTGACTGGGCGTTTTAGACCATTTTTGAAAGAGCTGGTGGTCATGGTGTATGCCTATTGCCCCCTGAGGTTTCGGTGGAGCTTTGTGCTTCAGCCGCTGGTGCTGGGCATTCAACATCACGCTCTCATTGGATCTTTTGACATGGGATGTTTGGCCTCTGGTGTAACTTGAATTTTCCTAATCTGGGTCATGGATTGTGGTGCATCTGTTTTGGTTCCTCAAGGTTTCCCACATTTGTTGTGGATGTCCGGGGGACTATTCCTGCTTTTTAGTTCTGTTTTAAAGAACATGTACATTTTGTAAATAATAATAGAAAATTTAGAAAAGAAAAAAAAAACACAAAAGATTTATAAAAGAATATAAAAAGTATAAAATAAGAATATTTGGTGATGTTAGCCATTGGATTTGTTTTGCAATTGTGTTTTTGTTTTTGTTTGAGGGGGGGAAGTATGTTACGACAGGTTAGGGTCACATGGTAGGGCAAGCACTGACTTACAGGCAGTGACAGTGATGTCACTACCTGTGGCTAATTGGTAAATTGACCACCTGTCCTCACCTTTTGAAAAAAGAAACTGTTTTGGCAGCGTTTCGTTGTGCAAGGCCCAGCAGGAGCTGTGGCCTGTTTGTCCCCACATGTTGCCGTCATTTGTGGACTATATTTTGGCTTTGGAAAAGCACCATCAAATTATAATAAAAAACTTGAACGTGGACAAGAACCATCGCTTGGGCTGGCCACAGGGCTACAAGTATCGGAGTACCGGGCCGGGAGCGCGAGGATGCCACAGGTAGGTGACCGCTCTCTGATTCTCCTGCCAAGCTGACATGCACACACACACCACAGTTAGGACCTACTTCCAAGTTTCTGCACCACACGTAGGGCTAGCGTGTAGGGTGGTTCTCAGGCCTTTCTGTGTTTGTTTCTGTTGGTTGCGAGTTGCGGTAGGCTTTGTAGTTTAATTGAACATACCCTAGACAACGAAGAGCTTGAGCCAGGACCGCCTCGTAACAAATGGGGGCTCGTCCGGGATGAACCATCCATGAGGTGAGGTGATGTCTTTGTGTAGCTGTGATGGACTGTAGTGTGCAGTGACTTGTGTTGTGTGACCTTGTGGTAACTGAACTCCACATTTGTTGGGTCACTAGTTGGTTGCAGCTTAGGTGTAAGTTGGCAACATTTTTAGTGTAGGGTTTGACTACACTGTGGCCCATTTTGTGTCGTGGTTGTGCAGTCCACTTTTGGTTAGGTCACTTGTGTGTTACTGTTTTTGTCTGTCTAGTCACAGCTAATTAATGGTTTTGTGACCTTTGTGTGGGATATAGTCACTCCACAGATCAGTGGATCTTTGTTTAGTGGGTGTGGCTTCCCAATGTTGTCCAGTCACTTTGTTACTGGTTCCCTACATGCATCATAGTAACTAGATGTGGTTGAAGGCCACATGGTGTCCATTTTGTTGTGGTAGTGGCAGATCACTTTGTTGGGTCTTTGTGTGTTGCTGTGGCAGCAATAATTGCAATCATTGTAGTTGGTCTACTTGTGTTGACCCTTTTGGCTGTGACTGTTGCACTCCACTTTTGTGTTGGTCACCTTTGTTGCTGTATGTGTTACAGGAATGCAGTAATGTTTCTTTTGTTTGATTTTGTCCTGTTCACCTCATGGTAGGTAGCCATTTTGTCTAGTGGGAGTGGCAACCACTTGTATGGCTACTTATTTGGCTGCTCAATTAAAATCCAGTGGCAGCACCTTAATTGGCCCATGTTTGTAAGATCTCATTTGAACCACCTTGGCCCTAGTTAACACCTTTAAGTCAGCGGCAGTCCCAAGTTGTTTTTGATGTTTATTGCAAATAGTTTGCTGGAGATTGTCTCCTTTGTATGGCTATTATGCCTTAGTAATGTTGAATGGCAGACAAATGTTTAATCGGCATACGTCCACTACAAGTTGTGTGGTACGCTTTGTTTGGTGGACTGAGTTTTGGTCTGTGCATTGAACACATTTGCATGTAAGCATATAGCCTTGTACATTTGTTTTTGCAATTTGTGAAGTTCCAAGGTGGGACTAATGTATGTTTGTCTATGTCTTTCATACTGGTTGTGGTTACATGTGTTCTGCACTTTTTGTAGCTCAGGCTTAGTTAGTGCAGGTTTAAGAAGTGGTCCGGAAGACTCACTACTTTTTCTTTACTCGGGAGTCAGGGAAGCTGTGCTAAACCTGAGTAAGGAAGCGTGAGTTCTTTGTTTTTGTTTTCCTGTCCTTTTATTGTAACCACTATGCTGTATTACTAGTGATAATTTCTGTGTCATTTTAACCATACAGCCTTGTGGAGCACCGATTATGAGTTGTCATGCAAGTTGTAAAGCCTTACAATGAATAAATAGATAGGTGGTACTATGTAATAGTTAGTTTTGATGTATGTGCTACCATATTTGATGTATGTGCTACCATGCATTTGACTTGTCATTGTGAATTCTGTATGTAAAACTATTTATTCATTGTTTTAAGGGTGGGGGTGTTACGGCTGCATGTGTTCCCAGTGCTGTTTGTCCCTGTTCTCTCCCCTCTCTACCTCTGTTCAGGTGTGCTGCAGATAATTGCCCTGATTGGGAGCACCTGGCCCTGATTGATCAGGAGTTAAAGGGTCTGGGATCCAGTTCCTGAGGAGAGGCTTTTGGTGTGGGGACTACTGGCTGTCTTGCTGCCTCTCAGCCTGGGATTGTGTCTTGTCTTTTGATTTGGACTTTGTGTCATGTCTATGTAGTGTTCTGTTATGGTTTATCTTCCATGTAATAAATCCCACTGGTTGGGTACATTTTAAAAGGTGTTCCTGTTATTTAGTAGGATTTGGGGTCAGTGGTGGGTTTTTGTTCACCCCTAAAGGGCCACGTAAGGGTGGGGGTGTAACAACGAACCATCAGAAATGTAAAACGATGACTGTAATTAACATAGCTTAAGTCGCCCATTTGAAATGTAAATAAATTGATAACTTAACTACCTAGGAACAGCCAGAAAGATAACTGCCGATAGAGAGGGGAAACATTTTGTTAACTACTTGCCCCGTGTATCAGGTACACTGGCTGTATTAACTATCAATGTACCTCAAGGAATATAGGAAACTAGCATCGGAGCCCGTTCCTTAGACATTCTCTGCTAGCGTGCTCCAAGCGTAGACTCCAAGTTTGCTTGCACCCACACAACTAGCCACGACGACGGCGCTGCTCCTGCTCTGTGATTGGTTTGTGAACTGAGATTCATGGTTGGCTAGCCAAACCTGAGGATCGCCATTGGCTATTCAACAGGAAGCGCCAGAACAGTCTCAAAAGTATTTGTGTACTTGTAGAAAATACTTGTGCGAGCAGCAGAGATTTGTAATGGCAGAATAGTTTCGTAATTGAAAGACAGCAACTGTGGAATATTTAATACCTGTGGAATATATTTGTAAGTGAACGACATATGAGTAATGCTTAAAATTGTTCGTGTTATTGTTTTGTTAAATCACAAATCATTTTTACAGTTACAAATCCTGTTACACACACACACAATACATATGAGACACTTCTCATCCCTAAGGTGGTGCAAAAGTCTGTACACCTGTAGAAAAGATTTGTAACTGTAGAGCAGCTTTTTGTGCGTAGAATATTGATGTGTAATTGTAGAATATATTTGTAATTGTAAAATATTTTTAACTGTAGGATTATTTGTAGCTGTAAAACCGATCCGTACCCGTAGAATAGATTTGTAAGTGTAGGGCATATTTGTGATATTGACAATTACTTGTACAGATCATTTTTACAGTTACAAATAATTTCTACAGTTTCAAAACGTGATACACACGTACAAAACTTTTGAGTCTAATATTCTTCCATAGTTAGACGCATTTCAAAACATCGCGACGTGAAATGCCACCACAAAACATTGTGAATCGGTCTTATTAGGAGTCCTCGCTTAAGCTGTCACAGACTCAGGCGCTACTTTTAGGGCTAAAATGCTTCCTGAATTACTTTTAGTAAAAAAAAATAGGAGTCCTAAAGTTACGAGTGACGAAGTTACGAGTACGTGAAGCTCACACCGTATTTCAAGTACACTAGTGAAATGTAATACAACGTTGCCACCTAGCGTTCAGATGTAGGGTATTTAACATTAACGTGACATTGCTTGCTTATTCTTTCGTCAACTCCATGCTTTTAGGAAAACAATCTTTTTATCATAGTTCCCTCTTCAATGAGCGATTACCAGCTAGTTTTTGTAACAGAGATAGCTGTTTATTGTCCCTAGGTTTACAGAAACACCTATTCATATTAATACGTAGCCTATGGAGTGCTGCTGACCACTGTTCATTACGGCCCAGAATGCCTTGCATGTCTTTATAACAAAACAACACAGTAAAACCTAAATGCCCGTAAACATATGCATTTGCATACTTGTAAGATTTTTAATAATACTCTCCCATCATGATATTTAACAATAATGAAAAATTTAATTTGAATACCGTCAATGTGAAAATAACTGTACTACGTCAGCAATAAATAGCTAATGTTCTCCTTACCATTTCAGTTCGTAAGTCCGTACTATCCCATGGCAGAGCAAGGATTTCATGATTGGGCAAGGTTGCTTGGAGACATTGTGGCTGCCCAGAGACATTGTGCATACTTGGAAGGCATTGTGATAGATGAACCAGTACAACTGCAAATGTGGAAGGTGATAGTTACCAAATATGGGTGGGTGGTTTGCCAAATGCTGGAAACTTTTGGAATATTTTCTTTTTTTTTTTTTAGCTTATGCACCCTCACATTGGAGTCCCGAGTTCAAATACAAAATTTGGTATCGATATGTGACAGTGTTCCTGAGATATGGACGACTTCCTGTTTCGGAGCATCGCCGCCGATTTCGTTTGGCTGTGACGGGCAAACACTTTCGAAAATCAAAAATCCTTGTGGTAACTTTTGTGAGGCTTGGTCCAAGGATAATGTACGTCAAGTTTCGTGGAGTTCGGACCAAATTTGTGACCTGTGAAAATTTAGTTTAGCTTTCTGTTCAATCCAATATGGCGGATGAACGACACGCCCACCTGACGTCATCTTCACGAGCAACTTACACCGGTACTGACCGGACGTTTTAAAGTTGGAATGGTGTCTCTGTCTCAAAGGGCCTAGGCGCTAGGGCTGACAAAAAATTAGGGAGACGGGAAAAATACTAAAAATAAAACTTAAGAAGAACAATAAGTGTGCTTTGCAAGCACACTTAATAAATATAGCTGCAAGCAGCAATGCGGGGGCCAAGCAGTGCGCTATAGCAGGAATGGCTTTGCAATGGCATGAGCAAGCACTGACAGCAAGTTTGATGGCAATTGGATAAAGAACACCTGAGAAATAAGCTCATTTACTTTGTTACAGCTCCCCTAGAGGCCAAATTACACCAATGTCCTTGTGCGTTCTTACAATCAGCTCCCATGTCTGTCTACCAAGTTTGGACTTCATACACCAAAGTGTTGCTGAGATATGAGCTCACTTTCTTTATTGCAACACCCCTAGAGGCCAAATGAGACCACTTTCCTTGCATGTCCTCACAATCAGCTAATATGTCCATGTATCAAGTTTGGACTTCATACAATGAAGCGTTGCTGAGATATGAGCCCACTTCCTGTATTACAGCACCCCCTATAGAGGCCAAATGATGCCAATTTCCTACTGTGTCCTCACAATCAGATACCAAGTCCCTGTACCAAGTTTAGACTTCATACATCAAAGCGTTGCTGAGATACAAGCTCACTTCCTGTATTGCAGCGCCCCCTGTAGAGGCCAAATGACGGCAATTTCCTAGTGCATCCCCACAATCAGGTACCAAGTCTCTATACCAAGTTTGGACTTCGTACATCAAAGCGTTGCTGAGATACAAGCTCACTTCCTGTATTGCAGCGCCCCCTATAGAGGCCAAATGATGCCAATTTCCTAGTGCGTCCTCACAATCAGATACCAAGTCCCTGTACCAAGTTTGGACTTCATACATTAAAGCGTAGCCGAGATGTTAGCCCACTTCCTGTTAGGCGGCATCGTCGCCATGTGTGATTGGCTGTCACAGGCAAACAAACTAAAAAATCTGAAAAGTATCGTTTGTGCGGCTCGGTCTGAAGATCATCTCCGCCAAGTTCTGTGAAAATCGGATGAAATTTGTAACCGCTGAAACTTTTCGTAGAGTTTGGACTAAATCCAATATGGCGGAGGTCCAATATGGCGGAAAGTGACGGGATAGGGGTCGATGAACTCGAGATTGTTCAAGGATTCAGACGCTACCTCAATTGTGAAAATCAGACAAAAGAGTCAAGGATCACGCACCTGAACACATGTCCAGCGTTGAACTGGTGGTGGCGCTAGAGTGTTCGATGTATATGCATAAAAATTGCTGTGAGTGATTGGGACAGTGTCCTGACTAATGGTATCGAGTTTTGTTATGTTAACTCAAAGCGTCACCTAGATGTTTGTCGACTTCCTGTTTGGCGGCTTCATCGCCATATTTGATTGGCTGTCACGGGCAAACAAAAATGAAATTGAAAAATCTGACAAGTATCTTTTGTGCGGCTCGGGCAGAAGATCATCTCCGCCAAGTTCCGTGAAAATCGGATGAAATTTGTGACCACTGAAACTTTTTGTAGAGTTTGGACTAAATCCAATATGGCGGAGGTCCAATATGACGAAAAGTGACGTAATAGGGGTCATTGAACTTATGTCGGTCTAAGGATTCCAACGGTGCCTGATATGTGAAAATCGGACGCACCGTTCAATGCAGTGATTCACATGCGTGAATGCAATCCAGGTTCGACCCATTGGTGGCGCTAGAGTGTTGGGCATAGAGTTCTGGAAATTGGTGAGAGTTATCATGGGACAGTGCTGAATCAGTGTGCCAAATTTCATAACTTTAGACCCAGCGGTTCAATTTTCGGCCAGATTTTGACCTGTTGGTGGCGCTAGATGGCTGGGTTTAGAGGTCTGTAAATGACTGTGAGTGGTCAGTGGAGTGTCCCAAACTTTCTGCCAAAAAAACTGCACTTTTCAGCCAGGCGTTCTATGGGCTGCCATAGACTCCAATGACGGAAGTATAATAATAATAGGAAAAGCTAGTAACTCAATGGGTGCCTTCGCAGCTTGGCCCCCAGTAAAACTTAAGAAGAACAATAAGTGTGCTGCTTTGCAAGCACACTTAATAATAAAACTTAAGAAGAACAATAAGTGTGCTTTGCAAGCACACTTAATAAAACTTAAGAAGAACAATAAGTGTGCTGCTTTGCAAGCACACTTAATTATGAATGTATATTCAAATTAAGTCCCATTCCCATTTTAAGTTCCCATTTAAACTTCCCTCTGTGTCTCTCCTGCATACAGGCCAGGTTTGTGCACATTGCATTAATCACTCAATAATTTTTCAAAAACTCAGTGTCCCCCACCTCTGCCGTATTCCATTCATTACGGCAGGCACAGTGTTTGAATGATAGATCAGGGGTTGAATGTGATCTTCTTTGCACAGTAAATCACCTCAAAATAGATGGACTGATTGAGTACTCAGGTTGTCGGGTCAGAGGTCAACGTGACTTACGGTCCTACAGTGTTTGCTTAATATCTCCTCTTAATGAAGAAGTCAAGTCAAGTTTATTTATATAAGGTCATTCAATGTGCTTTATAAAGAAAAGCAAACAGTAATAGCAAATAAAAGCATATAAGGGCAATATAGTCAAATAATAGTTTAAAAGGTAAAGATCATAATAAAAAAGAAAACATAAAACGCACAAGGTAAAATCATTTAAAAATAAAGAATATTTAATAAGAAAAAATAAAAGCAAAAGCAGTAAAAAAAAGTAATAAAAGACAGGAAGTATTTTTTAAGGTAGTAAAAAGCTGATTTAGTTATCGCTTTCATGTGACTGTTGAAATTTAGATCACTGTCAATTAATACACCAAGATTTTTAACAGTATTGTTTGCTTTCAACCCTTCTGTGTCAAGGAGAGTGGCAACCCTAAGTCTTTCCTCCTTTTTACCAAATATAATTACTTCAGTTTTTTCTTTGTTTAGCTGAAGAAAATTTTGAGACATCCAGGTAGGTGTTGATTTGTTCTATACACTGACACATAAATTCAAGGGGACCATAGTCGTTTGGCGACAGAGCTAAGTAAATTTGTGTGTCATCTACATAGCTATGATATGAAATCAAACTAGATGTACCGCATAGCAGTACAAAATATGACCGCCGCTCAGTCCTGTACATCCGTTCCACGAAAATAAATCACACTTCAATTTGTCTCCATATTTTACTCCATCCCCCACTCTTGAAACTTTTGTGTATGCTTGTTTGGCATGCCTGAGTGTGTGTGTGCGGCTGCACAGAAAGTAGCCTACTGGTGCTGAAAAGGTGAATAGATTGTAGAATAGCCAAAGAAGATGTAGCATTGTTATAAAACCTTTAAAATCTCTAAACAATCACAAGTAGGGCAGTTCATCACAGTTCATACATTGCAACTGGATTGATGAAAGGTCACTTACACCTGTAGGCTACATACAAGGATACAAGGAAGTTTATTGTCACATGCATATAGTTACTGGAAGTAAGAAATGCAGTGAAATTATGTCTGGTGTCAGCCTATTTGTGCATTAATGGGGGGGGGGGGGGTAAAAAGTGCAGTAGAAGAGGGGTTTAGTAGATTAAGTGGCAAGGGCTGCATAAGAAAGGTGGGGGAGGATTGGGATTGGGGGGGGGCACCAACAAGGAGCACCCAAGAGCAACAGGGGCAAGGAAAAACTCCCTTACCAAGGAAGAAACCTTGGGCAGATCCACGGCTCAAGGGGCTAACCCAACTGCCAGGGGTCTTGGTGTGTGTGTTGGGGGGATGACAGGGGAGACGGGATAGTGTGCTGTGTATGTGGGGAGAGGGCAGTGTGCAATATGTGTGTTGGAGAAGCTTCCTCATGAGACAATGTGCTGTGTATTGTGGGGGGGGGGGGGGGGGGCAGTGTGCTGTAAGTATTTTGGGGATGTGTGTTGGAGAAGCTTCCTGATGAAATAATGTGCTGTGTATGTAGGGGGGGGGGGGGGCAGTGTACTGCAAGTATGGTGAAGGGACTTATTGCAAGCAGAGTACTGTATGTATGATGTATGTGAGTGATGACAGTGAAGATGTGTGTGTGGGCGGGAGGGGAGTGGAGCAGTGACTCTGTGTGTGTAGTGTGTAGTATGTGTGTGGGTAGGTGGGGGCAGTGTGCTGTAAGTAGAGGATGTGTGTTGGAGAAGATCCTGAAGACAATGTGCTGTGTATGTAGGGAGGGGGGGGCAGTGTGCAGCAAGTATGTAGAGGAGGCTTAGCAAGCAGTGTGCTGTATGTATGTGAGGTGATGACAGTGATGATGTAAGTGTGTGTGTTGGGGATGGGGGTGGGGGGGCAGAAAGGCTAGGCAATCAAGGACATAGGTAGATAGATGGAGGAGAAAACAAAAATAATAAATAAAAAGTTCTATGGAGATGTGCAAAAGTTGGAGAAAGTCAGATATGTGTGTGTGTGTGTGTTTTGACGTGTGATGAAATAAGAAAATAAATAAAAGGTCAGTAGCATAGGGTGAGGGATGTAAAAGTGCTAAAAGTCTTGTAGGTGTGTGTGTGTGTGTGTGTGTGTGTGTGGGGGGGGGGGGGGGGGGGGTCATGAGTGCTGAGGAGTGAATGAGTGCAAAGTCAGTATAGTGTGAGTTCAGAGTTGGGAAATGTTTGAGAGTGCTGAGGAGTGAATGTGTGCAAAGTCAGTATAGTGTGAGTTCAGAGTTCGGATGGCCTGGGGATAAAAACTTCTCCTGAGTCTCTCAGTTCTGGCTTTGTGACTACATAGGCGTCTTCTTGAATTCAGCGGTAGGAATAATCCATTGTTAGGATGAGAAGAGTCCTTCAGAATCTTTTGGGCTCTTAGGAGTGCTCTTCTGGAATAGATATCTTGTAGAGCAGGGAGTTGAGTTCTTATAGTACGTTCAGCTGAGCGCACTACTCTCTGCAGAGTACTACAATCTCTAACTGTGGAGTTCCCATACCAGGTGATGATGCTACCAGTTAGAACACTCTCAACCGCTGAAGTGTAGAAGGCCTTCATGATGGATGTAGAAACTTTGAATTTCCTTAGCTGACGAAGGAAGTAGAGTCGTTGTCTGGACTTCTTCAGAACATATTGAGTGTTAACAGTCCATGTTAAGTCTTCAGTAATGTGGACACCAAGGTATTTAAAACTTGGGGTGTAACTGTAGTTCTGCTGCTGCCTTCTGTAATCCACTACCATTTCCTTGGTTTTATTGATATTCAGTGTCAAGCTGTTAGATTGACACCACTGTGCCACCTCATCAACCTGATCCAAGTAGAGCTGTTCATTGTTGTTACTAATCAGGCCCAAGATCACGGTGTCATCTGCAAACTTGATGATGGAGGTATGACTACTGTTGGCTTTGCAGTCATGTAGTGTAGATGTTGTACAGCAGTGGACTCAAAACACAGCCTTGGGGAGCACCAGTGCTGATGGTTAATGAGTCAGATGTCAGACCCCCCACTCTAACCACTTGTGAACGGTTGGTGAGGAAGTCAAATATACAGTGACACAGGGTGGTGTTCAGTCCTAAGGCCTTCATCTTTGTGACCAAGGTGAGAGGTAGCCTACTATCGTGTTGAATGCTGAACTAAAGTCAATTAACAGCATCCTCACATAATTCCCATTCCCCTCCTCCAGGTGAGTTAAGGTGGTGTGCATGAGGTTTGAGATGGCATCCTCTGTAGACCTGTTGGCTCTGTAAGCAAATTGGAGGGGGTCGAAGGAGGCAGGGAGGGATGAGCAGATAATGTTTTTCACAAGCTTCTCAAAACACTTCATCACTGTAGACGTCAGGGCTACTGGGCGGTAGTCATTCAGACATGATGGACTTTTGTTTTTCGGTACTGGAACAATAACAGACTGCTTGAGGCAAGTAGGAACTGTCTCTTGAGCCAATGATGTGTTAAAGATATAAGTGAATACAGGAGCTAACTGAGCAGCGCAGGATTTCAAAACCCTGTTAGAAATTCCATCCGGTCCAGCAGCTTTTCTACAATTAACCCTCCTAAAGGCATTGCTCACATCGACCTCAGAGACACAGAAAGGTGCATCCTCATTTGCTTCACATGCTGCAGCTAGTGCAAGATAGTCTGTGTTTTTCATGTCAAAGCGAGTATAAAAAGCATTAAGTTCATCAGGGAGGGCTTTACTCACATTCATCATAGGAGGGGACTTTCTTTCAAAGCCAGTGATGGTTCGGAGTCCTTTCCACACTCGTTCTGGATCACCCTCCAAGAAATCAGCTTCAACTCTCTCTATAGCGCCACTTAGCATCTTTAATAGCTCTACGTAAACTATAAGATGCTGCTTAATCTGTCATATCCCCTGAAATAAGCCCAGCATTATAAGTCATGGTGCGTGTCTTTAATGCCGTTTTCACTTCTCTATCCACCCATGGCTTCTGGTTAGGGAAGCTTCGGATCTTTACAGTTGGGATGATGGAATCAGTTAGCATATTGATGTAACTCAATGATACTTCCGTAAACTCATTGATGTCAGCAGAGTTCGTCTTGAACATCTCCCAGTCAACGTTGCTAAGGGCGTCCTGTAGCCTGGCTTCCGATTGGTCAGTCCAGCGCTTGACCTCCTTCGTCACTCCGTCCGTCCGATTTCTCTGTTTGTAGCCTACATAGGCAGTAGGAAAACAGCGGCATGATGATACATTGTATTTGGGAAAAGCAAAAGGTATCAGCATAATGTTGTTTATTTATTTATTTATTTATTTATAAACAAAAACATCTCTGTCCATGCCGTTTTCAACAGCTATCAAAAACAAAGGTCATTTTTGGATGGATGGATTTTTTGTGAATGTTTCTTCTAGGCTACATAAGATTTTAGTCATCTTTATTTCATGTAATACTTTATTGTCAATGCACAAATTAAGTAACAGTAGTCTGAAACGTCATTGTTAATGCACAAATTAAGTAACAGTAGTCTGAAACGAAATGCTGTTTTACATCTAGTGGTGCAAATAACTGACATGTCCAAATGGGCCTTGATGAAATGCGTCGCTAGACTGTTCATACACATTTTAACAGGCCAAAGTTGAAGAGCTGTTGTCCGTTATTGTTTGTGCAAATATAGGCTGATTCATGTTCCCTTGCATTGTGTAACTGAGGTCCATGGCTAGTCTGGCTTTCACCAGACCAAGCTCAATTTTTTAAGAAATCAAAAAATAAATAGCGGGCAGATCAGGCTGGGTTCACCCAGCCTAGTCCATAGGCACCCGATATTGTTAATTTCCGATTGAGATATCCACGCTCTGGCTATTCTAAGGTAGGCCTATTTACAACATAAATTGTCAATAGGCTATGCTGGCGACACAAATAAAATCTCCTTTGGAAACCAATGGCTTACGCCTTACAGTAGGCTATCAAGCGGACTTAAACTGCCATATCATGGCGAAAAGTTGTAATAAAATTCACGCAGCTCCGAGTCAAGGAAAGTGCGAATGAAATAGCCACTTCTAAATGGGACCCACTACACAGTAGCTTAAGGTGTGTTGCTAAAGCAGCCATAATGAAATGAAGGTGTCATTGTTTGGATACTTCACACACATGTGCTTTTTAATTTCACAGACTACAACTACCAAGCTGGAATCAAAGCACATCGATTCCCCTCTCACACCCTGCACGCACTTAAAACAAAAATAAACAGGCGTCTCAGTCTCACGCATGTATAGGCAAAACTGTATCAGACCGGTGTAACGTTGGTAAATCTTCCATTGCACAGAATTATTTTTGTAGCACGTGCAACAAATGACAGTCGAAAGATACAATTACAGTGCTGCTATCAATTTGCTTGGTATAACCGCATTTATAGTTTTCTACAAATGCAATCAATCAAATTGGCCTCCATCACTCAACCAACGCTAACGGTAACATTACCTAGGTCCTTATTGATATTATAAGATTAATGTATCTGCAGTAAAAACCAAGCATGTCCGATAAACATCCTCAGATTTATTTCGGCTTCAAGAAGAAATGGGAATTACATTTCATGTGAAGATTAATGTACCTGCAGTAAAAACCAAGTATGTCCGATAAACATCCTCAGATTTATTTCGGCTTCAAGAAGAAATGGGAATTACATTTCATGTGAACATTAGACGTTCTCTGCGGTAAACTACAATCCTTGTAGGACGCGTCCATTGTTTTTCCAACCCACTTTTAACTTCCAACAAAATTACGTCTCACTGCAACGATGCGCCATCTAGTGGACAAACGACTACTAATCGCCAATACTGGAAATGCAGCCATGATGATGATGATGAATATTTATTTTGGCTTTCTTTTAATCCTACTGAATTTGTAATTATGTATCGGCCGTTCTAATACCGATAGTATGTGGGTGCCTGTGTGTGTGTTCATGTGTATATGTGTGCACCGCCATCTACATGCCAATGAGTGTACAGTCACTAAATGTACACATAACCTAATTTTTTTTAGACCCCCCCCATGGATGAAATTCTACAAAACTTGGCATACCCCCAGAGAATGCCAGGTCAATCATACACATAAAATTTGGTGCAGTTCTGAACATCTTAACTGAAGATAGGGGCGATTAAAGCAGAATAATATTGCATTTTCATAGCAACATGCTAACACATTCGCGCCGCGCACCAGAGCGTTTGAGTGCATACACAGACACGGGAGAGGTATGACTCAACTCGTGAAAGTTAAGGTAAGAACATATATTACTACTGACATTGGGTGGCGTGTTCCTTTAATGTTTAAATATGCAAATTAGGCCTTCTCATTAAAAATGTGCTAATTTGCATACATTTAAAAAAAAAAAATCAGATTGTCTGATAAAGCCAGGCTCAAAATATTTTTTTCATTTTGTTGTCATATGAGATGAGAAAAGAATTAGTGAGAGGTTTATGGACATCTACTTCTATTATCCTTTAATTCACCTGTGCCTCTGTGATATGAAATTTCTAGGCCCGAAATTAAAAATGGGTGTATCTTAGGATCTAAATGTGATAGAAATGTAAACTAAATATGTTTTTCCATGTTTCTGGGCCTGAGGAACTCATATAGCATTGATAGCACTCCAATCATGACAGTCTAAAGCGTATCGCCACTCGTCAAAAGCTTATTCAAATTTAGTAGGATGTCCAGTCCACATTGGGAGTGTTTTCTTTATCAAACGTCGAGCACATGGTGCAACAAGGTGTTCCTAGGTTTCTTAATCAGTCATATGGGTGTGTTAGGGGCGTAACATCATTTAAACCAATGAGAATGACATCTGTCATTCCCTTTAACGGCGCAAAGCGTGACGTCAAAGAATGTATCGGTATTTTGACAGTCATTTTAAAAGGTTTAAAAGCATTTAAAGGAGTCTGCAGTCAACGGCGCATTTGAAGGAGTCTGCTTGCGAGACCGTATGGAACAGTTATTCCACTAAACCTTTTTTGCTTTACCTAGCATAGCCTTTACGCGTTTGCGTCTATGGTTTGCACTCATCTATTATATGAACTCATTGACAAAGTGAAACTAGCTTCACCATGGTGTCAGTCAACGACAAGACAGTTATACGCAGTAAGTTACTTTCACTATTGACTGACAATGGGTTACCATCGAAAACATAGGCTGGAAAAAGCAACACTTACCCTAATATTTTTTGAATGACTGAATAAAACAACGTTTAAAACAACGTTTATCCTCCAGAGGAGTTATATCTCGTGATAGTGCGTCTTCAGCTGTAGTCTCGCCTAATCACTTTTAACCGTCATTACCAATTTGCAAATGCATTGTGAGATGTATTTCATAATATCTTTATTCTAATTATGTTTCCCATTGTAGTCTAATCGTGTAATTTCTATTGTTTTGTATGGATATGTGCGCTGGTGTGCTTTAATGGAGGATAGAGGGATGGTGCGTTGTGCACCCGCCAATATGACTGTTGACAATGCGCTCTTAAAATAACATATAAACAACTCGCCATAGACTTCTGACCAGGTTTCTCTTGGTCAGTGACGTAATGCGTTTTAGGTGTGTACAATTGCGATTTTTAGACAATGTGCCAGGCCACTCCCTAGGTTGTTAATCGCCACACCCCTGGGCGCATTGTTTAAAAAATAAACATGCAAAATAAGAAAATAAACTTTGCGCCGGTGGAAAACGAGTTTTACGCCATGCACCACGTTGCAAGATAGGGCCCTAAGAGGTAAACATCATTAAGTGCAGTGAAGATCACTGGCAAAACATTTACTTCTGTTATCCTGCATATATATAGCAGAGTATTCAGGGGAAAAAACTATTTCATTTTCCTTCGTTTGTGAAAATAATTCTGTTCACAACACTGATAAAAACAGCAGGGGAAGGGTGACATGAACACTTCGAGCAAACAGGTGGTCAATCAGAGATTCAAAACAAACGAGAGACCAACATTTCACAATGCAAAAACGCCGGTTTCCCTATTTACATGCAACTGCGAAACTGGAGTTTTCCAAATCATTTTTGTGATTTTCGTGTAAATGAGAGGCCAAACCACGTTGCAATATCTGCGTTTTCCCTTCATGTGAACGGGATCTTATTTTCCCACAGTTCTGGGGTACAGGGTGGGGCAATGGGTGTGGTTTCAGAAGTTCCGGCACTTGGGAACCTAAAAGGTTGTGTGCTGCTCTCTCTCTCTCACTTTCTCCTTTGACTGTCCAACAGTACAGAGCGATAAACAGCAGACTCAGTTCTTCAATTAAATAAATTGCATTGAATCTTTTCTTGAAGTCCATTTAAAAATCATCACCAAAAGCTAAGGCCTCTACAGCAACTTTCACTGTACTATTTTAGAATGCTGATATGTTACCTGTTCAATGTTACATTGGGGATTTGTGATAGGAGTTCAAGTTGTGAGTTTCTGGAGCTGAAGTTCAAGTAGGGCCACATTTTAGTCATGTCCATATTTGGAATTGTTTGGTGAAATGATACAATTTGTACTGGGATTTGCTCAATCATTGGATCTTTTGCCAGTGATCTTCACTGCAATGTTGACCTCTTAGAGTGCTATCAATGCTATAGATTAGTTCCTCAGGCCCAGAAACATGGAAAAACATATTTAGTTTACGATCACATTTCTATCACATTTAGATCCTAAGATTTCCATTTCTAATTTCAGGACTAGAAATTTCATATCATAGTGGTACAAGTGAATTACAGGAAAATAGAAGTAGATGTCCATAAACCCCTCAGTAATTCTTTTCCCATCTCATATGATAACAAAATGAAAAAAAAAAAATATTTTGAGCCTGGCTTTATCAGACAATCTGATTTTGTTTTTTTTAAATGTGTGCAAATTAGCACATTTTTTAAACGATATAAGGCCTAATTTGCATATTTAAATATTAAAATCTAAAAAACGTTCAATAATTTTTTTTCTTAGCTTAACATGAGTAATCAACTGAGAAAGTTTCATGGTGATATCTATTATTTACATTTTTTACCCCATTCACCTGTAGTGTCACAACATATTACAGGGGTCATTGACCTCTATCTGACCTCAGAGGTCAAACTGAGAATGCCTCCAGATCTAAAATTAAAGCTTAGGTCATCAAGAACAAACAGTGTTGCCAACTTAGCGACTTTGTCGCCATATTTAGCGAGATTTCAGACCCCCCAAGCGACTTTTTTTGTAAAAAGCGACTAGCGACAAATCTAGCTACTTTTTCTGGCGTTCTTGGAGACTTTTTGAGACTCTGATGTGATGGCATGTAACGTCCCTTTTTACTCTTATGAGTGAGCAGTGAGTTCGGCTGTGCTGTGTAAGAGTTTCATGCCTCGTTTGTGAATTAGCCTACATAGAGTTCGCCCAAAGCGTTGCCCCATGATTATAAAAGTAATGACTGGCCTATGTAGTATCAGCCCATGTTATCCACGGAAGTAGATGTTCTATAGATCTAACAGCTCAGACAATGTTATTGGAAGGCAGCTTTGTAGCAACTTCGGGTGAGATTACAACTTTGCAGCAACTTCGGGTGAGATTACAACCAGAGTCAACGACGAGAGCAATGATATGATGACAGGGAAACAGGGACACGCTTTCCAGCACCGTTCAACAAAGGAAAGAAGGCTACAACTTCAGACCCCGTTTACACGAGCATGTGTATTATTATAAACGAAGACATTTCCCTACGTTTGAGCCTTTCATTTAGACGCAAACGGAGAATTCGCCCCCGTAAAACGCTTATCCAAAAAAACTCCGGTCAAAGTGATTTTTTTGGAAAACTTCATTTATGCGTTTGGTTGTAAACTGTGGTAAACGGAGTTTTGGGCAGCCAACGTCACAGTATGCGACAGAAGTACACCAAATGTGCGACCAATGTTTACATTTACATGTTCTCACGTGCGACTTCACATTTTGGGGCTGAGGTGATCATGGATGCGCTCAGAATAGCCATCACGTTTATGTTGGTGCAGACCCTTTTTGTCTGTTTGCATTTGCAAATTCAGCTCCTCTTTTATGTGGAGGAGCACAGAAGAATGTGTAGGCCTACTGTATCGACAACAACTTGCTTTACCGCTGCTATCCGAAGAAGAGAGTACACTTCCGTTTCCGGTGGCTCGGGCAACTTTTCAGGATTCTGATTGGTTAATGTGAGCTTGAGCTTATCGTTAGACTGCCACTGTGGTTTGGCGTGCTCATGACAGCATGTATGTACACGGGTTCGTGTAAACACATTTAAAAAAAAAAAACGGTCTCGTGTAAATGCAGTTTTATTTGCAAACGTAGATGGCCAGATATTCGTTTAGGAAAATACCCTGCTTCGTGTAAATGTAGTCTCATTTACAAGCAGATAGTTCAAAATCGAGCATACATGTTAGAAAAACCTAAAGCATTCGTTTAGGCTATGTCGCCTCAATGTTGTCAATGCAGGACAGACTGTCAGCTGAGGGGAAAAAAATGATGTCAGTCTGTCTGAGTGACATTAACTAAATAAATCCAAAATATACTGTAGCCATTGTTGTAAGGTTAAATTGTGTGTAGCCTATGGTGAAGTTATAATCAGGCTTCAAGCTGTGCAAAGCAAATGCAGCAGTTGGGAATAGGTTGGAAATTACTGATTTTCAGCCACTTAATGCTCATTCTGGTGTATAGCCTACTATGACAAGATGTACAGAAGTGTAAAGTGTATCAATTACCCTAATATACAAGTATGTTAAATTAAATATATTTAAATTAGGCTCTTAAACTTGCCTATTTCAATAGGCCTAGGAGAAAAGCAAAGAGGTGTAAAGGGGAATTAAAGTTCTACCAGAAAGACTCAGTAGACAGAATAGAATCAGTTAACAATTTAATTAGTAAAGGAACGGCTTGGATGCAAGCATGATAGAGTCCTGAATAGGTAACAGTCTTTGGCGTAGGCCCCGTCTCGGATCCGTCCAGCGATGAGCGGATCTCGTCTCCTGCCGATGGATGAAGGCAGGGGCGGGGAGCCTACCCCCAAAAGGATGAGTGATGGACTCAGTAATCTGGTTCTGAGAGGAGCAGAGACATTAGTATACATACAAGATGAATTAAACGGCATGACTGGGCTTGGGTGAAGACGTTGTGCCAGGACGCCGACAGAATTTTAAAGTAGCTAGGTGTTAACCATAAACCTAGGGTTGTAGTGGGGCCCGCAGCAGGCTTTCGCTTTAGTGGGATTTAGAAGCTTGACGAGCTGGGCAACCAGCGTCTAGGGCAACCTAGACCAATGCGGCGGCCGGGCAACCGGCGTCCAGGGCAACCTGGACCATAAGCACTTCACGATCTGGGCGCCCAGTGACTAGCAAGCTAGTACATCGTGACGAGCCAGGCCACCGGCATCCAGAGCAACCTGGACTTTAGTGCTTATGCGAGCTGGGCAACCAGCGTCTAGGGCAACCTAGACCACGAGACGTGCCGGGCTACCGGCGTCCAAGGCAACCTGGACCATTAGCTGGGCAACCAGCGTCTAGGGCAACCTAGACCAACGTGACGGCCGGGCGACCGGCATCCAGGGCAACCTGGACCGAACTGGGCAACCTAGACGAGTGTCACGAGCCGGGCAACCGGCATACGACGCGACCTGAACCATGAGCTGGGCAACCAGCGTCTAGGGCAACCTAGACAGACATGACGGCCGGGCAACCGGCATCCAGGGCCACCTGGACCAAACTGGGCAACCAGCGTCTAGGGCAACCTAGACGAGCGTCATGAGCCGGGCAACCGGCGTCCAAGGCAACCTGGACAGTGAGCTGGGCAACCAGCGTCTAGGGCAACCTAGACCAACGTGACGGCCGGGCGACCAGCATCCAAGGCAACCTGGACCAAACTGGGCAACCAGCGTCTAGGGCAACCTAGACGAGCGTCATGAGCCGGGCAACCGGCGTCCAAGGCAACCTGGACAGTGAGCTGGGCAACCAGCGTCTAGGGCAACCTAGACCAACGTGACGGCCGGGCGACCAGCATCCAAGGCAACCTGGACCAAACTGGGCAACCAGCGTCTAGGGCAACCTAGACGAGCGTCACGAGCCGGGCAACCGGCGTACGGTGCGACCTGAACCATGAGCTGGCAACCAGCGTCTAGGGCAACCTAGACCGATGTGATGGCCGGGCGACCGGCATCCAGGGCAACCTGGACCAAACTGGGCAACCAGTGTCTAGGGCAACCTAGACGTGCATCACGAGCCGGGCGACCGGCGAGAAGTGACCTTGAACCATAAGCGTCGAACGAGCTGGGCAACCAGTGAAAAGGGCAACATGCCCATGTCTGAGACTAAATCACCACAAGCTACCGGCATGCTGGGCCCCAATATGTTTCAGCGATTAGTGCAAGGCGAATGCCAGAATTTAGCCACCGCCACCAGGATTTGTGAAGGTAAAATGAGGTACCTGAGTTAACATGGGAGAGCAACTTCTGAGCATCGAAAATGTCAAGAGGAGTTAGTTTGATGCATCCTGATGGATGACATGGATAGCCTTTTTGGCCGGCAGTTTTGGCTGCGCCGATGCGGAATGAGTGAGAAGTGAACCTCTTTGGAGAGAGGTTACATTTAAGCAGCACGTTAGCTAGATGGCTGCTGAAAATCAGGTAAAGTGTGAGCCGTAGTTTAAGGTAGTGAACGGGGACCAGGGAAGCAAAACATGGTTAGGGTTAAAAGGTTAAACATGATGTACAGTACTCAGGATCAATGCAGGGGAATAGAGCTTGTGGTTGCAGATGCTTGGGACCGGAGCAATGAGTTAGTTGATATGGGTGCTTGAGTATATTTGCATCGAAGTCATGTGGTTTAATATTTAGGATAGATGAGCATTATGACTAGTTTTGTAGAAGACTAGTGCTTGTGAAGCCAGATGTGTGTTCTGGTTCGATAGCTCACCTGCAGCGGCTAGAGTGAGATGAATGCATTGAGCTGCAGACCCAAGGCCAAGATGGATGCGTGTGAGCTACACCTTAGCACCTGCTCTTAGAAAGCCCCCCAAAATGAGATGAGCAGCATCAGTAATGCGAGGGAAGCATGACCTTGCGACGTAGACAAAGGACTTCTCAGGACAATTCATGCCTGTATGTGACAGGAGGAAGAAACATATGTAACTGAAATATGACAAGACAACGAACAGATGAGTGCTGGGGTACCACCATGGTGCTTACGCATCTCAGAGTGTAGAGGAGCTCCCAGAATGACGCGAGCTCGCTATACCAGCTGCACCACTGTGGCAGGATAGTACAGTTTAGAACTGGCTTGTGGAGAGACAATGAGTAAAGGTAGCAATGAGGAGAGAATAAGCAATACATATCGCCCAACTGGATGCAGAAATTATATTAGTCATGCGCCAAGCACTGGCCCCTGAGTGAGTGGAGGGGTGTGCATTCATGTGACATTCCATGTGGCCGGGACATTTTTAATCAAAGCGACTGACAATGTACCCTGGGAATCCAGAGTTCTCACGGAAGCGTTTGCTCAGGGAGCGACTCGAGTCTGGCAAGGAGTATGATGCATGTAACTTTTGCCCCTTGCATCGCGGGGAACCAATATCTGTGTAGCTGATATAGCGGGCCAGAGGCGATCTAAACAGATGACAGACGTAGTGTCATCCAATTGCGTCGCAGTCCGGAATCAGGCAGTTAACATTGACCGTATAGCGTTATCCTGAACCATGAGCTGGGCAACCGGCGTCCAAGGCAACCTGGACAGTGAGCTGGGCAACCAGCGTCTAGGGCAACCTAGACAGACATGACGGCCGGGCAACCGGCGTCCAGGGCCACCTGGACCAAACTGGGCAACCAGCGTCTAGGGCATACATGGGCAATATCCGGCCCGCATAGTGCTTCAATCCGGCCCCCGCGATGCGCTCGCAATTTGGATGAAACACACGCCTCCTTTATCAGAACTGTGATCCTGCTATTAAAAACAATCCAACAGATGTCTCTGTGTGAAATTACAATTAGCAACTTTACTTCTCTTCTTCACTCCTCAAAGTAAAAAATTTTCAAAATTAGTGCAGTAAAAAAGAGAAAAGTTGACTCTGAATGTCAAGCATTCAATAAGGAATGGACGTCAAAATATTTTGTCACAAACGTCGGATCAAAGGTAATTTGTCTGATATGTCAGGAGAGCATCGCTGTCTTTAAAGAATATAATATTAGCAGGCACTTTAATACTAAACATGCTAATTATGCCGTGAATTTCTCCGCAAAGGAGGGAAGAAAAGGCCACGAGATTGTCCTCCAACTTAACTGCCAGGCAGAATATTTTTACCAAGCAGTCTAATGTACAGGAGTCAGCAACAAAAGTGAGCTATATGGTGTCACACAAAATTGCCAAACACAGCAAACCATTTTCAGATGGTGAGTTTGTAAAAGACTGTATGGTAGAGGCAGCTAGCATACTGTGCCCTGACAGCAAAATTCAGTTCGAAAATGTGAGTCTGTCTCGCCGTACAGTTACTCGTCGCATCGACGTAATTGATGATGAGCTGACATCTGCATTGCTAAAAAGGACCACTGATTTCACATTCTTTTCAATAGCGCTGGATGAGAGTACCGATATTAAAGACACTGCCCAGCTGCTTATATTCATCAGAGGTATTACTGACACTTTTGACATAGTGGAGGAATTTCTTGCGATGGAATCAATAAAGGGGACGACAAGGGGTTCAGACCTCTATGATACGGTGTCAGGATGCATGCAGAGAATGAACCTACCGTGGGTGAAGTTACTGAACGTGACCACTGATGGCTGTCCAAACCTCACTGGGAAAAACACTGGGCTATTGCGTAGGATACAGGACAGGGTGAGAGAGGATGACCCCAACTCAACTCTGATTTTCTTGCACTGTATCATTCATCAAGAGGCCTTGTCTAAGTCGGTGTTAAAGCTTGATCACGTCACCAAAACTGTGGTGAAACTTGTCAATTTCATCAGGGCCCGGGCGCTTAACCACCGCCAGTTTATCCAGTTGTTGGAGGAGAGTGAGGCAGAACACACTGATGTCCCATACCACTCAAACGTCCGCTGGCTGAGCCTGGGCACAGTGCTACGCCGTGTGTGGGACCTGAGAGGTCAGATAGGGGTGTTTCTCGAGAATGTCGGCAAGGCTGGTGACTTTCCAGAACTTGAAGATTCCGATTGGATGCTTGACTTTGCCTTTGCTGTGGATTTAATGGGCCATTTGAATGACCTCAATCGGAAGCTGCAGGGGAAGGATGTGTTCGTGCACAAACTGTATTCCTACGTGCGAGCATTCAGAGCAAAGCTGACCCTGTTTTCCCGACAAATGACAAACAAGAGCTTTACACATTTCCCAACTCTCGCCACAATGAAGGATGTGCCATCCCGATTCACTGTCAAATACACCACTGCACTCGAAGATCTGCTCACTGAATTCAACAGGCGTTTCTCTGATTTCGGAAAGATTGAAAAAGAGATGGAGCTGGTGTCCGCCCCCTTTTCCTTTGACAGCGACCAAGCGCCTCCGGAGGTTCAGCTTGAGTTGATTGACATGCAGTGCGATCCCACTCTCAAGGAGAAATTCACCTCGTCATCATTGGACAGGTTTTACGGTGCATTGAACGAGGGCAATTACCCTAACATGCGGAGGCATGCGCAAAGGATGCTCGTTTTATTCGGTTCCACGTATGTATGCGAGCAGACTTTCTCAGTGATGAACTTTAACAAGTCACGCTACAGATCACGACTAACCGACGCACACCTGTCATCCGTGTTGCGCATCTCAACGTCGAACACGACCCCAGATTTCGATGACTTAGTAAAGAAAGGCGACCGCCTCAGTTGTTCACATTGAGTTACAGAACACCGACAAATAGCTCTTCATCTCAGTTGCATAGGCCGAAATACATTGTAGTAGGCCTAGCCAAAGTTCCATTAAGTTACCCTTGATTGGTGAAGTTATTTTTACAACATTGTTCAGTTTCATGTTGGCATTTCTTATTACATGTCCCGTAGATGGTGATGATACAGCTAAATCAAATTTAAATTGTGTGAGATGCATAGGCCTATTCCATGTTGTCTTTTGTGTGATGAAGTTGATCTGCACTTAAACTGTGTTCTATTTCATAAAGGATTTAAACAAAATATGTGAAAGAAATTACAAAAAAATGAATAATCACAACGGAAATACGCTGAATATGTTTTTTCATTGATGAAGGTCTCCCTCTGGTAGCCTCAATTAAATTTGATAATTCCAAGCCAGATTGCTTGAAGTCTGTATGTTAATGTAACCTGCACACTAGTTGTAACTGTAACCTGCACAATAGTTTTCTATCTTGAATATAGCTACAGCTGGAATGAAAGTTGAACAATATCAGGTAGTGTAGGAAATGAATTCTTGAAAGTAAATCCAGATATTGTAACCTTAGAGTAGCAGGTCAGACTGGCCTAGCAAAATAAAATATCAGGCCTTGAAATAGGCTGGCAAAGTCAAAGTAACTGTAGAGTAGCCTTATACATAATTTGCATTGAATTAATTTGTACCATTTAATCATGTAACTATGTTTAACTGCAATTGTCCAAAGTGTGGCCCTCCGCTTACTTTGCCAAAGTAACTGTGGCCCTCAGACTAAAACTGTTGCCCACCCCTGGTCTAGGGCAACCTAGTCGAGCGTCATGAGCCGGGCAACCGGCGTCCAAGGCAACCTGGACAGTGAGCTGGGCAACCAGCGTCTAGGGCAACCTAGACCAACGTGACGGCAAACAGGTTAAAGCTAAAACAATTCTCCCACAATGCAAGTGCAATTAAAAACAATTTAGAAGGTAGAGCACAATAACGAAAAGTGCATCAGTGAGTGCCGGTTTTACACGGTCAAGAGTCAGTTCTAGACAGGAAATAAGTGCTGGGATTAGGAAGGCTAGTTTTAAGCCGTGCTACAAGAGGAGATATCCTCGAAAGCGCTGGCCTTCGGGAGATTTGTGAAGACAGAGGGATGACCCCCCTCCAGTATGAACTGGAAACATGATCCACACGATTGCGTGATTCCGTGAACTGGCACTGCCATCCCTGTAAGAAAGTAGATGTTAGTGTGATATGTGGAACTGCTTCTCCATTGACGAACTGCATCCCCTCAACGGAAGAGGGGAGGCATGATGCACCTGCAGGGGTAAGCAAATTAAAGATTGGGAGGAGAATGTAAAAGGAACTTGCACGTCCTCCCTGGCGCGATCACTTCGGGTGAGCATATCTGCCAAAAACAAAACAGCCAAGGCAAAATAGGAGAATGGAAATTAGAGTACACATTATTTGCAGAGGATCCTGCTAAAACGGCAATTCGAGTCAGCAATCAATGTGACTGATGGCGTGACTAGATGGGCTGAAATCACATGGACACGCAGAGACCCGTTGTGTCTAAAGAGAGTGCATAAAGGGCGCGGCGTTGGCCTGAAGGAGACTTGAGTCTGCCAGTGATGATGGACCGCTCCGTTTGACCTGCAAGAAGGAAGGAGTGGTTAGACAGGTGACATGTAGCATCGTCATCGGTAAAACAACCAGCCAACGGCTACGTTGGATGTCGTGATCAACGAACTTCCAGCATAGGCCACCCTTAAACCACAACTAGCGAAATGTAAAATTGCCGACATAATCATGAACAGCCGGTAACCATTAACACCGATATATGGAGTGCTGAAGCGACCCACTGGTGGGCAGTGAGTGAGGCCTGCCATAGAATTCCTAGGAACCCAATACACGATACGGAATCAGAAAAGACATTTTAAACATACAAAAGACGCTAGAAGGATATGTTAAATACACAAATGACACAGCTTCTTAATTAAAAGCTCAACCAACACCATGTGGGCATGAGCCCATCACTGTGGTGTCAGCTCATGAACACTGACATAATACGGGCATTGAAAAGAAACACCTAGTATTGCCTAGATAATAGCTGTGTGACATACTGGCAATTGATGACCATGGGCCGGCGTGCCGTCATTTTGGTTCGGGCTTTGGTGTAAGACCCCCCAAAATTGAGAACCCAGATAGCCGAGAACGTCGGGGACGTCACGGCATACCTGGGACATGACAGATCAGCGGTAGCTGAGTAGTTTGAGCAACGGCAAGTGCATGCAGAGAATCACCCGAGGAAGGCTGTGTATACTTCCTACCAGAAGGTATGGGACACAATCCCAGATGATTAAACGAATGCAACGATGAACTGGCTTCCCGCAGCCATGCACAAGGAGTGATACCTGAACCGAAGGTCCAGCAGACAAGTAGCCTAGCCTAAAGCCTATGCAGCCCAACGAGCCGCGAGGCAAATTAAGAGGCTACACAAAAAGACAATAGGTTTGACGACGCTCAACCAAGGTAGACATCGAGATAACCACAGTGAGTGTAGAACATCAATTAAACAGGTCTTAATACAGGGTTGGGTTCAATGGCAGCGTGGTGCAGGCTAGCAATTAACAGCACAAATCGCAGGGATTATAAAATCAGCAGAAATTATTGGAAGGAGGCTGAAGTGAAAGTTTAACCGTGTCAGACAAGTCAGTTTGTTTGCTGCCCGCCGAATATCGTTGGCAAGCAGGTTGCATGACTATGGGTAGAGTGTAGCCCAGCTCGAGGAGCTTGGGAAGAGAGACAACCTTACCAACCAGACGCTGAAGCTTGAGAAATCGTTGCCGAAAACGACATGGGCCTGCAACAGAGTTGCGCGAGGACGGCGATCCGGCAGTAGGTTACCGTGAAGTGAAGGCTGCAACAGCACGAGCGTGACTGGCTCCGATATGCAGAGATTGGCGATGAAACGACATGCAGTGGCCCCGACTGAAGGACGCACAGGCCTGAACAGCGCAGCAAACGAGCGTGGTAGGATTGTAACAAGTAACGCCACTGAAGGCAGAAGGGGCGAATGTAAAAATGCAGAGAGCCCAGGTCCACACGGAAGCCTGAGCTAGGATGTCAAAGTCAGCGTACTGAGAAGCAGAAGCAGTGTTAGGTGGTACATATTTAAAGAGCCTGTGGTGGATTTCTATGACTTAACGGATGCATGTATGGTTTTTATAAACTTTGATAGTACTGCAATTATTATGAGACTTCAAGGCCTGTACACATCTTAAACAGACCAGACCAGCAGTCAAGGAGTGGGGTGAAGGAGTTCACAGTGACACCTGGCTAGATGGTCGAGGTGAAGGAGTTCACAGTGAATTAGATGGCCGAGAGCGAGAGGATGATGTAATTGGATGATGTAATGGTGGTAACAGCAAGGCCAAGTAACAGGTGGCAAGATAAGAAGCCCTGTTACAACTGGACTTTATGCATGATGAGACAATGGGTTCCACCAATAGTCGTAACCTTGGTGGATGCTGATAGGCCAACAGGTGTCTTTCGAGGGAGGCGAGAAGGCCCAACTTCAAGGTTAAGGAGTATAAAAGATAGGCCGCAGCCATTTTGATTTCAGATCTCATCGGGGGCGCCAGCTGATGACATCTCACATCACCCTATTGCTTGACACCTGGTCTGGACATCGTTTAGGCTGGACTATCATTTCAATACGGTGAATAAAGATCAACAGTCTTCAGAGATCTCCTGTCTGCATTGTCTCCTTCGGACGCTTTGTTCCAGAGTGCTAATTAGTAAGTAGTTAAGTGATAAATTGTTCATTGGATTCGGAAGTGGACCGGTTTTTCCACGACAGATCTGGAGGTTCCAACCGAGATTTGACACAGGATTCATCAGGAAAGCAGTTCTGCCCCGGGTGAAGCAGGTCACGGCAGCCGTTTCCCCAAGGGCCCAAAAGGTAGGCAATTTTGCTTACATTAGGGGGAGCCAGGCTGTTGTGACTTGTGGGTAGCCTGGGACTAAATTGTTTACTGAATCCTCAAAAGAATAGTGGAGACATAGGAGGGAGATTGAATTACACTGTTGGTCTTTAAAAGCGCATGCGTTTTATGATAATATGGTATTTTTCTTTATGCGATAGAGAAGTCAGAATAGGGTTATTCTGAAACCTTTGAAGGTCAAAGGGAACAGACAGTGCTGTATCTGTAAGGTATTTTTTGTGTTTTATGATAATATGGTATTTTACTCTATGCGATAGAGAAGTCAGAATAATGAGAGTATTCTGAAGCTTTTGAAGTTCAAAGATAACAGACAGTGCGACTGATCTGTAAGGTTTTTGTGTTTATAATGTTATGGTATTCCTCTATGCGATAGAAAATAACAATAAAACAATAATAACAATTAAAAAAATAACAATAACAATACCAATAAAATAAAATATAACAATAAAAAAAAAAACAGACTGATGTGTTTATAATGTTATGGTATTCCTCTATATGGTAGAGAAGTCAGAATAGGGTTATTCTGAATCCCGTTTAAAGTTGAAGGGAGCAAGCAGCACAGCTGAACTGTAAGTGTTTTTTTTTTTTTTTTGGTGGTGTGTGAGTGTGTTTTTTCCTTCTGCTTTGTGTGTGTGATACTACTCCCTCTGCGCTGCAGAGTAGAGGGAGGATAAGAGGCAACTAGGCCGTAAATTAACCTGGCAGTAGTTAAGTTGGCTAGTGGGGAAAGGAACAATATATAATGTACAATATAATAGTGATATTTTAGACAGATAGAAACATTTTAGAAATAGACTGAAATGAGCTGATATTGCTGGACAAACAGATGAGCCAGAAAATATCAGACAGATAGAAACACTTTAGAATAGACTGGAATGAGCTGCTATCACTGGACAAAGTATTAGCCAGTGATATGCAGACAGATAGAAACATTTTAGAAATAGACTAAAATGAGCTGATATCGCTGGACAAACAGATGAGCCAGAAAATATCAGACAGATAGATACACTTTAGAATAGACTGGAATGAGCTGCTATCACTGGACAAAGTATTAGCCAGTGATATGCAGACAGATAGAAACATTTTAGAAATAGACTAAAATGAGCTGATATCGCTGGACAAACAGATGAGCCAGAAAATATCAGACAGATAGATACACTTTAGAATAGACTGGAATGAGCTGCTATCACTGGACAAAGTATTAGCCAGTGATATGCAGACAGATAGAAACATTTTAGAAATAGACTGAAATGAGCTGATATCGCTGGACAAACAGATGAGCCAACGATGTCAGAGAGATAGAAACATTTTAGAAATAGAATGACATGAGCTGATATCGCTGGACAAACAGATGAGCCAGCGATATGCAGACAGATAGAAACATTTTAGAATAGACTGGAATGAGCTGATATCGCTGGACAAACACATGAGCCAGCGATATGCAGACAGATAGAAACATTTTAGAATAGAATAACATGAGCTGAATATCACTTGGGCACAAAATCCGAGCCAGTGATAATCAGACAGATAGCACCCCTCAGAACAAAGTTTTAAAATGTGTATTTGTTATGTGAAAATACTGAGTGTGTGTGAGCATGGGCCTACAATAGGTGCCGGGAGCACACAGACCTACACTTGTGATTGAGGAGATCGCCGAGGGACAGAGAGAGGGTCGGTTGAAGGAGATCGGAATAAAAGTGGATCATTACAGATAGCAATTGGGATACTGATCAAGGATTTGCACAGGATACATACGTTGGACATAAATGCTTTGATAAAAGTATTCACATGCCTCTCAACAGAGATGCCTGAGCCTCTGAGTAATGAGGAAGGCCCAGAGAAGGACAGAGAAGAAGGTAAGGAGGCAGAGAAGAAGGTAAGGAGGCAGAGCAGAGTACAGAGGTTTTGGAAGACGAAATCGGAGCTCACAGTGGGAAGTGATTGGGAGACATAGGTTTGTAAGAAATTCTCCCCCTGTAAGGAAACGTGGAAGGCTCACACTAGGTTAAAACTTAGAAGAAACATCACTATAAAATCTTACAGTGTGCCTTGCTATAATAAATGTTGTCACATATAAAACAAAATCAAAAGGTTGTGATGCACATGGCAAAATGTATACACTTTTGTAGAACAATATACTCACAACAATAAAGAAATATAGTTATAACACTGTTAGAAGATTCATGTATACACGTTAGTAGAGCAATATATTCACATCGATAAGAAAATAGTAAGAACACTGTTAGAAGGTTTATGTATACACCTCAATAGAGCAATGCACCCACATTAATGAAGAACTAGAGAGTAACCTGTTAGAAGTTGATAACTTGTGTAAAACTGAAATAAGTAAATAAAATAAAGAAAGAGAAATAATTGTATGAAGTAATATTTGCCACAGACATTAAGCCCACAGGTGGGGGCCACACTCAGCAGAAGACCTTGGCTCAACGCCCAGATCTGGGCTTGCTGCCCAGATCTTGGCTCACTGCCCAGACCTGGCTGACTGCTCAGAAGAGACAAGAGATAAGAAGTCTTACACACACAGGTAGGCCAGAGCAGCATTCTCACACACACAGGAACAGCTAAAACTTGGATTAAGTGAAATAAGAAGTAAGAACAAAATTGTTTCTGTTAATTGTAAATTAGAAAAATAACTAACATCACCAGAGAACAGAGGATCGATCAAGCTACTAACACAGGGTTGAGACAACAGTCAGAGTAGGGTACATCACATTGGAAGTAGATAGGTTAGGACTATTCATAACACAGGGAAGAGAAAGGGAACAACCACATAGTAATTAAGATAGCAGTGGCCTATAACCGTTTCCCATATTAACACACGGTATCAGAAAAAAAGCCAAACAACTTATCTAACAAGCAACAAGCAAACTACAGGGATATATGGCACAAGGAGGACATGAAGTGATCTGGACCATAAACATTACCCAGCATAGAGAAGAGGGGTATTATATAAAGGTTGACACTGGACAACACGTGGAATTCCAAGGCAAGAGCTTGCAATTCCCAACATACTGTAGAGAGTGGTGGGGCCTTGTTGAAGTAGTAATTTATACACTTGGTGACATATACCCTGGCACGCATTTGCAGGAGAATCAGGAGTGGCCACAAACCCGAGCAATAGCTGGAGACGCACATAATAGTGAAAAGTCAGAGGAAGAGTGGGTGGTTAAAATCACCGAACACCCAAAAGGAGGGCGTAAGCACCACAGACAAATAGGGGGCAGCGGTTCCAGGACAAAGAGTGCTGCTTCCAGCTCACTGTGAAACTTGGGGAGACTTGAGTGACACCATACTATACACAGTCGGTGACCTACGGCCATATACACCAGAAGATAACCAGCCAGTGTGCATCATACCTAGCTTCGACGAACAAGAGGCACACCTCCGAGACTGGGAACTGGGTTGGTACCTGGAGTGGGAACAATCTAGTAATATAGAAGACCAAAACCAACGCCAGGTGCACCGGGAAGACGACGACTCGGAAGAGGATCTGTTATATATCAACGAGGAGGTTCAGAACATTCACTTGAAAGACCACAACTATTCAAAAGACTAAACCCACAGGAGGGAGAAGGGTTGTGAATAATGGCGACGGGAGAAGATGACACCATTGGAGGAAGTCTTGAAAGAGAACAGGATTGCCAGAGATAGAATCAAGGAGGTCAGCAAGAAATGGGAAGAAAGGACACGGACGCACCACACCCCCTGGGCATACAATGGAACATTTGATTTAAGCACAATAGCCCAAATGCAGGAGAAGGTCCTGAACCATAAAAATCATGACAAGAGGCCCGCAAGACAAAAGAAAAGAGAAGAAGAACTATTGACCTTGGAAGTTTTCATGAAAATAGCCGAGCAGAAAAGGAAGGAGAAGGGTGACTGGGATAGGGTGTCGCCCCTAACAACAACCATAAAGAAAAAGCAAGAAGAGGGAAAAATGAAGACAAGTCAACAAAGGCAAGCATCCCCGAACCAGGCTCCAGATCCAAGGGCCCTGCCTATGGAGGAACTACGCCCACCTCCATATGGAGAAAGGGACATACTGTATCCCGAGATACCATAACTGAAAGAAGATACAAAGGAAATGGGCCAACAGAAAGAAGGATCACCGGGCCCTGCAATCCAAGCGGCCCTAGTGTTGAGAGAAGTCACAATGGGAGGAGATCGCATGGAGGTGTGGGAAGAAATAAAGAAAATAATGGAGAGGCAACAGGACTCCCCGTCAGGAGCATCACCAAGACCAACAGCGCCCCTCTTCAGCCCTGGGGCCCCTGAGCTTGCCCCGAGAAGTGAAGAGACCGGAGGGGCATTGAGGGAAACGGAGATAGACCAAAAGAGTTCGGGAAGGATACAGAGGACCGAAACAGAAGTGGCCAAAAGGTGGGAAGAAGCACTTCAAAGTGAAGACGAGGAGGCAACACACCATAGGTGTGCTCTGTAAAGGCTGCAGCATGATTGGGGAGAAGGGTTAACCCACACCAGTACTCCCAAAGGACAGGAACAGAATAAAAACACAGGGATAGAAAATAAGAGATCACGAACAAAACAGAGGGATGATCCAGGAGCATCAGAGAATGATGGAGGAAGAGCAGGTTGCAGCCATTCAAAGAGAAGCTGAGATACAACTTGAGCGCTGGAGCGAGAGGAAAGCACTTGAAGCAAAACGACTTATATATAAACTGACAAAGACAGAAGGCAATGAGCAAGGAAAAGAAGAACTGGTAGCCAGAGCTTGGGAGAAAATGGGAGAGGCTATGAAATGGATATAAGAAAGAGTAAGCATGTGGGAATCTGAAAAGCACCAGAAATACAAGGTCAACTTCTTGAAGCTCATGTAAGAACAGAGGGAGAAATTAGAAGGAGTCATAGAGGAGATGAGCCTTGAGGAGAAGCATGAAGAAGAAAGGGCGAAGGCAGAGCTTCTGGAACAAGAGAAGGAGAAGCATTGGAGGTGGACAAGAAGGGAAGAAATAGAGGAGGAAAGGCTAGTGATGTGACATCTGAAGCGAGGCTCCGGAGCTTGTGTCGAGCAAAAAGGGGCGTTCCAGATGAAGCCCCGATTCGAGGCTTGTGTCGTTTCCATGAAAATCACGTGACGATGACAAACGAGGCCTCGGTTTGTGTTGAATACGTCATTGCTTCATTCTGAGTATCGCTTCCGGATAAAAGTGGTTCGAAACCTCGCGCCTCTCGTGGGTTTTGCAGTAGGCGTTTGCATTGGTGTTGAAGTGTTGGTTGTACGAAGTAGTGAGTAGCAAGTTGTAGCGAGTTTGTAGTAGCATAGTTATCATTATATATCATAGCCTGTATTATATATTATATTACATTATACTTAGTTTAGTAGATTATTAGATTATTAGAGTAAAGTATACATAGTTCAGTAGATTATTAGAGTAAATTAGCCTATATCTAGTTCTAGTAGCTATATATATATACATATATTGGTAGTAGTGTTATTATTATATATATATATTGTTATTATTATAGTAGATTATTAGTAGATTGTTAGAGTAAAGTATACATAGTTCAGTAGATTATTAGAGTAAATTAGCCTAGGCCTATATCTAGTTCTAGTAGCTATATATATATACATATATTGGTAGTAGTGTTATTATTATATATATATATATATATATATATATATATATATATATATATATATATATATATATATATATTATTGCTATTATTATTATTATAAGACTAGACTGTAGGGAAAGCCTTAGAGTGCAAACGTTAAAGGCAAACCTAGAGCCCTTACAATGGAGCCAGCAAGAAAGAGGAGAACTTCTCCTGTCTGGGAGCATTTTGAATTGATTGCTCATAACAAGGTTTGTATACATTTATATAATTTATTATCATAACATCACATAATCCTCACCATATCGCTGTATAATCAAAATGTGTATTATCTGCATGTTGAAGGTGAAATGTTTGCTGTGCCATAAAGAGCTGACTTACAGCAACAACACCTCCTCAATGCTTAGGCATTATCGTGCAATGCATGAGGATGCTCAACCTGCTGCAAACAGACCAGCCACTAGTCAAAGTAATATTTAATCTTCATTTCATTATTTCAATAATGTGTTAGGCTCCTACAATACACCAGCATTGTACTGTGTTATAGATTACAGAAAGAAAATGGTGGATGAGGCTTTGGTCAACATGGTCATCAAAGACTCCCAACCCTTTTCTGTTGTGGATGACGTGGGGTTTAGGGAGCTTGTGCATGTGCTGGATCCATCCTATGTTCTCCCAACAAGAAAGGTATGTATGTGAATAGACTAAAGTAGTTTATTGTTATAAAGTCAGAATGAATAGTAACAATTAATATTTTTGTTCTCAGGCTTTGAAGTCCATGGTTGACACCCGGTATGAGGAGGCTAAGGAGAAGGCCAAAGAAAAATTGGACAATGTTGTTGCTGTTAGCCTTACGTCCGACATGTGGACGTCCATCAACCTGGAGGCTTACCTGGCTGTGACTTGTCATTTTATTGATGCCAATGACCAGCTTGGGACAATCTTGCTTGGGGTGCAACATTTCCCAAACACCCATACGGCAGACAACTTGGCTATTGCCCATACCATGGTCATGGAGGAGTGGGGCATAAAGGATAAGGTGAGGTGCCTTGTCACGGATGCTGCTGCCAATATGATTGCCTGTGTGAGGGCATTGAAAATTAGGCATGCGATATGCATTGCACATGCATTGAATTTAATTGTCAAGAAGTCTTTCGATGATGTGCCAGGCTTAAATGAGCTTCGCACCAAATGTAGGAAGCTTGTAACCTACTTCAGGACCAGCACAACAGGAAAAGAAAGACTGGCCCAAGTGCAGGTGCAGATGGGGAGGCCTGCTCTGAAAAGGATTATTGAGGTGGACACTAGATGGAACAGCACTTACAGCATGCTGGAAAGGCTCTATGACCTGAGAGAGCCAGTGGGGGCAGCTCTAGCCTCTTTGAGGACAGATGTAAGCCCTCCTACTTCATTGGAGTATGAAACAATGAAGGATGCTCTCGACCTACTGGCCCCATTCCACCAGGCCACAGTAGAGCTTTCTGCAGAAAAAAGAGTGTCTGCTTCAAAGGTTATTCCCCTAATGAAGATGCTGAACCACACAATAGTAAGAAAATCCGAGGGCTTAACATCAAATATGGCAAGGCAGCTGGCTGACAACCTTGTCCGTCGCGTCAGAGAGCATGCGTTACAAATGGAATCCATTAGTGTGATGACGATGCCTACATTGCTGGACCCTAGGTTCAAAAAACTAGGGTTCCTAAGTCCAGGAAAGCTCCAAGAAGCCATTACAAGACTAAAGTCAGAATGTGCCAATGTTATCAGAAATTCTGAAACAACACCCCCAGCTCAAGTACCTGCCTCAAAAGCTGGGCCATCTACAACCTGTGGTAAGTAGTCTATGTCTTATGTGAATTTTCACATTTGTAATGTCATGTAATGTGAACCATTGAGAAGTGAGTGTTTTCCCTTGTATAATTATAGGTGACCTTTGGCATCTACTGGACAGCACAGTGGATAACAGCAGACGGAGCTCCAGTGTGACCGCAGATGCTACTATTGAGGTGGACCGTTATTTGTCAGAGACAAATCTGGCAAGGACTGAGGATCCGCTGGGTTATTGGAACAAACAGAAGCTCCAACATCCCAATTTATATAAGCTGGCACTTACGTTCTTATGTTGTCCGGCATCATCGGTGCCCTGTGAAAGGGTGTTTTCTAAGGCTGGAGAGGTGGTTTCCAAAAAGAGAAACCGCCTCAATCCAAATACTGTAAAAAAACTTTTGTTTTTAAATAAAAATCAGTAAAAATGTTCCCATCCCTGTTGCAGTTTGCTGTTCCACTCCCAGTTCCATAAGCACTACACAATTGCCCTCCCAGTTCCATAAGCACTACACAATTGCCCTCCCAGTTCCATAAGCACTACACTATTGCACTCAGTCAGCACTGCACTCAGTGATTTCTTTACACTCATTTGGGGCATTCACTGTCATCACTAACCCAAAGAACTACTGAATACAAAGTTATGTGTGTGTGAGTTGTGTGTGCATAGGTAAACACAAGCAGAGTAAAAAACTTTATTTAATACACAGGCAATAGAAAAAGGGTGTGCCCACACCATGACAATTTGGTTGCTCAGGATGAATAGATTTGTGCGATACATTGCTTTGCACAGCAGGTGTCACTAGGGAGCACACTGTTTCATGAGGCTTCAGGTAAACGAACCTTTTGGTGAACCAATGGGCTGGAAAGCCTCAGTGGTTCAGGAAGCCTCATTTGGCCATCACTAGGAAAGGCTAATTAGCCTAGCAGCTGAAAGGACTAAATTGGAAGAGCGGAAAGGGAGAACTAATGAAACTGGAGAAAATATATGAGTGTGTCCAAAATATTAGAAACGAAAGCCAAGAAGAGGAGTGCTTAGTAAAATTCCGCGTAGAAGAGTCCGAATCAGAGTGGGACACAAACGACAGCGAAGGGCCTAGTGAGGAGGAGGACGACCTGGATATAGAGCATGACGGAGCCCATTACATCGCAGAAATAAATCAGGAGCAAGGGCGAACAATGGAGCAGGACCAGACACAGAAAACACAACCAAAACTACTGAAACGGGGGGCAATCTGTGGAGGGTGCAAAAAAAAAATAAAAAACAGTTTAAAGGTACAAAAGGAGTACGATCCCACCAGGGCCGAAAGAAGGAATGCAGTGGAAAAGGAATGACGCTGCTCTCAGTAATGATTCCACCCAGTATGATCACCACAGGACTCTTGGGGATAAGCAGAGTAAAGAAAGGTGTCGAGAAAGGCCTGGAGGAAATCCGGAGAGGAATGAAAAAAGGGCTAAATGAGATTGAAAGAGAAGTAAAAAGGAGTTTGAAAGAAAACAAAAGAGAGCTGGAGAAGATAGAAAAAAGAAGAGAAAAAGAAAAAAAGAACGGATTAGAAAGGAACGAGAGAGAATGCAAAAGAGAGGCCCATGAAGATTCAGATGAAGAAACACATGTCATGGCACCAATAATAATAAAAGACAAAAAATCATACTACCAGCCGTGGACTCACTCGGACGTGAACGGTCTCTTGGCAAGGCTCCCAGTGTTACACGAGGGAGGAGGTAGATGGATTTCAACGATAAAAAACCAGACACAAGGACGAACCTTGACAGTAGGGGACATAAAATATGTGCTCAGTTTGTTACTGGGAAAATCTGAGACGGAAGCGGTGTTAGAGAGGGAGAAATTAGGGTATCTGATGGCAGACAGCAGCCTGGATGCAAAGGACTTTGATAGCTATCGACCCCGAATATGGAAGGCCTTGAGGGCAGCCTACCCAAACCAGTACAGCCCCACGGCCGTCTACGTAGAGAAGCTTAAAGATGATGACAATCCCGCAGCTTTTGTGGAGAGGGCGGCCAAAGACTGGACAGCCAGGATGGAACAACGACCAGAGGAATCATATGCATCCACAATACAATTCAGACAGGCCGTTATGGACACCCTGCCGAGACCAGTAAAGGCACAGTTAGAAAATGACTGGCGCTTGGGTTGTATGACTAAAGATGAGTTCAGACTAGCAGTGGCACACTACGTAACACTCCACAGGCAAGGAGAAGATAAAAAGGAACAACAAGAAAAGGAGGTCTTGCGAAAACTCACTCAAATGCGGTTCCAAGAGACAAAAAGCGCAAAAAAGGCCGCTACCCAAGCCCCAATGATGCTGGCCGCAGACCCGGTGCTAAGGGGCCAGGCTCTTGCCCCACAGCAACAATCAACACAAATGGTACAGCAGCCTGTGGCAACACCAATGGTACAGCAGCCTGCGACGGCACCAGTGATATAGCAACAGGGGATGATACAGCCACAACAAATGCCACCAGTGACATTTCAACCAGTGATGTATGGGCCTATACAACAACAGAGACAACAATGGTACCCACAGAACAAAGGCCGAGGTGGGCCCCACTGAGGGGGATTTGGGCCAGGAAGAGGAGGCTATGGAAGAGAACGACAACGTACTCAACAAATCAAGGACCAGGTAGCTTCCAGTGCTGGGTGTGCAGAGGAGTAGGACACATCTCCAGGGACTGCCTGACTAGAACTGGTAGACAAGGCAACCAAGGGGGACCGGCACCACCACCACAAGGGCAGATACGACAGAGTGGTCAGGCCCCTCAATATGGAGGAGCTCTGTCACAAGGCCAAGCCCAGTCTGGCAACCAGGTGACCCATTATAGGGGAGGCCCGCCGCAGGGGCAGACTAAGTCTGCCCAGGTCTCCCCCTATGAGGGAGCCTACAATTGACAAGGCCCGGAAAAACCAGGGGAGGGTCAGTTCCCCACCCTGATGAGGGGAGCTGATGCAAAACCGATGCTGCAGGTTCTAATACAGGGCAGAGAGGTTAAATGTTTAGTGGACATGGGAGCAGCGTACACTTGTCTTCACCCAAAAGATGCCCAGCACACCCCCAGGTCTTCAGGAAAATTTAGGAAGACGGTGGGGTTCGCGGGAAAAAACGCAGCTTATTCCAATAACAGCCCCAGTATCAATTCAAATAGAAGACAAGGAAATTAGGATACCAGTGTTAATAGCGGACACACGCCTGTCAACCTGCTGGGGCGGGACGTGTTGTGCAATCTAAGACTCCAAATTGAATGCTCCCCGTCAAGAGTGCAGATGTTAGCAACCCAGATGGCTATGATGACACATGGCCCCCTACAAAACCACGTCCAGCAAGTTTACTGGATCGGTCAGTTGGAACCAGACCTGGAACAAGAGCTATACAACAAACTTGCAGACCAAATAAGCAACCTCCATGGCCATCTACGAGCACCAAGATGTCCCTTTCACTGCACAATTAAGTTTGACCAGACGCCAAATGAAGAAAGAGAGGAAAAGTGGAACAGAGAAGTGGGAGGCTGGAAACACATTCCACTGGACATACACGCAGTAATAGTGGCTAAAGAAGGAGTAGCCGCTGACGTAAAGTTCATGGAAGGAGGGAATATGGGAATACACTTTGACATGCCTGGAACAATGCCCCACATCACGTTAAAAGTGACAGAAGGACACAGAGCAAGAGAGATGGGCCCAGTGATGCTCAAGGCTCGATGTGCCAAATGGAAGCGGACAACAAATGATTGGGTCCAAATAGCCACTGACCCAGAAGACGGTCCAATGTACAGAATAACGCTAAGCAACCCAATCACCGTATGGGGCGTCCCACAAATAATCGAGCTCATGAATGCAGGACTCCAGGAACAGAGGGGCATACCTTATGCCAAAAGGATGCCCCTATGGAAATGCATTCGGTTATACAAGCTGTTCCCAGGAGCAGGACAACAATGCTGGGACAAAACGCGACACAAACCTTTTGACAGCAATGATATGGACTGGGACACATACATGCAGCACCTGTCATGACGTTTTAAAGAGACTGATGCACCGCCGACGGCACACGCCTCAGACTTAAACCCAGAAAAAAGGCTAAAGTCAAGAAACAGCCCTGGAAGAAGCCCTCAATATACCGTATGTCAAACCCTGTCTATATGGCAATCCCTATTGCATGCATGGCCTGATGGCAGGAATAGGGTAGCGATGCTGGGACAAAAAAGAATAATGTGTCCTTCAGCAGGTTTGACCCAGACGGGGACAGATATATGTGATACAATGCATGGATCGTGAAGCAGAAGAGATGCTTGTGGAGCCAAAACAAGCAGCCTGGAAAATGATGATGCTGCAGGAGGCAACGGAAACGGATGAGAAACACGTGGAAAGAATATTAACACAAGAACCATCCGTGGTGTGGTTCCAAGGAGATGGAGACATAGGACTGGTTAAGTCAGCAAGCCCCATGGAAGTAAAATTGAAACCAGGAGTAACGTTGCCATTCCAGCCACAATACCCACTCTCAGCAGAAGCAGTTGAAGGAATTAAGGAAATGATTGAAGACCTTCTGCAAGCAAGAGTCCTAGAAGAAGTCCCAAGCGCAAGGTGCAACACGCCTATTTTCTCTATACGAAAGGCAGATGGAGTGAGATGGAGAATGATCCAAGATCTCAGGCCGGTAAATGCATGCATTGAGGACTATCCGGCAGACATACCACATGCTAACGTGTTACTGACATACATCCCGTCTGACGCTACCACGTTTTCCGTCATAGATTTAACGCAAGCTTACTTCTCCATTAGAGTGGTGCCAGCGAGCGAGGAACTTTTTGCATTCCAATATTTGGGAAAAAACGTATCAATACAATCGTTTGCCTAAGGACCTCAAATTGAAAAGCTAATAACCTAAAGCGCATCACGTGTCAGAGCACGATCCTGCAATATTTCAATGACGTTTTGATATGTGCCCTGGACAGAGAAACGTGTGAAAAAGGACACAGTCCATGTGTTAACCGTTCTGGCCGAAGGGGGGTACAAAGTGTCAAGAAAAAACTGCAATTTGCCCAGCCCAAGGTGATCTATTTAGGTGGACACAAGGGAATTGCCCCAGAGCATATTGAGGCCATCACAAAGGAACCAAGACCAACCACGGTAAAACAGATGATGTCGTTCAGTGGCCTCAAAGGATTCAGTAGTGACTGGGTAGAGTGCTATGAACAGAACATAGCCCCACTCCGAGCTATGATCATGAATGCAGAAACCAACAATCTGAAAAACCGCCTCACCTGGACAATGGATGGAAATGAAGCATTTGAGCGCATCAAGGGAGAACTGCAGCAAGCACATGCTCTTGCACTGCCGGACTATGGAAAACCATTCCACCTGTATGTGTCAGTGAAGAAAGGGGAGGGAAAGAACGCATACATGACAGCTATTTATCGCAGACACAGTGTCATGGGAGAAGCAAACAAGCAATTGCGTACTATAGCTCTTAACTGGAGACAGTGGCTCAGGGTTATCCACCATGCTTTCAGGGACTTGAGGCAGTGTATTCAGCATATGTCAAGGCCTCCAGCATTACCATGGGATGGTCAGTGATCATACACACCAGTCGTGCAATAGCCCAGTTAGTTGAACAAGGAAAGTTCTGCCTGACACCCCAGAGACAGCTCAGATATTACAATCTGTCCCTTTGCCCTGATGTCAGCTTAAGGACATGTGACACAGCAGGAAAACTAGCAGATCTTGTTACCCTCGACTATGAGGGTGTACCACACAACTACAACACAACTGTGTAGCAGACTCAGTAGCCTTCTGTAAGCTTAGGGAGCATCAAGAGAGTGAGCTACTGGGGGATGGGATAACATACTTTGTAGATGCTGTAGTCATAATTATGACAACAAAACACACACAGGGTTCAGTGTAGTGCAAACATTGTAAAAAAAAAAAAAAAAAAAAAAAAATAGCGGAAGGCCATGAGGCAACCATATATATTGACAGTGCATACACTCACAATGTTTGCCATGTGCATGGCGCACAGTGGAGGCAAAGAGGCTTCAAAAAAAAAAAAAAAAAAATAAAATAAAAAATCAGATTTTATTCAGAAATTCAGTTATTATTGGCTGCCAAAAAGGCTAGCTATATGCAAATGCAAAGCACAATGTAAGGGGCATTACCATAGGTCATGTTAAGGCAGATGAGGTAGCAAAGGAAGCTGCCTTAGAGGCAAGAAAGCTTAATGCCGTCACATAACCCCCTCAGGAGAATGAACCACATAGAGTGCTGTTCAACAGGTCAAACTCGGATGGTGGCCCCAAAATTGGCTCCTCGATCTCCTAATAGATCAGGCACATTGTGTTTCTCACAGTGCAAGGGAGGATGTGAGGCAGCAGATTCTTGACAGAGGATTCTGGGCACCATTGCTTCAGGATCGCATTGCTTATGTGCTGAGGTCACATTTGTGCAATAAGCAACTCAAGGAAAGGCATACAAACATAGGGCCAAGACCCCTGAGACACATTCCACTCCCAGAAGGTCCATTCAAACATCTAGTAATGGATTACATTGACATGGGAAAAACAGTCAATTCATACAAACATGTTCTAGTGATAGTATGTCGATACTCAAGGTGGGTGGAAGCCTGACCAAGCAGGGGACAGGATGAAAAGACTGTGATTCATTTTCTGGCAAGAAGTGATCCCCAGATTCGGAATTCCAGAAATAATTAGCAGTAATAATGGTAGAGCTTGAGCGCAGATCCAAATTTGCCAAATCTAAATTGGGTAGATGCATTGCCAATTGCATTAATGATAATGTGAAAAAAATCGCACCATGCACCTAACGCCGCATGAAATGGTGACTGGAAGAGTGATTCCTACTCTGTGAATTAGTGACGGAAACCCTCGCTAGAACTATTGGAGCAGAAAGTGAGCAGTTATACTAAACAACTTTCCCAAGTTCACAGGGCAATTTTCAATGAGCGGAAGAAGACAAAGGAGATTGGAGAGGGGGTCCGAAGAAGGACCCATTCAGGGCGGTGTCACAAAGAAGAACGGAGGAGCCAGACGATGATCAGGGGAACCAAGGACCGCCGGGACCCCCACCAGACTCCCCTGGGGTGGATGATGGTGGTGGGGAATCCGGGGGAGAATCAAGTACGAGTAGGGGTATGGCAAGGAGGATACTGCCAGCTCCTGATACTGGCCCTAGGCGTGATGTGCCTAGGGGGCATGGTGTTTTCTCTCCCCTATCTGTTCCTGCAGGTGCTGTTGATGATGGGGTCGAGACCTGGTACGAATAGTCGCCTCAAAAGAGCATAAAGTGATAAGGGAAAGGTAAGATGGATGTTGATGTATGGCTAATGAATACTTATTATGCGTAGATGAAACATAGAATTGTGGAGGATTAGCCCTCACCTGCAAGGCCATCCAGAAGAGTTGGATTGTACTGCTTGCTTGAAATTTATAATACATGCTCTCACCCCAGCCTGCCGTATGCTAGCCCCGGCCCGCCAAAAGGCGTGGCGGAGTTTGTGGCTCAGGCAGTGCCCAAGGACGGGTAAGACCCCATTTTGGTCAGCAGGGGCAACCTAAGGCAGGGGGCTGACGGCCCGGCTCCATAGTGTGGCGTACACTTGCGACCGGTGACGTCCACCCAGCCCGGAAGGGGCATAAGTGTTGAGATATCTGGGAGATATCTAAAGGGGGGCGATGCTACGGGAGAACAGGGGGGTGAGACATGTAAGGAAAATAATCAACCTAAATCAATATATAATCAATATATATATATATACTTTACTTACAAATATGTGAGGAGAAAACGGATTGGCAGATTGGGGACAAATACGATCATGATGTTGTTATGTAACTCCGAATCGTCACGATGGCCGTTGCATGAAAATTATGTTTATGCTCAAAGTGACTGACATATTGGTCGGCTTTGGGGACAAATCCGTCTCGGGTCCTAGCCATTGTCATAAAAAAAAAAAAATTGGTCTTTCTGTCACCCGTTCTGGGCGTCCAGGTTTGATAATTTAGCAATATTACACATATTTGAGAGTACTAGTGCATAATCATTTAAATAGATTAGGTAGTGATACATTACGGGTTACATTTATATACAGTTTTTTACAATTACACATATGATAGTGAAAATTGTACAATCATCACTTATGAAGGGTGCTAACCATATACAAGGTTCCATAGCAAATGCTCACGCATGTCTGGATGAAAATGCCTTGACAATGTATTAGGTCACGACATATAATTTATGCTTGCTGTAGAGTGAGGCTAATTTAGCCTCAAAGGAGGGAATATGTGGTGGATTTCTATGACTTAACGGATGCATGTATGGTTTTTATAAACTTTGATATTACTGCAATTATTATGAGACTTCAAGGCCTGTACACATCTTAAACAGACCAGACCAGCAGTCAAGGAGTGGGGTGAAGGAGTTCACTGTGACACCTGGCTAGATGGTCGAGGTGAAGGAGTTCACAGTGAACTAGATGGCCGAGAGCGAGAGGATGATGTAATTGGATGATGTAATGGTGGTAACAGCAAGGCCAAGTAACAGGTGGCAAGATAAGAAGCCCTGTTACAACTGGACTTTATGCATGATGAGACAATGGGTTCCACCAATAGTCGTAACCTTGGTGGATGCTGATAGGCCAACAGGTGTCTTTCGAGGGAGGCGAGAAGGCCCAACTTCAAGGTTAAGGAGTATAAAAGATAGGCCGCAGCCATTTTGATTTCAGATCTCATCGGGGGCGCCAGCTGATGACATCTCACATCACCCTATTGCTTGACACCTGGTCTGGACATCGTTTAGGCTGGACTATCATTTCAATACGGTGAATAAAGATCAACAGTCTTCAGAGATCTCCTGTCTGCATTGTCTCCTTCGGACGCTTTGTTCCAGAGTGCTAATTAGTAAGTAGTTAAGTGATAAATTGTTCATTGGATTCGGAAGTGGACCGGTTTTTCCACGACAAGCCCACTGAATTCCTATAGGCTAGCGCTGATTGAATGAGTGAATTAACAGATTGCAGGGCTTTCCCGAAAGTAGGCAAAGCTAAGATTGGCTCCGTGTAAGCATGGGAGGTGTAAGCTACACTACGAGTCTTCCTAGTAGAACTTTCGCTGAAGCTATCATGGCCATCACTGTTTTTTTTTTTGTATCCAAGATACAAATCTTTTTGCTCCTATTATATCACCTAGCCAGGAGCAAAAGTCACTCGTCACTCGTAGAAGCAGATTCGAGCACTTGTATCAATTGACTTGTAGTCGTGCAAGAAAATCAAAGCGATCTGTAGAATTTTATTAATGAGAAATTATTTCACAGATGCACAACTTCGGATGCATTAGTTCACATTTGGGTTTACAAATGCACGAATGTTGTGCATGTTCTCAGATTATGAAACACGGATGTGCAAATGTGTTTCGCACCAACTGCGCTGCAACGTTTGGAGCAAAAGTGTCGAGTGCATGACTCTTGAAATTTGTGACTCACAGGATAGGATTTGTGTACCTGTAAAAAGGATTTGTGAACCCGTAGCCCCTATTTTGTGTTAACAAGATATAAAAAAATATGTACAACTACAACTTTACTGTTACACATTCACGACTTTAGTGTGCACATGCAAAATCTGCAGTTAAATGTGCTCGCCACTTTTGCACCCAATATACCTTCATACAGGACTTTTTAACATAATTAAGGTGTGCTGAATCCAACTAGCCCTGTTCCCAAGCTGAATTTTGAGTTTATGACCATCGAATTAGCATAAACAAAATGGCACTTTCATTGGGCGGATGTCATTATACCATGTAAATTAATTCATATTGTTCACAGAAATCTTCCTTGGCCAATAGATCAAGGATACAGGCTGTGAAAAAAAGAAAAAAAATCTAGTATTATGTCCATGTTAATTACCTGAAAAAACCTTTGAAAAATGTAATTGTTAAAATTTTATAACTGAGCAGGCACACGGTATTTGACAAATGAGACTTAAGTTTTTTGAGGGTCAAGAAAGATGTGTAGTGATGAAATGTAAAGTTTAAAATTGTGGCCTGGTTAGGTCTTCGGGCTTGAAACCAAAGGGTTGCCGGTTCGATCCCCGACCAGTAGGAAAAATGTGGGTGGTGGAAAGGTTGAGCACTAGTCTCCCATGCCCACATCCACGGCTGAAGTGCCCTTCAGCAAGGCACCTAACCCCTCACTGCTCCCCGAGCATCACTGTAGCAAGGCAGCTGCTCCAGGTTAATGTGTGCTTCAATTTGTGACCTGTGTGTTCACTAATTCACGGATGGGATACATGCAGAGACCAAATTCCTTGTATACCCAAGTATACTTGGCCATAAAACCTGATTTACATTACATTTACATAATTGAAGCGAATTGGGTTGGTAATGTATGTAGTCTCGGAGTAAGTTACACAGGCCTTTACCCATTTCGGTAACACTTTACGGTAAGGGTACTTTAATTAATTCATGATTTATGTATTACTTCATTCATTAATATCTAATTAATCATCAGGAATTTACTGAGTTCATAGTAATTCACATAGTAGTTTACATAGTTCATAGTAGACCTCATACATGAACACATTACTAAAGTATTAGGCAGGGCTTTGAACCGATTTTTTTCCCCAATCGGTTCGTTCCGAACAGAAACGGAATTATAACGTTTCCGGTTATGAGTTCCACCAATAAATTGACGTTCCCGAACCGGTTAGAACAAAAAAATACTGTTCCCGGAACGGTTAATTTCGTTCCTGTCAGCTGTTTAATGCTATAGAATTATGTCACATCTTTCTCATCCAGCTTAAACCAAATGTAATAATATTACAAACATTATTACATAATAATAATTATATTATTAATAATAATAATAATTAAATAGGCCTACAATTATTTCAAATGTGTAGTTTATTGTTAAAAGAGAAAATTTCCACACAAACGTAACGACATTATTAAGACACATGGTTATGTCACTCGGGCAACAACAAATTGCAACTGTCGTCGGGGGAAAGGCCATCCAGTAGGCCTAACCAGGGGCGCCTGCAGGAATTAATGCTATGGTACACACACCCATCACCCCCCCACGCTAGTCCATTATTAACGTAGAGTCGACAAATATAGCTATTGATATTGTGTTTGGAATGAGCATTTTAATTAAGGATGGATCGTAATTCACCTCTTATTTAAGATGTGGAGTGGAGACTTTGTAATCCATCGCTCTCTCTCCATTCAGTCAGCGAATGTCTGATGTGATGTCACACAGGAAGTGAACCTCAGCCGTCATGGTAACGTGCGCAGGAAAATAATTACTTTTTTTTTTAGTTAATTAGGCAACGAAAACTTTGAGGAACGAAATAAAACCGGTATTAACCGGTTACCATTATTTTAAATAAGTGTTCCTGTTCCAGAACATAAAAAATAATAACGTTTCCGGTTTCGTTTCTGTTCCCTGTAAAATACAAAAAGTTCCCGGTTTTCGTTTTCGTTCCTTGAACCGGTTCAAAGCCCTGGTATTAGGTATGGTGGGCACATCATTATGAATTATGATGTATTAACCATGATCATGACTTTATTTTTCTGCCAAAAATGTGGTCATCACTGCTCAAATTCTGATTTGAACATAACTTTGGAGTTCTCTAAACACATGTCATTATTCACTACTTTATTTAAGGGGCCACATACATGATGAATGTATGAGCAATTATCCTAAAATTCATGTAATCATGATGATCATGCTTAAGAAATCATAAATCATAATGATATACCCATCACACCTAATGCTTTAGTTGATGTGTTGTTCATACATGAGAAAAAGTCCGCTTCAACCAGGGTTTTCTGCTCCCACTTGTTTTTATTTTTCCGTGAAGTTTCGGGTAATCACCCTTCAGAACCAATGAAGTCCAATGAAGTCAGGCCACACTCTTTGCCAAAGAGGACCGTAAACATAGTCAAGAGTATAATAAGGTGATAATAAGGCTAATTAGCATAATACTAGTTTTTTTTGCATTTTTATATTTTTCATAGCCTTTACTTTTTATTTATTGCCCACGGGAGATTTCTGAGATGCACAGATGTGAACAATATTCATTTATTTACATGGTATAATAATGCCCGTCCGAAGAAAGTGCCCAAAATCGCCATTTTGGCAGCCATTTTGTTTCTGCTAATTAGATGGTCAAAAACTCCAAATTCTGCTTGGGAACAGGGCTAGTTGGATTCAGCACATCTTAATTATGATAAAAAGTCCTGTTCCCAACTTTTACTAAGAAATGCCTCTAGACCCATAAGGACTTTTTCTTGAAATAGCACTTGTCTATGAGAACAAACCCTGAAAGTTTCATGCTTCTTTCATAAAAAGCAAGATCGTTGAGCTTAACAGCCAAACTACTGTAAACGACTCCATTAGGTGGTTGTTTCCGAGTGTGTCGCGCTAATATTTTGTCTCCTGGGGGATTTTTAATGTTTGTCAACATCATTCACTGATAATGGTTCGTGAAAGTCTTGATATAAAGTTCTGTAAATAGCAGAGATTAATTCACTCTTTTTCTTTCTTTGATTGACAGGGCTGACCCCCAAATGGACCGCGGAATCTAGCTGTCTTCATGGAAGTAACTTATCACATGCTGATGCTGCTTTTAGAGTAGGCTATCCGTTCAAAAATAAAGTAAGCTGTCAAATAAATAATTATGTCGAAATAATTCCGCGAAAATGCATGGATTCCAGTTGCTGCTACTGGAAGAAACTGGAATCCATGCATTTCCACAGAATTATTTTTGGAATCTGATCCCTTATCATACCTGTTCATTCTTACTCGTCGCTCGACTTATCGTGACTAAATTCAAGATGGCTGCTGTGAAAATACTGTCTGTATAAATCGTCTTGTAAGTAAACTACCAGTGCTTTTTCAAAGTTCTCAATGTCTCGTTTTACAGTAAATGTCAAGGCCCTCGGACGTCTACCAATGAAGTAGGGAGCTACTTGGAGCCTCGTAAATGGTGTAAAACAGTGATTTATTTGCATGGCTAGGCCGATGCCCGAGGCACCCCCATCGAAAAACTGTTGGTAGCTTCGGCTAACTAGCGCCAGATTTCTGAGTGCAGGGGACGAGATGAGCAATAACACATACGTTCACACTCGGTATCATGTTTCAACACACTTTAGGTCAAAATCACACCGTAATTCTCCTTTAAAGGCTAGGCTAGGGAACATACTTTTATGCTACTAAATTAGCTTGCTAATAGGTAGATGCAGCATGCAACTATGTGAAGTGCCAAGCCAGTGTAATGTTGGTTCACTGGCTAAGGAGCACACTTTTGGACTACAAATGTAGCTTGGTAATAGGCTTAAGCAGTCGCTTTTGTTTGTACATGGTCCTGGAGTGATGTTGCCATGTTGGTCCAGGACCGCCTTTAGAATGTTGGTCCAGGACCCACATTGTCATGTTTGTCCAGGACCGTCATTACAATGTTGGTCCAGGACCGTCTTTACAATGTTGGTCCAGGACCCACATTGTCATGTTTGTCCAGGATCGTCATTACAGTGTTGGTTCAGGACCGACTTAACAATGTTGTCTTTACAATGTTGGTCTTTAAAATGTTGGTCCAGGACCGTGTTTAGAATTGGTCCAGCGCAGTCTTTACAATGTTAATCCTGGACCAACATTGTAAAGACGGTCCTGGACCAACATGGTGATGTCCCTCCTGGAAAATGTACAGCAAACAAAAGTGACTGCTTTAGCCTATTACCAAGAAGGGACCCAATAGTTGAAATAGCTTTAAAGCTAATTTGGCAATCTTGTTGCCATGAAGCCCTTTCAGACATACGTGTAAGACTGGAGGTTCAGCATGTTAAACGGTGGGGCCGTATATCTGAACGACATAAACGGTCATATGGAAGTCCAAACTTAGCCGGTTGTTCTACTGCTCCCTCCCTAGTATTTTCTCCGGACATTATGTAAATGTACTGTGTCTGAACGAAGCGTAGAACATGCGGGTAAAATTCACACCTAGTGAGAGGGTGTGTTGGTGACGTTTCTGTCGTGCGTCCATGGGGTTAAATCTGACTTAAATGCCAGTGTTATGATGGAGTGGCATAGTGCTGTCCAGAAAATCTCCGACCTGGAAAGATGCAGACATCACGGAGCTACACGGAGTTCGGGCAGACAGCATTGTGATAGAACACATGAAGGAAACGGCAAGACACGTTGATGTAGCCTACAACTGCATTGCAAGGCCAAAGGAATTCAAAAGACCAAATCATCTTAGCAGAAGGCGCTGAAAAGGCAGTAGCCTACAGCAACGTCGTTGACGACAATATTTGTATTTAGGCCTAATAAATTGTTAGCCAACACGGTCGGTTTTCTGTTCATTGATAGCCTTCTCATGACCTTACTGCTGAGCTCGCTGATATTTGTTGAGCATAAATATGCCTAGAGAAAATGAAAACGAAGAAAACCCAACTTTGTTCCAACTTTATTTGTTGACAAAACAAAAAAACAAACAAAAGCAACAAACAAAATAGGCTACTAACATAACAGTGGTTAGTTTTTTCATGGTTTATTTTTCCAAAAGCATCCTCTCCCCATGTGTCAATTGCATTTACTTAAGGAGTTTGAAACAAAGTTGGGTTTGTTTGTTGCCTAAAAACTTTGTATATGATGGCCTTGAAGTCTTGAGTTAGCCTACTGAATTGGCTGGTACCATAAAGTTCGTGCATGCTCTTTCGCAAACCAGATTTGGGGTTCCATAGCCAAGTAATTCTGCTACATAACGTTGAAAACAGATAAATGTGTATATTCGAAGCACACATACAAATACTGTAGGTCAATGTGGCTACTTAAAGTATTACCTTACGCACAATAGATTTTTCTTATTTAGCCTAATGCATACACTTTGTAAACAAACAGCAGCTGTGACAGTGGCTGCATATAATCTGCGTCATATCTCTCCTCTTGTGAACTCTACAAGCCCCCACCCCTCACTCGACAACCACACGGAGATTCTGTAATGTGCGTGTATGTCGCTCACACATAGGTCCGTATAAGGTCAGTATAAGGTCCGCAGGTTAGCATCATATCTGAATCATCCGAAGGGTAGGACCTCCGTTTGACAAACCTCCGCATATACTCCGGAGGTTATATTTGAAAGCCCTTATGGTAATTCATGCTAATGTTAGCTGCTAGGCTAGGTAAAATACAAAAAATAGCTTTTTTTCTTGCTACAATTCTGAGAAACTTGCAATGTTTAAACCTTTATACAATAAGCTGCAAAATATTTTTGTCTGCTTTGTTTATTCCAGGTCCATTGTAAGGAAGTTTGTCCAGGTACATCACAGGGAAGTTGGTCCAGGTCCATCACAGTGAAGCTAGTCCAGGTCCATCACAGGGAAGTTGGTTAAGGTCCATCACAAGGAAGTTGGTCCAGGTCCATCACAGGGAAGTTGGTTAAGGTCCATCACAAGGAAGTTGGTCCAGGTCCATCACAGTGAAGCTGGTTCAGGTCCATCACAAGAAAGTTGGTCCAAATTCATCACAGTGAAGCTGGTCCAGACCCATCACATTGAAGCTGGTTCAGGTCCATCACAGGGAAGTTAGTCCAGGCTCATCATAAGAAAGTTGGTCCAGGTCCATCACAGGGAAGCTGGCCCAGGTCCATCATAAGAAATAGCACTCTGCATGTATATTTTTGTATATATTAAATGTATATTTTTGTCATATTTGTCAATATATATGTTTTTTTGTATAGATTTTATTTTCTATTATATTTCATATTCTATTTTTTATTATCTACAAGAGGCCACGCAAAATCAGAGACTATGAAAACAGACTGCCCACCTGCACCAACACCACAACATTTCCAGATAGAAATTATCCATGTGGACACTGTGCACAGGACAATTTTACACACAGAAATGTCACTCCTTCAATCACCCTATAACAGGAACAGATGAGTTAACACATGCAGCACTACTAATTAGGTGTATCAAATGTCCCTGTGGGAAAGCATAAGAAAAACACGCAGGGCTCTGAAGACAAGGATGTGAACACAGAAGCAACATCAGAAACAATGATGATAAGAGTGTCCTGGCTGTTCATTTTAACAAATTTGGACACCAACTCTCCGCTCTGAGTTTCATAGGGATAGAACGAGTCAAAAACCACCAAAGAGGAGGGGACATAGACAGTCAGCTTTTACAAAGAGAGGCTTTTTAGATCTACCACCAGGGAACTTTGGCCCCAAGAGGGCTTAATGAAGATTTTGTAATCAAACCTTTTCTGTGATATGAACTTGTAATATGGACTGTGAACAGAAAGTCTAGTGAATGATATATTTTTTCAAATCTGGATTTGTATACACTAGAGATCTGTTTTGGTCTTATATAAAGTTCTACTAATGTTTCTTATAATGTTTTCATATCCACACTTCTAATGTTGAGCTGCCCGGCTTCAGTGTAGCTCGTTTGGACAGAGACTGTAAACTTTCTGGCAAAAAGAAGGGTGGTGGACTGGTGCTGTACATAAACAATAGATGGTGCAACCCCGGACATGTAACAGTGAAGGAAACTGTATGCTACAAGGATGTGGAGTTATTAGCAGTTAGTCTCTGTCCGTACTACATGCCGAGGGAGTTCTCGCACGCAATTGCTGTCTGTGTTTACGTTCCACTTCGAGCTCTCCCGGATACAGCGTGTGACGTCATCCACTCCACAATCGCAAGGCTTAAAACCCAACACACTGATGCCTTTTTTGTGATCTCTGGCGACTTCAATCACATACCACTGGATTCCACACTCACGATTTTCTACCAGTTTGTTGACAAGGAAAAACAGGGAATAGACCTCATGTATGCAAACGTGAGGAATGCATACAGTGCAAACCCCCTTCCCCCACTGGGAAAGTCAGACCACAACCTCATTCATCTCCAGCCAATGTACAAGCCCAAAGTACAGAGGCTACCAGTTGCCACACGCACCTTCAGAAAGTGGACACCTGAAGCGGATGAGGCTCTGAGAGACTGCTTCGAGTGCACTGACTGGAGTGTGTTACAGAATGGAGAGGACTTAGAGGAGGTCATACAGTGCACAACTGACTACCTGAACTTCTGTATGGACATTGTTGTTCCCACCAGAACTGCTTTCCCAACAACAAGCTGCTTTCCCAACAACAAGCCTTGGATAACCAGCAATGTCAAGACCCTTCTTAATAGGAAAAAGAGGGCGTTCAGAGAGGGGGACATGGCAGAGCTGAGGCGCGTGCAAGGGGAACTCAAAGTCAAGCGGAAGGAGGCTAAGGAGGACTACAGAAGGAAGGTGGAACAGAAGCTGCAGGAAAACAACATGAAGAAGGCATGGGACGGCATGAAGATTATCACTGGCCTGAAGAAGAGCAGCTCTGTGGAGGGGGACCTGGACAGGGCGAACCAGTTGAACCACTTCTACAACAGGTTTGACTGCCCTGCTCCAGCTCCAATGGCAGTGGTCTGTCCCCCACCCCCGGCTGACTCAGACACTGCTCTCGTTTGCGTGCCTGCCCTACCCCCACCTCCCAGCCTCCCAGTCTCTCCAGCTCTGCATCCCGGTGACACCCAACGACCTAAGCCACCATCACCTCACGCCCTGCCCCCGCCTGACGCCTCCTTGCCTGTGCCTGTTGAGGTGTCCACGACTCTGGCAGCCTTGACAGGGACATCAGGGAGGTGGTCATCCCTCAGCCCCAACCCCCACACCCCTCAATACCAGTGCAACACTCACCTCCACCATCACAGGCTATCGTACCCCCACCATCACTGGATATTGCACCCCTCCCCCACATGGCGATCACGAACAATGAGGTAACAACGACCTCAGTCAACCGCCATCAGACACACAGATCCCAGATGCACCCCTCCCCCTCCCCTTACACCCCCATCATCACAGCAGATCAAGTAAGAGCTCAACTAAAGAAACTTCAAGGCAGCGGGGCCTGACAGACTGTGTCCAAGGCTACTCAAGACCTGTGCTGCTGAACTGGGGGAGCCACTAAAGCACATCTTCAATTTGAGTCTACGCCATGGACAAGTTCCAACACTGTGGAAGACATCATGTCTCACCCCTGTCCCTAAGAAGCCACACCCTAGTGAGCTTAATGACTACAGACCTGTCGCTCAAACATCACATGTGATGAAGACAATGGAGCGACTGGTCTTAAGTATGCTCAGACCCCAGGTACGCCATGCACTAGACCCGTTACAGTTTGCATACAAGGAGAAAGTGGGCGTGGATGATGCCATCACTTCTTCTACACAGGACACATTCTCACCTAGACAAGGGGAAAAGTGCTGTGAGAATCATGTTTTTTGATTTCTCAAGTGCTTTTAACACCATCCAACCCCTCAGACTGGGAGACAAGCTCTTGCAGATGGGTGTGGACGCTCACCTGGTAACCTGGATTACAGATTACCTGACCGAGCGACCACAGTTCGTCAGACTGAAGAACTGTCTGTCTGACACTGTGATCAGCAGCACCAGAGCGCCACAGGGAACTGTGCTCTCTCCAGTCCTGTTCACCCTGTACACATCTGACTTCTGCTACAACACCGAGTCATGCCACATGCAGAAGTTTTCTGACGATTGTGGGGTGTATCAGTAACGGGCAGGAGGAGGAGTGCAGGAGCCTGATGGAGGACTTTGTGCAATGGAGGACTTTGTGCAATGGTGCAAACTTAATCATCGTCAACTCAACACTTCAAAGACCAAGCAGATGGTGGTGGATTTCCGCAGGTCTAAGCCCACTCTGCTACCAGTCTCCATTGATGGGGTCAATGTGGAGGTGGTAAGCACCTACAAGTATCTGGGTCTCCACCTGGACAATAAACTGGACTGGTCAGCCAACACTGACGCACTCCACAAGAAAGGGCAGAGCAGGCTGTACTTCCTGAGGAGGCTGCGGTCCTTCAATGTGTGCAGCAAGCTCCTCAGGATGTTCTACCAGTCTGTTGTTGCCAGCGTCCTCTTCTATGCAGTGGTATGCTGGGGAGGAAGCACAAAGAAGAAGGTTCCGGGTGACTTGAAATGCTGGTAAGGAAAGCTGGCTCTGTAGTGGGAGCTGAACTGGAGCGCATCACTTCAATATCTGACAAAAGGACCCTGAACAAACTGATCAACATCTTGGACAATGAGTGTCATCCACTCCACAGCACTATTGTAAAGCAGAAGATCCTGATCAGCTCGAGACTTCGCTCACTGCCTTGCTAAACAGACAGACTGAGGAAGTCATTTGTCCCCAGGGCCATTGAACTGTTCAATGCTTCACTTAAGGGAAGAGGAGAGATAGACTTCTCCGCATAGTCTGTCTGCCTCTTCACCCCCTCCATGTTTGGATACTGTCTGTCCACTAGCCACTTTTTACCACTGTCTTTCTGCCTCACTGTTTGCGTGCTATATTAGCACATATGCATAACCCCTCCCTCTATGCCACAGCTGAATTGTGGCCACACTTATACCTTTTCTTAATATAGTTATATATATAAATATATAATAGACTTTATTCTTGCACTGTTGCACTGTTGGACTTACTCATTTGCACCATCACCATGACACTCACTCACACAGAGCACCTTACCTTACCTTACTATGCACAGAGAATCACAGGCTTAGTCCCTGCCTCAGTCATTTTTTATTGCTATTCATTCATTTTATTGCTATCTATCTATCTATCTATCTATAGGCCAGGGGATTTAGACCATGTGCAATGCCTGTGTTTGCAGTGAATTTGAGGAAGACCAATCAAGGTCATGACATAATTCTTGCCAAACTATGAGAAAAAGAAAATACCAAAGAGTGTGTGGACTTTTTCCTAAAAACTTTTGTTTGTTTTTGTCATGCATCTGGGATTGTGCACAAAGTTTCTTTACAAGTTGATAGAGAATGGAGCCATACAATCTAACAGATTTATCTGAATTTACCTGTATAGGTGTCACCAAGCCAGATATAATTATTATACAATCTCAGAGAATCATGCTTATTTGGTTGCAAAAGAGTTTGGGTACATTGTGGAATGACTTTAGCAACATAGAATAGCATTCACAATTTATTGTAACATTGTAACTTAATGTTTCACAAAATAACATTTATCGCTATAAAGTCAAGGACATCAGTATAACTTTACCCAATATAGCCTTTAACTTTTTCTTTTTGGGTAATCTTTGAACTGTTGTACAGTTGAGTCACATTTCATATTTGGAAACAGTGGCTGATCTTGCATACATTATGGTGACTTGCTGACTGCAGATTTAGAAACTGATATACTGTGGTTTGTTTATGAGGCACTTTGAAGCTTGCCTAGCAATGTCCATCAAAAGGGGGTAGTGAGTGGACAGTGTGAGCCACATGACAGTGTTGATAAACAAGTCAACAGCAGATAAATGTTTTTTTTTAACCAACAGAACTGTCCCAATCCCATGTTTGAGGTGGGCTACACGCTTCATAATGACAACAAAGAGTTGTTATCAGACATTCACTAAGACTTATTACCCAGCACCAATCTATCTAATAAAACCTTTTGGAAGTACCATTCATGGTATGTTATAAAATATTGAAGTTGTGGGAAGTTGTTATGGCATAATTTTAAGCTGTATGTTTCATTCGTCCCGACCGAGGACCGAATATTTTAAAATTAAATAAAGGAAAACCGAATATTGATCCTTCGTTATGTGGTATATAGGAAGTGGAACCAAGTCAAGCAGCATCCGTGTCTTGTCGCAAAAAGCTGTGTCGTGTGAAGGACAAACCACATAACGTTAACAACTCTTTGCCGTCATTGTGAAGCGTGTAGCCCACCTCTCGGTTATGGAATGGAAATATCATGCATATCGATGATTCAGCCATTTTTATAGCTGTAAAAGTGTTTCCATTAATATATGTTCCTCATACACAAAAATTATTTGAATAAAAATATTTGAATAATATTTTCACAATATATTTTAAAAATATATGTAAATATTCAAAATTGACAGAAAAAACATTTTGACACTTAAAATATATTTCAATATATTTTTTTAAATAAGTGCCCTTAACGACCCACACTCCGTCAGTCTCCATAGCCTAACATGGTAAATGTCAATCTACTAAACCTACTAAACAACCTACTAAACATCTTTCTTAACATGCTGTTCCATGTCCCACCTCCTTAAATTATAGTATAAACAAATTAAAGAGGAGAAAATTAAACTGAAACACTGATGTGTCACTTGTCTAGCAGACATTGCTGCCATTGCACAAGGCTGTTGACCATCCATTAGGGTCCAGACCAGAGCAGAGTGTGTGTAGACTGGTATTTCTTATGATGGACCTTGGCCTGCTTCCCTGTGATGGACCTGGACCAATTTTCTTATGATGGGTCTGGACCAATTTCACTGTGATGGACCTGGACCAGGTTCACTACGATGGACCTAGACCAGCTTCACCGTGATGAACCGGGACTAGCTTCACTGTGATGGACCTGGACACACTTCCATATAATGGACCTGGAATGAACAGGAATGGACAAAATATTCTGCAGCTTATTGTATACAAGTTTAAACATCAAAGTCAAAGTCAAAGTCTGCTTTATTGTCAATTTCTTCACATGTCAAGACATACAAAGAGATCGAAATTACGTTTCCCACTATCCCACAGTGGAGACAAGACATATTTTACCAATTAGGTTCACAGACAAACATAACATTCAAGCAAACAATATAAAAAGTAAATAAGAAGGCACATACAATGAAGAAATAAGAGCAGCAAAATTTGAGTTGAAATTGTGCAATTGTGCATACAGTAGACAGTCAATATAATAGTGCAAAAGTCAGGCCAATAAATGGCTGAGGTAGTTCTGTTTGACCTAAGTATGCAAGTGGCATAGTGGTGCAAGTTATGTAAGAGCAGCAGAAGTGTGTTCAGAAATGTTTTCAGGACAACAGGACAAACATGGCAAGTTTCTGAGAAATGTAGCAAGAAAAAAAAACAGTCTAACAACAACTGATAGATTTGTATTGCTATTAGCAAGCTATTTTTTGTATCCTAGTCTAGCAGCTAACATTAGTAACTTATTAGTAATAGACTAAAGCAGTCACTTTTGTTTGTACATTTTCCAGGAGTGACATCACCATGTTGTTCCAGGACCGTCTTTACAATGTTGGTCCAGGATTAATATGGCGATGTTGGTCAAGGATTAACATTGTAAAGACAGTGCTGGACCAACATTCTAAAGACGGTCCTGCACCAACATTGTAAAGACAACATTGTAAAGTCGGTCCTGGACCAACATTGTAATCTAAAGGAACCTCTTATACCTTTTATTACACACTCAACGGCCAGTGGTCAGAGGTTAAAGTGGATGGAGGCATACTGAATGCTATGCGTTGAGGCAGAATGCTATGTGTTTGTTTTCATTACTGTTGTCGTGAAGGTGATGAATGTGCTGGGAAAAAGTGAGGCAATGGCCATTGTAGACATGAAAAGCTGAGTGTTATCATCATAACAGTGAAAGTGAACACCATAATAATGTGAAAGAATATTGCAGAGTGGGTGGAGATAGTTGATTGATAAGAGAGGCCCCAAAACTGAGCCCGGAGCAACCCATCCAATTTGCAGTATCAACTTAATATCAACACAGTATCATCATAATATAATAGTACAGTTTACTGGCTGTAATGTTTCTTGTCCCCTTTCAACTCAGAAGCAATAACTCTTCTTAAATGCAAGACCATGCACACTATTTAAGGCTCTCGTGAAAATGAGAGAGGACTAAATTCTGAACACTCATTAAAGCTGAAATGATGAGGAGGACACTTAAAAAACAACCAGCTTTTCTTCAATGTCCTTTAATGCCAAAACTTGAAAAGCACAAAGGATTACTTAAATCTTCAGACAAGTCATTGCAGTTCACAAAACAGCCACTGGAGAGCAACACATCATTAGAAGTCTACCTACAATATCCTTTTTACTTTGGTCAGCATCATCCGAAGGGAGCGACAGCCTGTGTAAGAATACATAACACATGGGCCTTTGCTTTGGCAATAAAGTCTAGTGGCTTTTGAATATAGAAGAAAATCATCTAGCACCCCCCCTCCCCCCTCAATTAGGAGTGTGGAAGTGTTTCTCTGTGTGCATAAAGCAATATATATATATATATATATATATATATATATATATATATATGCCTTGTACTGGTCATTGTGAATTCTGCTGTGTTAGTCTCTTGCTGAAGCAGAAGCCATGACCTCAAATGCTGTATTCTTAATAGTGTAAATGAAGGCACCACCATCCTTGATCAATTACAAATTTGATTTATTAGATATTGGGTATACCGTATATCCCAAAGAAATCAAGAAAATCTTTAAAGAATGTATGTTCCTGACATGTTACTTGAAGAGGTGGTATACACCTCTGATTGATTAATTAATAGACTAATCAGATTAAAAATGTGATCTTTGAGTTGAAGGACAGGGTTCTTTAAGTTGGGAATCAAGTAGTGTTTCAAAATCAGTTCTAGTATGTTCCACTGTCTTTTTAAGAATCACTTTTTCCATTAGTTTCCCTGTATCTTGTGTCTGCAAGAAAGAGAAAGAAAGACTGCACCTTGTTTAATTAAAAAATGGAAGGAAGTTCTCTAAAAGTGATGCTGTTTCTTAATACATTTTTCTTCTCTAAAAAATCTCACAACACCCCGTTGTACAGCAAATCTTTTAGTGGTCCATGAGGATAATGTCTTTGACCCAATTAGCTCTCCTTCTTGAATAAAACTCCCCCTGCCCGCCACTTGCACATGCATCATCCGGTCCTGGCCCGGCCTGTGTTTTTACAGTGCAGAGTGATTAAAGATTTAATTAGCTGAGGACCTTGCTTCAGGGAGACTCGTAAATCTACAGTGATATTTTCAGACTGCAGAGATACTAACATCGTTATGATTAGTCGCTGTGAAGCTGTGGAAATATGAAGAGCATTGATAATTTGCAACTTTTACTATCCCCCCATTTACATTCCCCTCAGGGCAAATCCTTTTTTTTATTGCAGTGACAAGACAATTAACATCAAGAGAATTACACAGCAATAAATGTTGCTGTGCTTTCTTTTCTGGGATCAGTGGATGCCTTTCACTTGTTGTTGGGAAGGTTGTTTCCAGCCTGTCCTTTCATCCATTCGAGTGTGAAATGACCCAAGACGTGGTCCGGATTTACTGCACCCCTGTTGTTTTCCTTTAGAGCAATATGGGTTTACATTGCTATTAAATTTGTAAGCCAGTTTTGTTGTGTCAGTACAAAACGTTGTACAAACTGAAGTGGACATGCACTGAATGAAGAAGAGAAGTGGCCTAGATGATTAGGTGTTATGGGGATTTTTGGATGCTTCACACATTACTTAGTTTTACTGTAAAAAACACGTGTGGCCTGCAGACTGTGAAGTGAGCGGGTTAATACTGATGGGTCCATTTCTACCTCCAGTGTGTTAGCACATGGAAAAAATAATAACATTTTTGTTTCTGCAGTTCAAGTGAGAGAAAGACTGTACCACAACAATGCCAGATCCACACACCAGAGTTCTTCATTTCCCTACAAGACTTTGAATGGAAGTATGCCATTAAGCTTCCCACGCACCCACATAACATGTCCTGGGCAATAAAAACGAAATCAAACTCATACAGGCACATTTGTTATCTGTGAGTTGCTTGTATATTTGTACATGAGAGAGCTGCCAAGAAACAGAGTGGACAGTGTACACTTACATTGAACATAATTATGCTACACCCACTGTCTGACATTTCACATCTTTAGTCACAGACAGCAGTCTGATCGCAGATGATGCAAAACTCTGTTGTGGGAGAAGTTGCAGCTCATCTTTCTACACCTCTAGTCTGTGCTTTGTTTGCTTGTGATCTGGGTAGCACAAAGCCAATCACTATGCTAAATTCCCCACTCCATATCTCTATGATGACAGAGAAAAGGAAGATGGATGCAATTATGCTCGTCTCAAAAAAACTTGGAGGTTAAAATAGGATTCTATTCTAAAATGGATGCAGCCAAAAGTCAAAAGTAGACTCAAAATCATCAACTGTAACTCACCTACTGGCTGCCTCTATTAATAATGTCTGCCAGTATTGTAATACTAACAGAAAAGGCCTGGGCAGAGACACAATACATCATTGCATACTTGGCAAGAAGATCTGGACTTTGGGTCACCACATTCAGTTCTGTTTGTATTAACTGTATGAGTCAGCCAATGCTTGTTGGCAGAGCAACTTCATGAGAATGAAAATATTAGAGTGGGAGATATTAATGCATAGTTGTTTGTTTACAAGCTTTGTCCACTGGGTGGTGCTATAAACACAAGGTAGCACCATGACAATTGACAGAAGAAACCAGTCTTCCATTTCAAAGGAAGGTGCTTTCAAGAGTGTTCAATTACATGAAATAGGTGGTGCATTCGCCTTAACAGATGCATTTATGGAGTCCATGTGGAGAAAAAAACAAAGAAGTAAGGTCGACTAGAAAGTCTTTTCTGTGCTGGGTTAATGAGCATATCATGCTCCTCAAACCCAAAAAACACCACAGGAAGGTGGAAAAGGCATAATGACTCAGCAATCCCACAGGTATAGTTCCTTATTGTCTCTCCTGTACTGCACCTCTCTCTCTCTCTCTCTCTCTCTCTCTCTCTCTTTCTCTCTCTCTCTCTTTCTCTCTGTCTCTGCAATGTTTATCTGCTCTTCTGTTTCACACTTTAATGTGCTCCCTTCACCTCTGCAGCATGCTGTGCTTCACAACCCTCCTTTGTGTGGCAAAAATGTGTTCAACTGCTCAATTTTTCATTCTCATCAACTTCCTTGTGGCTCGGGGCAAAGGAGAGAGCTTTGAATCATAGAGCCATTCGCTGCGGTTTAATACAAAGTCAATACACCTTCATTCCACCCATGCCCCTCAGGAAATTGACACTTGAATCCAATACAAATATGATGAATTGCTCCATGGTGGGTCCTGTGAGAATGTAGATGATAGATGTTTTTAACCACTAGGTAATATTGATGAGATGTGACATATTTGAGCATTAGATGGAGGCACTGGTGAGGGTGTCCATCTGTAACACCGTGAAAAAATGTCCATGGCACTAAAGATTGACTGCATGTAACCCTTAAATCCTGCCTTAAACCCAAAGGCCCGATGAAGGTCGCCTGTGACGGCAGAACCGACCGCCTGCTGAAAAACTGATAAATATGTTTGCCACTTTTACAGGTTAACCAATAACGCACAGCCGTGTCCTCTATTTATCTCTCTTACTGGACGATTAAATTTTCCATTACCGATATGTGTATTGAAATGACATATTTCTGTGTCAGCCATTGGGTGCCTGTTTTGATCATAGTGTTTAATGTCTCTCTCTCTCTCTCTCTCTCGCTCCCTCTCTCTCTCTCGCTCCCTCTCTCTCACACACACAAACACTCCCTTCCTATGAGAGAGAGAGAATATTTATGATTGAATGGCCTTTGCAGAGATGTTGTTGTTTATTAAAGGTTTGAGGGTACCACTGTTTCTCAGGAGTGCAATTACACATGTTCCTGGGTGGAGATGGCAGGGGCACCTGCCTGTGAGTTGCAGTAGAAATTAGATGGACTGCAGTCCGTAACATTTAAAATTTGAGGGCAGCCGTGGCCTACTGGTTAGTGCTTCAGACTTGTAACAGGAGGGTTGCCGGTTCGAACCCCAACCAGTAGGCATGGCTGAAGTGCCCTTGAGCAAGGCACCCTCACTGCTCCCCAAGCGCCGCTGTTGTTGCAGGCAGCTCACTGCGCCGAGATTAGTGTGTGCTTCACCTCACTGTGTGTTCACTGCGTGCTGAGTGTGTTTCACTAATTCACGGATTGGGATAAATGCAGAGACCAAATTTTCCTCATGGGATCAAAAGAGTATATATACTTATACTTATATTTGTAATATGACTTACAACTGTAACACTCAACAATGGGGTAACTTCCCACAAACATAAGAAACCACCAATGTAATAAATGGCACTTTTTGAATGTAATAATCCCACAAATGTAATAATTTCCCACAAACGTAATACCTGTTGCCTACCACCAACATAATAACTAATTTCCCACCAGTGTAATATCTATTAGATATAGAAATGTATCTACATAAAAAATATATCAGGAGAATTGTTCTAATCTGAATGTAAGATCAATGTAAATACTGTATCTTCTCCAGAGTCGCCCAAACAAGGCTAAAAAGATGGTATTCTTTGAGTGTATAACTGTGCTTGACATTTATTTACATAGGAAGCAGCATGGAACAGGAAATGTTAGCAAATGTAATCAAGTAAAAGCATTAAAATCAGTTTCATGACAGCGGAGATTGAAATGTGTCTGTTGCAGCATATGACAAAACTTTTATGAAATTTACATTCATCCAAATAAATGGGTAGCCTAGCCTACTGCCTGTTTCAACATATTGAGATTATTTAATCTTTAGCCAAACTAACAAGATATATGGCTAGTGAAGTACAGAATTTAGCTAAGAAAATCATTCACACATGAATGACTGTAATAAGCTTGGTAAAATCACCTCCTTGAGGCTTGAACTTGCCATACAATTGTAATTTTTTTGACAAAACGGTGCCCAAAAAGTGATTTAACCCTACTCCACTTCAGGGGGCACTAGCACCAAGGGAAATCCAGATCTATGGACCCTATTTCGTATCAGCCATTTGGGGAGAGAGCCGCACCAAGTTGCATGTGGATTATGGATTGTGGAATGCATATGGAAGCAAAAAACAAGAAAGTTAAGGAATTTCTATTTTTTCATCACTTTTTCCCTGCCTCTGGACAAGTGAATGTATCCTTGCCATGGGAGAGACTTATACAGGCGATGAAAATATTTGTTCTTCCAAACTCAAACAAGTTGCCTTCAGTTCACGCAAGCTCATGTGTGAACTCCATCTAGTAAAGCGTTCAAAGGAAAGTCGTAGTCTCTTGGGTGTCCCTCACAGTGTGAAGTTTCAACAGTGTTTAGACCGCAGGCCCCATCAAATAGATGGAATATTTAAATGGAAAACAGGACACAGGCAGTTTACTCCGCCAGGAGATTAGTCCTTATCTTGTGCCCCCTTCCAGTTAAAACTGTCTGATGTGTTTTGCTTTGCATTTAATGAAAAGTCTATTTGGTATAAATGTTCTCATATGAAAGTTAGCAACAAACACAAAATTCGCCACAATTAATTAAAACTTGTTTTGGCCAGCAGTGTTTGCTCATAGGCAACTTGTTTTTGGAAACTGAAAAGTTGAAATGTTTACCCTGGTACATAATTGGTCTCTATGCACACAGGTACTGTGGGGGGGTACTGTGAAAGACAGAGTGAGGGTTAAGGGAATCGTTGGTGTTGTCCTGCAGGATCCACAGAGAAAGCAGATAGAACTGACCCTCATCGTCCTACACTCAGCTGCAGTCAGAGCAGTCGCCAGCATAGATTTGCTCTACTGCCAGCTAATAAATAAATATAAATGGCAAAGTTAATAAATAAATAAATAAACCATGACAGCTCTTTGTTCTATCAAATGTAGGCACTACTCTAGCGCTATGAAGTTCAAGAGCTGTGGCAGGTTTTTTTTACTGCAAATTAACACATTTTGGAAAGAAAAGAGAAAGACAGATCTAGGATAGAAAGGAGGCATCAACATTCACTCTCGTCCATTAATTAATTTCTAAATTGCCTTGAGTGCTGTCCAAAGACACAATAAAATGCCAATCTACAAGGAATTTTATCTCGCATGAGATGAGGATTTTTTAATTCATTGGCTCTATTTAAACATAGGACATGAGGCAGATAGAAGGTATGTTTAGTCTTAGGAGAAGTCATGGACTGAAATATGTTTCAATCAAATGTTTACTTTTCTGAAACATGTTTTTTTTTTCAGTTTAAAAATACCATTGATAGAGATCTACCTTGCTAAATGCTCGCAGTTCAACCAATTAAGACATCAACAGTACGATTTAAAAATGTAGTTCTATGAATGCTATGAAAGCAAACTGTCTAGTTTTTTCTTCCTTTGATTGAGATGTTACTCCAAATTGCATACATGTGTGTGCATGTTTTCTTCCTTTGATTGAGATGTTACTCCAAATTGCATACATGTGTGTGCATGTCAATACTCTTTGTGAGATGAACCAAAACAAAGAAAAACTACTGACAGGCTCTAAATGACTTACAGTTTACCCTCAAATTAACTTCAAGACTTGAGCAGCTTTGACAGCTTCTGAGCGAGGTGCTTACAGGAGTGATTTCAGAACAAGAATTGGTGCAGATGACGAGCATGCACTTCAGTGGTGAGTCACCTGCCCCGGGAGAAAACAGCCATGCGTACAGACGATTCCCCTGGAATGGGCATGAAACATACGATTAGGTGAAAAATATCAACAATCCAGAGGAGTGAACTTTAATGTCACACAGTCATTATCTCTGTTGGGGAACACTGTCTCAGGGGGTCATTACTAAAGTGCGATATACCTCAGATGAGGTAATTAGAGGATTAATTATTCAAGGCTAGGTGAAGGACAGAAGCCTGGGCTTGTTTACGACATGACCGCACACTCATAATTGGCCGTCAGCACAAATGGGGAATCACTGTGGACAGACGGAAACACAGAGATGTGGTCGGGTGGTGTTGTTCTGTGTGTATGTGTGTGGTGTGGGTGGTGTGGGTGGGGGTGGGCGCTGGGAGAGCATACTGAGTCAGCATCTGACCTTGTCATGCCGCTGGGTTAGCACTGCGAAGCATTGTGGGTGGAGGTCAGGAGGGCAGCATAATTATGGAACAAGAGTGGGCCTTCGGTGTGAGTGGTCAGGGTTGCCCGATGCCACCGCCTCCACGGAGGACGCTCAGGGGTGAGGAGCCCAAGCAGTGGAGAGCCTCTGCAAGTTAGGCCAGACCCTCACCTAAGCCATGGAGGAGAATGTCAGGTCACATTCTCTCGAACAGTACCTGCCGCATGCATTATTAAACTTAGTGGACTTTGGAGGACACCACACACACACACACACACACACACACACACACACACACACACATTCACATGCATACAGAGATAGAGAGAGAGAGAGAGAGAGAGAGAGAGAGATCTAAACCAACACAAAAAAGTGGCTAAGTCTAACTTTTGTTGCAAGTTTATAAGTTTGAACTTATGGTAATGCATTTTGGCTCCCAAAGGCTTTTACATTTTAAATGAGACTTGAGAGATACAGATCACTCTCCGACACACACACTCTGCAGTACACCTATTTGTAACTGCAATGAAAAAACATCAACAGTGTCCTTTGATTTCCATTCAAATGAGTATGAATGCGGAGGGGAAAAAAAGGATTTTAATCTCCATCTCATATTTTTATTCAAATGGCGTATTTTTTTTTAACAGAATCACTGTGCCAGTACAGTGGTGTGCAGTCGCAGGGTAAATGTTCCTCATGGAAAGAAAGACACAAAAGACACTGGACAAAAAAGCAGCATAGGTTTCATCTGTGTTATTGAACTTATTTCTGCCTTGAAGTTTGCAGCACTAACACAATAACCCCTAGCCCTTCTTGACTTCCCACTGGAAATATCTTCCTTTCAAATTTGCACTTGAAAGACACTTTTTTTCTTCTTCCAGAGAACATTAAAAAGGGTTCAGTGTTAGACTTCAAAGTAATATAAATGAAACATAAAACCTAAGAAAGTCTTTCATGAAACTGAAGCAAAAAATAATATTTTATCGGAGATTCATAACTTGGAAATGTGAAAGTGAATTGTATTTATGATGCAAAGCAATCAAGATGTGCCCCATAGAAACTCAGTAATAAGGGACAGTTAACCTGTTCTAGCCCTGGGCTAACTGGGGAAAACATAATAAATTGGAGAGACATGTTAGCCATGAAAGGAGAAGCTGTTCCCTAGAAATGTATTTATAAAAAAAGTGTAAGTCAAATAGAATGGACAGAAATGGCTGTCCGAAAGGATATAAAAACAAAGTAATGTACAATGAAGGTTTAAAGACATACAGCGGAGAAAATAAGTATTGAACACGTCAACATTTTTTTCAGTATACTTCCAGAGAGGCTATTCGCATGAAATTATACTAAGTATACTTCCAGAGAGGCTATTCACATGAAATGTTCTACAGACATAGTATTAACTTAGGTAATCCACACATATTAAAAAATCCAAACATTAAAGTTCCTTAGTAGAGTTATGAGTAAAAAAGTGTAATGGCACAGGGAAAAAGTATTGAACACACTAAGAAAAAACAGTACACAAGGGCAAGGAATGGCAAGGAACGAGCTGGAATCTATATATAGTTAGAGAGTAATTATCTCTCCTATCTGTGCAAATTAATGTAAGCTGGGTTAGTACATATTGATGAGCTATAAAAAGGTTTTTCGTTACCAAGTTGTCACACAAGAAACATGTCATGATGGGTAAAAGCAAAGAGCTCTTCCAAGACCTTTGCAACATTATTGTTGCAAAACATATCAATGGAACTGGTTACAGATGCATTTCAAAACTTCAGAATCATCCAGTAAGCAGTATTGGAGCCATTATCTGCAAGTGGAAGGAACATCACTGCATCATCAATCGGCCATGCACAGGATCTCCTCACAAGATTTCTGACCAGGAAGTCAGAAGGATAGTCAGAAGTGCAGCCTAAGAGCCAAGGACCACTCCAGAAAGACTGGGAGGCAGCAGGTTCAATTGTTACAGAGAAAATCATAGGTAATGCACTCCACCGCCATGGCCTCTATGCGTGCTCACCCCACATGACTCTATTACTGAAGAAAAACATGTTGAAGCTCATTGAAAGTTTGCTACACAACATTTGGACAAGCCTATGAAATACTAAGAGAATGTATTCTGGTCAGGTGAGAGCAAAATGTAACTCTTTGGATGCCATACTACACACCATATTTGGAGGAGAAATGGCACTGTGCATCACCCTAAAAATACCATACCGTACCAACAGTGAAGTTTGGAGGTGGAGGCATCACGGTGTGGGGCTGTTTTTCATCTCATGGTACTGGCAGACTTCATACAGTTGAAGAAATGATGATGAGACATGATGATGAGACATGGCTAGACCTTCCAGCAGGACAATGATCCAAAGCATTCAGCAAAGGAAACTCTCAATTGGTTTCAGAGAAAGGAAATTCAGGCCCTGACTTAAATCCAATTGAACAGTTTTGGAAGTTACCTAAAGATCAGGGTTTACAAGAGGGACCTCTGGAATCTTCAATATTAAAAGACTATCTGTTTAAAAGAAAGGGGCAAAAATCACACCTGAATACTGCGACTGATTAGTTTCGTCATAGAGGAAATGCCTTGAAGCATAAGATTTTAGTCATCTTTAGTTCATGTGATACTTTATTGTCAATGCACAAATTAAGTAACAGTCTGAAACGAAATGCTGTTTTACATCTAACCAGTGGTGCAAATAACTGACATGTCCAAATGGGCCTTTATGAAATGCGTCGCTATACTGTTCATACACATTTTAACGGGCCAAAGTTGAAGAGCTGTTGTCCGTTGTTGTTCGTGCAAATATAGGCTGATTCATGTTCCCTTGCATTGTGTAACTGAGGTCCATGGCTTTGTCTGGCTTTCACCAGACCAAGCTCAATCTTTTAAGAAATCAAAAAATAAATAGTGGGCAGATCAGGCTGGGTTCACCCAGCCTAGTCCATAGGCGCCCGATATTGTTTAATTTTCCGATTGAGATATCCACGCTCTGGCTATTCTAAATGCAAAAATGCATCAGGGAGTTATGACAAAACTGTAACTAACAAACTAGATCCTAATAGAAAGCTGTTAGCTCAATAGGCTATGCTGGCGACACAAATAAAATCTCCTTTGGAAACCAATGGCTTACGCCTTACAGTATCAAGCGGACTTAAACTGCCATATCGTGCGAAAAGTTGTAATAAAATTCACGTAGCTCCATGAGTCAAGGAAAGCGCGAATGAAGTAGCCACTTCTAAATGGGACCCACTACACAGTAGCTTAAGGTGTGTTGCTAAAGCAACCATAATGAAATGAAGGTGTCATTGTTTGGATACTTCACACACACGTGCTTTTTAATCTCACAGACTACAACTACCAAGCTGGAATCAAAGCACATCGATTCCCCTCTCACACCCTGCACGCACTTCAAACAAATAAACAGGCGTCTCAGTCTCACGCATGTATAGGCAAAACTGTATCAGACCGGTGTAACGTTGGTAGCCTAAATCTTCCATTGCACAGAATGACTTTTGTAGCACGTGCAACAAATGACAGTCGAAAGATACAATTACAGTGCTGCTATCAATTTGCTTGGTATAACCGCATTTATAGTTTTCTACAAATGCAATCAAATTGGCCTCCATCACTCAACCAACGCTAACGGTAACATTATTGTACCCTTATTGATATTATAAGATTAACGTAGGCCTACCTGCAGTAAAAACCAAGCATGTCCGATAAACATTCTCAGATTTATTTCGGCTTCAAGAAGAAATGGGAATTACATTTCATGTGAACATCGTCCTATCCTTATTAGACGTTCTCTGCGGTAAACTACAATCCATGTAGGAAGCGTCCATTGTTTTTCCAACCCACGTTTAACTTCCAACAAAATTACGTCTCACTGCAACGATGCGCCATCTAGTGGACAAACGACTGCTTATCGCCAATACTGGAAATGCAGCCATGATGATGATGATGAATATTTGCCTTTCTTTTAATCCTACTGAATTTGTTTTTATGTATCGGCCGTTCTAATACCGATAGTATGTGCGTACCTGTGTGTGTGTGTGCATGTGTATATGTGTGCACCGCCATCTACAGGCCAATGAGTGTACAGTCACTAAATGTACACATAACCTAAATCTTTTATACCCCCCCATGGATGAAATTCTACGAAACTTGGCATACCCCCAGAGAATGCCAGGTCAATAATACACATAACATTTGGTGCAGTTCTGAACATCTTAACTGAAGATAGGGGCGATTAAAGCAGAATGATATTGCATTTTCATTTTTTACCGGGGGGGGGTGCAAATCACAAATGAGTGATTATGGGCCAGGTTGATGTGGGCCCTTGAGACCAACATACCATAAAAGATTCTTCATCCTCGGTGCCACGGTTCAGGTAGTTATTTAGTAAAAACTGCTTTTTTTGCAGTTCGGGGGGCCCAGCACGGGGGGGGGGGGGGGGGGGGGGTTGGTGGAGTGGCCCCCGGGGACAAAACGAAATTTTCTAGTCTAGAATAGTCTAGTGGGGCTACATACCCACCAAATTTCAGGATCACACTACAGGAGGGCAGAGCAGTAGATCTGGACAGAGTAAAAACAGGCGGCCTGATTAGAACAGACTCTCCAATTACTGCCAAAGTCCATGATCCCTGTTCTGTACCTTCATTCAGGTGCTAATAACGGAATATCCTGACGAGACCACGTACAATGCCATACTGCTCACGATGTGAGATGTGTGATTTGAGCAGGAAGAGATGCAGGCAAAGTCAAGGCCAGGAAAACCACATTCAAAAGTCAATGCTACTTTGTGGAAGTGATGAGGTGAGATTGTGAAGAGGCTGCAGACAAAGTCCATAGATCTCCAATGTCAGCTCATCTGTGGCATGGAGGAAGGATGAGTGGGAGGCTGCTACTTTTGGTCTTTTTGAAAAAAACCTTCATGGAATATGTCAAGGTACTGTAGTATAAGGTCAAATTGGCCTCGGAATGCCGGACAAAACATGACAAAAACATTCGGTAACACTTTATAATAACTACACACAATTCATAATTTATTAAGCCTTTGTTACTTATTAGTTAATGGTTTGTTCATCATTAGTAATTTCTTGTTCATACATAATTTATCATCAGTAAAGCATTTGTTCACACAATTATAAATGGTTTGTTCATAGTAAATAAGCCTATCAAAAAAATATGTTTGTAAGTACATGATTTATACTTAATAAGAAATGAAACAACCACTTATAATGAAATAATTTTATTATTATAAACCAGTTGCAAACTATAACAAAATGCTTTGTTCATCATTTGTAAAGCATTGTTCCTATGTTAATTCTCATAAATAAAGTATTTGTACACACAGTTATAAATGGTTTGTTCATAGTAAATAAGCCTATATCTAAAATATGTATGAATTATTATTAATACTTAATAAATTATGCAATATACACATGCACTAATGATTAGTTAGGGTGAGGATACATATTTTATAAACCACTTCCTAATACTATAATTCATGATTAACTCAGGGGTTACAAGTGGTTAGTTAATGGTTAGTTAATGATATTTTGTGAGCTTATTTAAAGTGAGGACTTTCTATGCCTTGCAACACATTTTCAAATGAGTTGTAAAGATTACATTCACATTCATTCATTTAGCAGACAAGCGACGTACACATGTCAATTAAATTGAAGGCCATTGACATAACTGTGAAAGCCGGGAATTGAACCCCCAACTTTTCAAGCTACTGCATGCTAGTCCAGCTCCTTATCCACTACACTACCTTGGCCCAGATAGAAACCCCTACAACTATGCAAGAGTTTCTGTTTTCTTTTACTACACACTGTTATTAAACATCTGTAAACTATTATTATAAAGCATTATTCCTACATTGATTCTCATCTGTAAATCATGTTTACACACAGTTAAAAATGGTTTATTCATAGTAAACACGCATATCTATATTATATTTTTTAATTGACTGTTGTAATACTACTGGGCAGAGGTAGTGTAGTGGATAGGGAGCTGGGTTAACATGCAGTAACCCATAAAGTTGGGGGTTCAAACCCCGGTGTCCACCAATGTGGCCTTGCACTTTAATTTCACTGACATGTGTAAGTCGCTTTGGGTGAAAGTGTCGGCTAAATGAATAAATGCAAGAGTAAACTTTATAACTCATTTGTAAATGTGTTGCAAGGCATAAAATGTCCTCACTTTAGATGAGCTCACAAAATATCATTAACTAACCATTTGTAACTCCTGAGTTAATTATTAATTATAGTATTAGGAAGTGGTTTATAAAATATGTATCCTCACCCTAACTAGTCATTAGTGCATGTGTATGTAACAACTGTTAAATAATGGAAATATTACTTAATCAAAAACATATTATTGCATCATTTATTAAGTATTAACAATAATGTATAAACATATTTAAGATATAGGCTTATTTACTATGAACAAACTATTTATAACTGTGTGAACAAATGCTTTACTGATGATAAATTAGAAATGACTGATGATGAACAAACCATTAACTAATAAGTAACAAAGGCTTAATAAATGATGAATTGTGTGTAGTTATTATAAAGTGTTACCAAACATTCACTAACTCCTCCATATCTCTTTCCACATTGGTTTGGACTCCAAATAATTGGACGCCTATTCTACTTTCATGACATCACTGAGCAAATCATATAATCAACTGAAGTCATGAGAGGTTTTCATCCATTTATGGGTCTCATGTGTTGTTCAATACTATATGAGAGTATTCAATATTTAGAGTGGGATTTGATTGTGCATAGAGCAATGCGGGTGTATCAAGCATAACAGAAGAGCACTAATGAAATTGAGTGTACAGTACCTGAAAGTCTAACAGCACTTGAAAGGATGAATCAAGCCTGTTGATGTCGGCCTTGGCTGGTTCTCTGCACATTTCTACTAATGATACTAGGAGAGGAAGAATTAGAAGGAGGGAGAGGGAGAATCACTTTCAGCTGCTGAAAAATGTCTTGAACATTATCTGGCTTGAATCAATCCGCTATTAAATTACAAATTTTGAGCACAGACTAGGAGGAGATGAGATTTCCTATTAATTTGTTTTAGCTGTGTATATTATTGTTTCCAAAAATGTCCCATTTTCATGAACGGTGTCTGACTCTGCCATCTATTAATCTATTGTTTGGGAAAGTGAGCGAGGCTCGAGATCTTTGGCAAAGTTTCTGCGACTGTCCCTGACTTTCTCTGTGATTGCGGTGTTTAATTAATGTTTGCCTCTCTCAATATTTAATGCTCTCCACAATTAACTTTGAGAAAATATTTTCTATGCAAATGAAGAGCTAACATAAACAATGTGTTAGTCTCCTTGAACATCCGCTGGTATGTGTAAACTTTGCACGCACAAAACTCCAGCCCCTCCCCCTATCAGCAAACATGCAGCGGATTTATTTATAAATCTATCCATCGACATGTTTGTAGAGATCAAAACATGAAGTCAGTGGTGACGAGTCCCTTCCGGACTGGTAGGCAGTGGGCATCTAGAGGAGAAGTGGGTTTGCGCGTTGAAGGACAACACTGGACTGAGCTGCAGGCTGCAATCACAGAGATGCCCAAACACTCTCCACAGACAGTCTCCCCGTGCCCTGTGTAGCCATGAGCAGGGAGGGGCACAGTGTCTTTGGAGAGTCCCCAGAGCAGGGAGGGTCTTCTTTTGGCCTCTCACTCCACAGCAGCACCCACACTGAGCAGCAGCCCCAAGCTCTGCTTGATGAAACGTTATGACTGTTGTTTAGCTCAGAAAGGTAAGTGTGATCCATTATCAATAATACAATGAAATAAGTTACTGAGATAAATCAAGAGAAGAACATGTTTCATGTTTTTTGAATACGTGAAGTAATGTGGCATAATTCACTGGTAAAAAGTCATACCATGCAGTTTATTGATAGAATGTGAAATGAATGTCATATCTGCATTGGCTGTGCACAGTCACTCATCGCCCTCTGATCACCCACAATGTGTACATTGGCAGAACTGCTACACTTAAATTGGTCCCTATATCAAAGTGCCACAGCGGTCCCAAGGCAAACGACACTATAGCAGCAGCCAAGACTTTTCGGGGATGGCTGCATGTAGCTCAGGTAAAGGTATATTCTACGGGCATGGAGGGCTTAAAACACAAACAGCTACTAAATTTAACTGTTGGCTAAGGTTGAAAAGTCGTTTCAACTCGACACCCACAACCTTGACAGAGGAAAGGAGGCAGAAATAATGGATTCCAGGGGGAGTCTGATGAATAGAGGCAGTGCCATAAATCTGTGTCAGCTGCACCACTGAGGGCTAGTTATGGATGCTCTGAATGAGCTAATTTGATATCCTGCAGTCGAACCATTACTTATTGCCACTTGTGTTCACTGGGGTATTTGAAGTTTGTATGCAGTGTTTCTCTGTATTTTGTGTGGTGTGTGCATGTCTGTGTGTGTGTGTGTGTGTGTGTGTGTGTGTGTGTGTGTGTGTGTGTGTGTGTGTGTGTGTATGTGTCTGTGTGTGTGTGTGTGGCGTACATCTACAAATGAACGCAGACGTATTTGGCCATCCCAATGACGAGAAAGATGATCACATAATGCAAAGGCTTCAGTTTTGAGTGTGTGTGTTGCCTCCAAATTAAGGATTTCACTTTTGTGAAGTTTTGCAGGAGTCTGTTTGGTCCTCCTCAGTCCTCACTACTGAGACTGTGGCAAGCTTTTTTTAAACCTGCCTAGTCCACTGGAAATCCGAGGGAGAGCAGAAACGGTCAAACTCAGTCTTTGAAGTTGTCTTGTGTGAAGTTGAAAGGCAGACGATAAGCTGGGGTCTCCAACATGGCTGACCAGCAACAGCCAACACACCAAACCACAGCAAACAAGCCCTCTGAAATGGGAAATGAAACTGTGGCTGGGTCGCATGACGTGGGCATTTTTTAAATAATATTCAGCTTTTTAAAAATAATATTGAGCCTTTACTGACAGGATAGTGAAGATCAGACAGAAAATGAGTGGGAGAGAAATGGGGAGTGGACTCGTGAAATGGCCTCAGGCCAGATTCGACTCTGGGCCCCCCCCCCCGGGCACTGGACCTAAATGTGGTATGGGATGCCAATGCTCCCCCCCCCCACGTAAGAAACGATCACTCACAGCATCCTGCAGTCACTCCTAATGCAAACCTTCACCCAGACACACCAGCTCACACAGAAGGGAGAGTCAACACGTTTCCATGACAATAGACTACACAGAAAGGGAAAAAAGTCAACATAAAGAGAAATAATGGATTCAGACACCATGTCCATAGCCTACGGTTCAGAAAATGTCCTCAAAGCCTGTAACATCAGGAGGAGGCACATCCTTTATGTTGGGGAGAAAACCATTTGATTACAGTTTAGTACTCGAAAGAGCAAAAAGGTTTAAAAGTTGCACACAAAACTAAACATGTACACTTTTATAAAGCTTTGATGAAATAACTTCTATCACAATAGACTATTTTGCCCTCAGGGTTGATTAATATCACACAATAACTACTATTAACATAAATTAACAACTGAATAATGCATTTCAATGTTCTATTCATAACAGGAAGAATAGTGGTCCGTCAGCATGCATATTTTAGGCAAACTCTTATGAATCACTCTATCAATCTATTACAACAAATATTTATTTCTGAGATTATCTCATGCTACTTCAGATTATTTTTTTTTATAAAGATCAGTTTTTTGGGAGAAGTCTGTGTTAGTGGCAGAAAGTAGTTAGTTAGTCAAAGCAAATCTGAGCATGTATTCGTAGTGCAATGGTTTTCTTTTTCTTTTCTTTTTCTGTAGAGATTACAAGCAACATAATACTTGAGGTCTCCTCCCACACATTGCATAGTAACACAGGGATGAGTTTATGTGTCACCATGCCAGACATCCAGATTCTCAGCCGGTAACCGTCTGCTCCTCAGCTCTGGAGCCACCTGCTAATCAAGAGGAGGGGCCATCGCTGAAGACAAATAAATCAGCCGACAGCATTCCCATGCAGACGAGGCAAATGAAGTGATCAGGCAAACAGACTCTGAGACTCTGATGTGAGGAAATATAATGAGGGCTCACAGCTCTGCAACTGAGGAGGTACTCAGCCAAATAGATGTGTTTGTGTGTGTGTGTGTGTGTGTGTGTGTGTGCATGTGTGTGTGTGTGTGTGTGTGTGTGTCTGTATGTGTGTGTGTGTGTGTGTGTGTGTGTGTGTGTGTGTGTGTGCGCGTGTGTGTGTTTGTGTGTGCACATGCGTGTGTGTGTGTGCATGTGTTTGTGTGTGTGTGTGTGTGTGTGGGGGGGAGGGGGTATGTATTTGTATAAATTCATGCTTTGTACCTTCGTCTTGCTAGGGTTAGTAGTAATTGAATGGAAATATTTGAATTCATTCAAATGTACATAATATATCATGACTAGATAAAAATCTAAGAAATTTAAATTCAAATGATTACTCTTAAAATGAATAATATTAAAGAGTGAATGAACTGGGTAAAGGGGCAAAAAGCTTGAATTCACATAGGTGAAAGAATGAGAATATTTCTCTTGCTGCTGCAATTATTGAGTATTAATACCACAATGCATTTTTTATCAAACTGTGATAGCACTTAGCCTATGATGAAATCACAAGTACTTCCGAAACCTTTCCTCTAGTCTATTTCATCACACAGTTTTGCACCATACCACTGCTTGACTTGTGCATGTACACCTCTGCATCTCCTCTCATTCATCCCGTTGCCTTGAGATTAAGTCATCCATTTGATGGCGTGCTCTGAGGACATTATCAGGGAATTATGTGATTGTAAATGAGATGTATGTATGCAGGATAGGAGCCTTGAGGAAAACGGGAAGAGGGCCCGCAGTTTGGCAGCTGATGACTGACTGAGAGAGGGCCTGGAGCTTATGCTGAGTGGAGAGGGGGAGAAACAGACAGCAACTTATGCTGATGTTTTCCACACTCCTTCTTCAGACAGGCATGCTAATGAGAGTCAGCCATTCAGGCAGCGCGTAGTAGTAGGAAAATGCAGCTCATGCAGCCAGGATGCAGAGCATTGTTAATGGAGCGAACAATCCAACAGCCAGCAGAGAAGAGAAGTGCTAATTCTGTGTGCATATTTCTTGTGGTTTCTGGAGAAAGCCATAGTAGCACAGCACACAAGATGAAATGTGTTTTGCTATATGATTTTTAAAGATGACCTATTAGTTGCCTGCGTTTAACAATGTTTTGCTAGATGTCCAAGGATTAGTTCTGAATCTATTGTGAGGAAAGGTGAGAACTTGTGAGAGAAAAAGCAATGGTGCTACAATGGCAATGGTATGCGTCCCATTATCTTTTTAAAGCAAATTGGAACCAACCATCCTCCTGATTTGTTTATGGTATCACCACTCCCTACTGCATCATTACTGCTCATGAATTAGCTGACAGTTTGCATATCTGAAAAATGTGGAAACATAACACACTGTTGCATGCTCCTCTACCAGCTCCTCTTTAGTCTGTTATGTTTCATCTATGGATGTCTCCAAGGTGCCCCTGAGGGGCAAAATCATGAGAAATATACATGATATTTTGATTGCATCTCCCTCTTTGCTTGCAGTTCAATCTCCCGTAGAGTATGATTTATTCACTACAGCGGTTCAGCTCAACTGTGAAATGCTACAGACCAAGGAAAGAGTCTCTCAATATTAGGCTTCATTAACCATCATGTTTGTATGAATAAGTTTCCCAACTTATAGGCCCCTGCCTTTCCCCAGTCTCTCGTGTCAGCCATTTTGTGCATTTGTGTTTGGTCACTGTGAAGGTCCATTTTCAAGTGAATGGGGGCAGTGGTTAAGTCAGGGCTCTCGCAAATGGAAACATTAAATGTTTTGGACACATTCACTGAACAGGAACAAGCTGTGCCGTTTTATACTGAAAGGTGTGTTTAAAGTCAGACCTACTCTGTTGTGATCAATAGAAAATGAATAGGAACTGGTGCTGCGCAGTGATTGACCAGGCTTTTACAGGATTGGATATAGACTGTTTAGGGCCACTTGGTGCTGGCCCTCTGCAATTCTAAACCCCACATTAACATCACATTACATTTATCATTGCACTGATGTCATGGTGTGCCTTCGGGAAAGCGCCCCATCTGAATGCTGCTCTGCAAACATGCTGCAGGGTCTAATAGGGTTGGCTTTCAGGGCCGAAAGCCCTTGGCCAGCTGTTAAATGGCTCATGACAAAGAGTTAACTGAAATGTCCAAGTTTCTGGAAATTTGACCACTAAATTGCTTGTTGGAAGGCCTTTTAATGAAAAGATCATTCATGCATGCATGCTGTGTGTGAATGCAACCAATTTGTACACTCTTGATCCTGAATAAAGATGCAAATGTGAAAGATTGGTTACAAAACATATTTTTAAAGCATGACAAAATGTCAGCATTTCTGATGTTAGTTTAGTGTCAGTCAATTTTAAATACATTAAATAAAACTTCATCAACTTTCCTAAAAAAAAAAATAATAATAATAAAATGGTGGCATCCTGGGGACTACTCATCTGCATCAGAAATAATTGCCATCTCCGACAATTCAGGATCTTAATTAGCATCCTTCAGTTTAAATAATCTCTGGAACCAGTTGGATCTCCACAGAGAATACTATCACCTCATTCTCAAGCAGAGAGCTGCAGGAGAAATACAGTATCTTATGGGATTGATTTTGCTAGATATGATTTCCTAAGTACAATTTGGAGAGGTTCCAGCGGTGTCTTCCATCCCACACATATATCCCTTTATGGCTGGCCATCAATAAATCACACAGTGCGCCTGAATCGATGAAGGCCTGAGTCTTAATTGCGCATCTGCAATCCATTCCAATCTGAAAGGAATTATGGACACGTAACAACCATATGAAAATTATATTAAGTGACCTTAAAAACATGGCCCATATTTCACACATTTCTGAGAGATCTGAGGGGGAAAAAATGAGTTTGAAATATGAAATAAATTAAAGAGGTAGATGGACACTCAAGATCCACAGCCATCTGTCACATACTTCATTAAATTAATAATTTGGAAGTTACTGCAATGTAACATCACTGTTATTGCAATTTTGTAGCTATGGGGACTTGTTATGGAAACCTGGGTTCTGCAGTGTAGAAATCGGTAGAAAATGCAGAAAACAATGTGAGGAGTGGCTGGCAATATAGTTACCCCGGAGTCATATTGCTGGGTTCCGCAGAACCCATTCCCTCTTTGAAGACTTCCATCCCACACAGTAATGCCTCAAATCAATAAGGACAGCTAAAGGAGTACAGCCCCTTGGGATACAGAGCCATATGACCTCGATCAATGCATTATTCACTTCTGGGCTACACATTGTGCTTTCCAATGGTGTGTAAGGTATTGCTATAAAGTGCTAAATCTTTGTGTATCCTGGATGGTATAGCACAAACAACAACAAAAAAAACAGACAATACACCACCCTGACTCGCCATTTTGCAGATAATGAGGGCTACAAAATATTGCAATTAGTGTAAAATGATCCCACGAAACAAATTAGTTCATCAGCCAGGGTGTTATGCTGAAGTCTCATTCTGAATTTCAATGAAGTGTGATGCAGAGTTCTGAGCTCTCTGAATTTAGGCTAAAATTTGCATCCATTTTGGCTAAGCACACCTTGGTATATCTTTGTTATGTATAATGTATGATATCTCACAGAGTTATCAGTGTAGTTTCTTTAGTGGATCACAGCATGGACTGTCTAAATGAAATCATTGAACGGCTTTCTACACAGATATTCTAGCTCTGTTTTAGGGTTGGCCTCTCAGGACTTTATCATATTAATGATTTCCCCCAAGCATGTGTCTGCTGTCTGGTGTATAAATGACGAAGATATTTAATTTTTCCACTGAAGCAATCGAGGTAGGAGTATAATGGGGGTGCCTGTAAACTCACCTTCTGTTTATATTTATATATTTCAGGCATGGCTGCAGAGTAAATAGGTTTAACAAACTTGAAATTCCTTCTGTAGCTCATGTCAAATAAGTCTACCTGCCCATGCGGAGCTGAGGAAAGACATAGACACAGGTAGAGGCAGTGGCAGAGGCAGAAGCACAGGTAGAGGCAGTGGCAGAGGCAGAAGCACAGGTAGAGGCAGTGGCAGAGGCAGAAGCACAGGTAGAGGCAGTGGCAGAGGCAGAAGCACAGGTAGAGGCAGTGGCAGAGGCAAAGACAGACACAGAGGGAGGCAGAGACACAGAGGTAGAGACACAGAGGCAGAGACACAGAGGCAGACAGACACAGAGACAGAGGTAGAGACACAGAGGCAGACACAGAGGCAGAGACACAGAGGCAGACACAGAGGCAGAGACACAGAGGCAGAGACACAGAGGCAGAGGTAGAGACACAGAGGCAGACACAGAGGCAGAGACACAGAGGCAGACACAGAGGCAGAGACACAGAGGCAGACACAGAGGTAGAGGCACAGAGGCAGAGGTAGAGGCAGAGACACAGAGGCAGAGACAGAGGTAGAGACAGAGGTAGAGACACAGAGGCAGACACAGAGGTAGAGACAGAGGTAGAGACACAGAGACAGAGGCAGAGACACAGAGGTAGAGACACAGAGGCAGAGACAGAGGTATAGACACAGAGACAGAGGCAGAGACACAGAGGTATAGACACAGAGGCAGAGACAGAGGTATAGACACAGAGACAGAGGCAGAGACACAGAGGCAGAGACACAGAGGCAGATACGCAGAGACACAGAGGCAGAGACACAGAGGCAGAGACGCAGAGACACAGACACAGAGGCAGAGACACAGAGGCAGAGGCACAGAGACACAGACACAGAGGCAGAGACACAGAGACACAGACACAGAGGCAGAGACAGAGGTATAGGCAGAGACAGAGGTAAAGCCAGTGGCGGCGTGCCCTGCTTCTGCTGCACTCTCCAGGGCAGACACACCGCAGCTCCTGGGCTCTTTCAGCCAGGCTGAATTATTTATGAGTTTTTATTTCAGGCTCCTCTTTTAAAGGTAATCAAAGCGGCTGTAATTATCTCCCAGACAGGACCTTTCAACATACCTTGAGGGCTCTTATTGGGAATTTGCATTTATAATCAACTCAGCCCCCCGTGCTTTTCCCTGCCCCGAAGCTTCGCAATTGGGCCATAAAAAGACAACCTCCCCATGAATCTAAAACAGGAAATGATAATTTAAAATCAGTTCATAAATCTCCCACACACCGATAAATTGCTCGAGAAAAAAAATAGAGAGACTCAACATTATTTATTGATCAAATGACCATCAACCTGGAGTTTGAACTCATGGAACTGAGTGGCGTGACTGTCTTTCCTTCTGGATTCTCTACAAAAGTCTTCACATACTTGAGCTCGCAAGTATGGAGAGGAATTCCAAGAACTGAAAGGGAGGAATTTGCATGCACACACGCACACATGCTGAGCCCAAGGCTGCTTCATCAGAAATGGCAGGTGTGTCAGCCACCGAGATGCTATGACAATGTTTTTCAACTCTGCTCTCCTTAACAAGGTTTGATATGGGTTTAAAAAACAAAATTACCATATCATGACAGCTGGCAACATCATTACACATGATTGTAAATTCATATTTTTGTATATTAGGGGTGTCACGATTCTCCAAATCCTCGATTCGATGTAATTTTTGATTTTAAAGTCACAATTCGATTCGATTTTCGATCTTTTTTAAATATTACTATTAATGCATTCCTTATATGTTATTTACTCTTTTTGGCCTTTTCCTTTTCTTTTTCGGGGGCTTTTATTTTGAAACCGCTTTGAAACCGTTCCAACCATGAGGTTGTAATGTAAACAGAACTAACTTTAGGCTAAAACAGAGACATAGTAAAATGAAACAACACAGAATGTTAATTTGATTGTTTCAGCACACTCCGAAGAGACCCAAGGTTAGTGTTCATGGAATATGTACTTATAAATGTGCATTTTAAGCCTTAAAGTAACTTTGGACTGTAATTAGACCATCTTTTCACTTGCTAAGTTGAGTAGGCTAAGTTAGTTTTAATTGACGTGAATGAACGAATACTTCCACACCGGTGATTTCAAAGTAGCAAGAGGGGCTTTGATTTCGGTAGGTTGATGTGGGCCTATATTTTAACTGGCTGCAGCCTAAAATTAGAGGAGTGTTGACGCTGCAGTTCAGCACGTGCATGTGTGTTTCTGCGTCTTGGCATACATGCTGGACGTGACATTGGGGGTGTGGCTGCATCGTCGATTCTACTTTTAAGTTCGAAGTTCGAGATTGAGATGTAATTTCGATCGATTTCGAAATAAAATCGAAATAGTGACACCCTTAATGATATATATGACCTGATACATCATATAAATGATAAATATTATTGGAAAGCAAACCATAAAGAGGAAAAGAGAAAAGGCGAGTGGTCATTTGATCTGAAGAAGTGTGTTTGAGATTCTGACTGCAGCCCTGTGGAGGCCGTAAATGGAGCTGGGATGATGCATCATATGATTACAGCATCCGTCTAATTTATTATGTGGCACATGAGTCATCCTCTCACCCCACAACATGTCCTCACAAACACAACCTGTCTTAGTCTGACAGAGGCAGAAGAATGGTGGTTTATGACCCCACCATTATTTTTCCTTTCATCTGCTACTTCGAATGAACACTTCCGCCCTTCTTTCCTTCCTTCCTTCTTTCCTTCCTTCCTTCTTTCCTTCCTTCCTTCCTTCTTCCCTTCTTTCCTTCCTTCCTTCATCCACTCACATGTACACTAAACATTCACTAACTGATGATTGTGTATGACCAATGTCTGACATTCTGATTGATAGCGAATGCAACAAATCTTGGACAAATATCAGCATTCTGCTTCTCATCCAGTGCACCGCCAGCCAGCCCACTTCCTACCTGTGGACATGGGCTGTGATTCAGGCAGCTATTACACAGGGCCCACTGTATAATTTTCTCTCTTCAATGCCAATTCCGTAACATGACCGAGCCCAAGGTAATTAATCGCAGAGAAAGGAGCTTTTGTCCAAGCCAAAACATACCTATTATGTTCCAACGTAGGTTTGACTGACAAGCAAATCGAAGAGAGATTGAAAGCCGTGGATACTGAGCCGCCCCCATATCCACTACTCTTTAGAGCTTGGGGGGTGAGGAGAGAAAAATAAAAATGCACAAAGAATCAGGGATCAATCCAGCAAAGCTCCAGTTCTGCAATGCCTCTATTTTAAGAGTCAAGAAACGGTAGAGTGCACGCTGACAGCTCTCTTTTCCCTGTTACTTCAACTTGATAAAACTCCTAATTGGATTATTATTACCTTAACTTCTTCCCTTTCAACAAGGTAATCCATCAAAACACATTTAATTACTTGGAAACCAAACAGTCTGAGGGCTGGCTGTGAGCAACGTGTCTGGAATTGTAGGATGCGTTTCGTCGGAGGGTAATGGCGATTTAGCAAGTGACACGAGTGACACGTGTGTTTTATGGATGAGCTCCTCGAGGCTCTCAGGGAATAACTGTCTAAGCACAGCTCCTCCAGGAACGAATTAGCCTTTTGATCCGCTAATCAATTTGGAAAGGGGAGGAAAAATTAGTTCGTTTCCACTAGTGGCACTGAGGGAAATAAATGACTTCAGCTGCGAGGGATGAGTTCTCTGAAATGGAAACAGACCTTGCCCCACCTCCCCCTCAGGTTTGAGCAAAGATTCCGATCAATCCTTCTGTTCTGAAGCTCCATGGACATCTGATGCAGCATCACACAAAGCAACGTTTATTTATGTTTTTGAAGCACTGAGAAGCTCACAGCTATAAGCATCATACTAATCCATCTTGGTCAAAGGTATTTGTTCATAATTTGAAAAAGTATGCAGCTCTTTTTGTAGCGGGTATAAATCATGTAATACTGTAGCGCTGATCCATTTGCATTCAGGTAATGGAATATTCAAATGTGCGAGGGCACACCTAGATGGAGCAGGTGGGTCAGTAATGATGACATAAACCCCTGCAAGGGATAAAAGTGATTAATGGGGAGTGAATACAACTCACACCAACCTTATACACAACTTTTTCGGCCAGGTAAGTAGGTCAACCTACAGCAAGTAAAAAAAAAAAGGATGAATGTACTTTCACCTGTGTTTTTCCCATGCGAAGTCATTTACAGTTGGCCTTGTGCTTTCTTGCAGAGCATTGAAAGTGAATATTTTCATCCACTCACAAAGAGAAAAGAAGGGTCTCTCAAGATAAAGTGCTCTTCTGAGGTGATTGTTTTTACCTCTTAAACTCTGATGCTTGTTTGATAAACCCAGGCACTTGGGCCCAGAGTTGTAGAAGGTATTCATATTCCATTCACTCCACACCAGCAATTAATCACTGCTTGGTTTAGGGGTCAGGCTGATGCATATTTAGTTACCCGGAAAAGATTGCCTTGACCCTGCTTGCCTTAAATTTAATTCCACACGTTAGAGCAGTAAAAATGTACTTTATCCACTAAACCCACAGCTGAATTCATACTCTTTGTTGCATTCTAAAATGGAGAGTCGCTTGTTTCATTTAGCCGCATAGATGAAAGTAAAGCATGGATATCACTATTCATAAAACAAACTTCACCTAGGTCTCTTTTCGCAATTTTATTTATCCTTTCCCTATCCCGGTTGTTTTGCCTAACTGAATACAAAACGAAATGAAAAATTATCAAGTAAATAGAAAGCATTATATAAGCCCTCTTTGGTTTCTGCATCCCTGCATCAGTGTCAATGGCCTTACTTTACATTATAATGAAAATGAAAAATATGCATGTGGTGAGCGGGCGTCTCTGCGGCGATGATGGATGGCTATTGATTAAAAATTGGCCGTGTGGAGAAATTGTGTGGTGGCGTGTGAGTGCCGTGTCTTTCTCGAGATCGACCGTCATCTGCGGACCTAGACATGCCGCAGCCGATCGATGTCAGCAGCCGCCAGACACATACATCATCATTTTCTGACGCTGGGAGCAGTGCGAGGCCAGGCGCGGAGTGCCAGCCGCACAGACTGATGACAAGGCAAATATGCAGCAGTCGTAGGGGCCAGATGACAGCCTCCTCTTAAGTCCCATTCTAATTCTTCAAGCCCTCAGTTCGTCAAAAGGAGAGAGAAAGGCCTTTTTTTTTTTTTTTTAGTTTTTCAAAACTTATGAGAACTTTTCATACCGACGGATGACAGATCAGTGTCTTCAGAGGACTAAGAGCATGATATGTTGTCTTCAGAGGGCTAAGAGTATAATATGTTGTCCCGATAGAGCCGGGATAAGCATGTGGGGAGAAGGATGAAGCAGCAGTATCACCAGGAGACAAAAGGGGCGTTATATCCACTGCCTCAGCTCCACTGCACCCCAACCAATGGGCTTGGCCTAAGCCCTTCACAGAGCCTATTGTCGGAGTCAAGCTGATGGGAATTAATTTACTTTGAGCTGCAGGTCTCGGCTGAACATCACTGCGCTTTCGTCTTTTAAAACCACGGACCATCTCCAGACAGCAATTTAGCGCCTTAGCTCCCATAACCCCCCTCTGCCTGAGATATTAGTGAAGCCAGTCGCTGGAGACGAAGACATTCATGGAAAAAATGTTGCGGCGCGTCTCATTGGCTGCTGGTGAGGCAGCATGCAGATGAGGCCAGATGGCAGGGGAGGCCTGCTGCGGCCTTGTCAGGTGAGGACCGGAATTTCAGATGAGAGGAGGGAGGCAGGACCGCGGAGGTAGTAGACAGGAGGTACCTCCACCCCTCTCTCTCTCTCTCTCTCTCTCTCTCCAGCTCAGTGACAGGTAGGAGCGGGAGAGGGGGGTTAAAACCAAAAAAAAAAAAAACCTGACTGCAGGAGAGAAGAACTAGGGCCCCAGGATGCCGTGGTGTCTCTTCCTGTTCGCCCTCACAGCCACACAAACAAGCACTGACACAGGGATCCACGCAGGAGCCCCCAGCTGGCTCTGTGAGCAGTGCACGCTGTGGAAGAGAGCGAGAGGCAGGCACACCAGCACTACAGTGCGTCACTGCAACCCTTCAGTGGGTCCTGCGGCATGCATAGTTTGGAAGGTTATTTTTTAAAATGCATATCATATAATTTGTAATGTAACTTAATACATCTGATTACTTTCAATTACTTTTTGATACAGTCGAGGCAGTGCAAATTCTAATAAGAGAACCAATCAAAGACAATGCTTAAAATCTTTGCACATTCAGTCAAATTAATGGTGGGTTTTTATCTCTATCTGCTGTACTAGCTGTTAAAGATTACAATTAGATTTATTTTGTAATCTAATTACTCAAGGTACTATACAATTAGTTACTCACAAACCTGGTCACTATCACGCCACATCCGTTTGTGGTGATACATGAGTTTGTTTCAGCCGACACATCACCCATGTCCACATGACTACAGGATATGCTTTGCACATCCAGTTGCTGAAACACTGCAAGGTGTTAAAATGCTGTTGTTGTCAGATTTCAGAACAGTCCCTGAAGTCTCTGTGTGACACACATTGACTCTGATCAATTGACTGTTGTGAGATACACAACCCATCCAAGCTCTCTAAGGCCACAGCCGAATTCACATAATATGCTGCCATTTAGCTACTGAGATATTATGAATCAGTCGTGTTTTGTCTTAATATATAAAACACATTGCTCTTTGCAATATTACCAGTATTCCAGACCCGGCTCCTTAACTACATCATTAGGCTGCATTTCAGTCATACTAATGTTCGGATGAGTTGTTCTGGTGTCGAGATGAAAAGGTTGAACATGTTTCAGCCACTTTGTGGTATTCTGCGCTCATTTGTCAGACAACTGGACACACCTCATAGCAATAGTTCACCTAAATATCAAGCCCTTTCTCTTCTTATTACTTCAGTAATTACCTCACTGCACTCTGTGCTCATGCGCTGTTGTACAGAATGTGCTACTCTGGTTTAAGCTTCCCTAATGAATGGACATGCCATCTAAAATGATATGCACATATTCAGTATTACTTCTGATCCACTGCATTTACCACGACATTTACCCGGTGTGTGCTATTTTCATTATAAGTATCTTCACATTTTCACTCACAACCATTATCCATTAGACTTCAAATTCCTGTGTTTTTTAAGATTAGTATAGGTAGATTATTTACAAATTAGATTACATTACATTCTATGGAAGTTTGCCTTGTGTAACACTCATTTAGGGCTCTATTTTGCGTCCCAGCGCAATTGACTTTGTATACTCGCGCTTTTGTCTTTCCTATTTTGCAGTCAGCGCATATTGGAATTTTCCTTCCACAGGTAGGCTACATGCCTGTAAATTAGGGAATTCGATTGCGCCCACGGGGGCGGTTCAGCGAAAAGACGGGGCGTGTTCCGGCGCAAACGTTCACTGTTGATATTTTGCAGTTTCAGAAAACAATTCCGCCACAGACCAGGAACTCCCTGGTCTAAAGTCTGTGGCGCAAATACAGATGCTATTTTAAGGGCGCATGCATGACCACAGGCCTGCATGAATGAATGCGTTGCACACCAATCTACAGACACCCCCGTGCACAGACGGAAACATTCAAAGCCTTGATAATATTTGTCCATTTCCCGGTTTTGTTCGTGCATTGGTGACCTAAACATTTAGTAGCCTATATAGTACAACATCTACATGCAATATCTTTACAACAACAACGCCTAATTATGACCTATTAATTTGGACAACTTTATACAGCCCTATAAAGGCTAAAGTTACCTCCAGTTTTGTTCCAATTTACCGTTGTGTATGGCTTTAAACATCGCGTGCGCTTTAACATCAGCCTAAGCATTATTCTGCGCTAAGGTTTTAAGCACCATCATTTTGCCTACCTTGTTGTAGCCCATCTGAAATAACTCCAAGCTTTGTTATGTTCCCTCCATCCTTTCGTTATTTTCAAAAAACTTTTTATATCCATGCCTTGAAGTCTTGAGTTCGTGAATTAGCTTAAATCAGCTTTTATGTGCTGTTAACCAGCAACCATAGATAGTACAAGAAAGCAGCAAGTATGGCTACAACTTCTTGCTGCATCCATTCATTGTTATTCTCTCCTGCTCAAACAAATGTTGTGTGTGCATTAAGTTGATGATAACGTGCTTACAAACTCTACAGAACATATTTTAAATAGCCTACTGTCATGCAGTTAATGGGATACTGTGCAGAGTTGAAAGTTAGGTCAACTTGGAAACTGTTTCTCTTGTTGAGTTGCCTGAGGGTAAGGAGCCCTTGCTTGGCCGCCTGTGCTGCGCAACGCACACTTAGCTCCTCTAATCTATACATCGCATTTCTGTAAACCATAAAATTTCAAAGAAAAATATTACAACTCGAGGGAAATCAGTGTGGTGTCCATTAAGATGTGAAAAAATAGACATACATCTAGCATAGACATTTCACGAATCACGGATGTGTTGATGACATAATTTAGGAAATATTAGAGGACAATTGTACATTGCAAAAATATCACCATGCATTCATAACCTCGTGATTCAGTGAGAGTGATCCCAAAACATCGGAAAGTATGGCTTTGTGACAATTCTGCATTACATTTTGTCAAGAGAAAAATCAATAGCTAACTGTTCCCAACTGAACAGTGATTATATAGCGCTGTGAAAGCTCCTGGCTGCGCCTGGCAAATACGCCACCATAATAGCAATCAGCTATGGAACAAGCGTGACTGTTGTTAAAGGGAATGTGAGATGACGCTCTGATTGGTTTATTGCACGTTACGCCCAAACCACACCCATGATTAATGTAGCTACTTCAGACCACCCCATTTTAGATTTGCGTCGGGCGCAACCAGGGGGTCAAGAGCGTGCAGATTAGCTTCGGCATGTTAGCATACGCCATTTTCAAATATGGCGCTGCATGGAGCATTTGGAACCAGCTCCATGCACGAAAATCCATGTTGGGCACGAGCTCTCATGCGCGTACATGTTGGTGGGCGGGTACCTATCCGGCGGCTACAGCCAAACGTTATTCAGTGCGTATTTCTTGAGGATCCTATGAGAAGACGTGCATATTATGGTTGTTTATCCATCATATGACAAATAAACAAATAAAGAAAATTGTATTGATCTTGTTTCGTTGTTGTTTGTCCCGAACAAACGTAGCCTAAACATGATTAAAGACAATAAATTACACAACAGCGGCATAAAGACCTTGTCTCGTTACACCATGGGTCTCCAACACGTTGCTCTCAACCTATAGCCGCCCCCTTTGGAGCTTGCCAGAGGCTGAAGCACTAGGCTACTACATTTAAACACAATATTGCCGCGAGGCATTCCAGCCTACGAATTTAATAAAAAGTAAACCATGCATAATTAAAAAAAACTCAATTTAGGCTACTTCGCTATGCAATAAGGATTCCATTAGAGCACAGTGCACGTTCAATGAATGAAAAAGGCCTTGTCTCACACTTTTTCAACTACACGAAACTTTGCAGTGATCATCAAATACCCTCTAGATTTAAATGCCCATCAGCCTCAACATTTAACTATATAATACAAGTCAAAAAGTAAATTAAATCCCATACCAAAACCGAAAATCGTCTGCGTTTGATAGCTGGTATGCCTCCAAACAAAACGCATGTCTCACAATAACGTACAATGTAAGAAATAAAGGTCTGCCTCGAATAAGCATACCTCAAATAAATACCTGTGCTTTGCAGCCTAAGTAAATAGCAGACCCTGGACATAATTTAGGATTTACGGAAATGCAATCATACGATGTTGGACGCCTGGCGATGCTCTGGCCGTCTACTGTGCCTCTGACACCGCTGCCTCATTTGGATGGTAACTCCACAGGTGAGCGCGAAGATTGGACGTCGTGGATGCGTAAGTAAACTGTTCTTTGCTGAGTCCGCAGACAACATTCTCTTTAACCGTTACTTTACCATCTGCGGTGTACAACTCAAAGTAAAGACACCACATTTTAGATGAGTTGGGGACGTAATTGTCCGCTCAGGCTGACCGTTCTGTGCGTTATCTTCAATACTATCTTCAATAATATTGAATATCTTCAATATAATTTTCAAAACAGGGTGGCTATTGAGGGCTCTGGCTTCAGTCATTATTGTGGCTACTAGCTATTATTGGCTTGATTTGGTCATGGGCCAACGCTAGAATACGTTTAGAGCACCCGCTATGAGATGGCAAACAATAAAATAAAAAACAAACTTTTTACAAACTGTAAAAATGCGCTACACTTGGCACTAAAAACCGAATAGTTTATTTATAGTTCGACTACGGATATTTCACGTCAAGTTCGAATGCATATTTGCAGCAGGACAGCAAGCAGACCGCTCTTAGTTAGAGCCGCTGTGTTATCCAATGAAATTAAGTTGCGCTTCAGGGCGACTCCACTCGGACTCCATGCGCGTTCCCGAGCAACTTTTTCTTCTTCTTGTTACGTGGCAAGCAAAGTATGTGCATTATTGCCACCCTCTTACTGGAGGACAACTCTCTTTTTACAGAATATCCAATAAAAATCGACGTGGTTCATGCGTCATTTCCAGCTTTAGAACTTGGCGCATGGTCAGAGCCGACTGGCCCCAGTGTTCAATATGGCGTTGACTATGAATTGGCCGGATTTACTAGCCTAGCCTCCACCATTCATTTGTATGGAGGGCGGGACTTAGTCACTCTCTCCAGTTATATATAATACCTCCATGGGCGCAACCATGGAGGTATTATATATAACTGGAGAGAGTGACTAAGTCCCGCCCTCCATACAAATGAATGGTGGATAGGGAATATTGCACTACGGTCCTTTATGTTGTTGCACATAGCGAAACAGGAAGTTAATGACTTTGTGTTAGATGTAAACATACCAGCACCATAGCTGCTCATGACATGTTTGATTATTGTCATTTCACTGCTATCATTCAGTAAAGCAAGTGAACAAATGGAAAGTCGTTCTTATTTATAATCAAACATCTAGATAAAGCCAAGCAGACATCTCCGACGTCGCGAAAGAATGCAATTAAAAGAATGAGTGGACCTCGAGTGTATTTACAAGTAACGTCGCCCGGGAAACTGAATATATGAGCGCATCGTCGAAAACAAAGAAACGAAGATATAAAACTGTGAGACCAAGGATGAGTGTGCCTTGCCCTATCGGGGATTGTGACTATGTGGCTACACATGCAGAGGCAGCAGTGGTGGTGGCCATGCTGAACATACACGCGACCCTACACGCTGCTGCAGCCCCCAGGGAACCGCGTGCAAATGCCAAAATGGAGAAACTCAGGCGCCCCTCCATAGCGTTGGCTGGAACAGCCGAGACCTGGTCATACTTCCTAACCCGCTGGGGTGAGTACAAGAGGGGCACTAAACTAGTCGGACCCGATGTTGTCACACAACTGCTAGAATGCTGTGAGGAGGATCTGAGAAAAGACCTCACTCGTGCTGCAGGCAAAAGCCTAGTGGACAGTGATGAAAAGGACGTCCTCTCTGCCATGAGGGCGCTCGCTGTCCGTGCAGAGAACACAATGGTAGCTCGAGTGGCCCTATCTAACATGCGACAGGGACACGAAGAACCCATCCGATCATTTCACGCTCGCTTAAAGGGGCAGGCAGGCACGTGTAAATACGAAATGATATGCACTAAGGAGGGGTGTGACCAAGTCAATGACTTCACAGAGGAAATACTGCGCGATGTGATCGCCCGCGGCATAGCAGACCAAGAAATACAGCTCGATCTGCTTGGGGAAAAGAATCAGGATATGCCACTAAAGGACATGATAGAGTACATTGAAGCCAAAGAGTCGGGAAAGCGCTCAGCGTCGCGCCTGCTTGACCCTCAGAGCGCGGACACTATTAGCAGCTCATATCGACGAGGGAAGCAGCAGGACGTCCGTGCCAGAGGGGGCGCCAGAGCGGAGAAATCCAAGGTTAAGGCCGAGGGGACGTGCATCTACTGCGGCGAAGCAGGCCACGGCAAAACACCTCAGTGGCGCACAAGGCGCGCCGAGTGCCCAGCGTACGGCAAGACGTGCCGGAAATGCAGCCGTCAGAACCACCTCGACAAAGTCTGCCTGGGTGGCCGATCATCTAGGCCCGCACCGGAGGAGACTGATGGGGTGTGCGACGAACAGCAGACAGCCGCCTTCGACGAGCTGTGCACACTCACCAGCGCCGCCGACATGGTACGCACATTCCCCCTCGCTCACCACCTGTATGATGACATGTGTGACAAGTGGATGAAGCGCCCGTCCGACTCACAGCCATACATCCACCTCACACTCACAATTGAAAATGAGGATTACAAAGCACTGGGCCTCGACCTTCGGAAACGCACCCGCACCGTGACCCTGCCTGCCATGGCTGACACAGGGTGCCAAAGCTGCCTGATCGGCGTCAAGGTCGCCCAACAGATGGGCCTGAGCTCAGACGACCTCATTCCTGTATCTATGACCATGAAGGCCGCGAATAATGAAGGCATACGGATTCTTGGGGCCGCCGTCGTCAGGTTCGCCGGCAACAGCAGCGACGCCCGAAGATTGGAGACACGCCAGATCGCGTACGTGACTGACACCTCAGACCGCATATTCCTATCTCGTACAGCCTGTGTGGACCTGGGCATGATCGATCTCAGACAGGTTCCCAACACTCGGGGAGGTCAACCTCGCGACCGCAGACTCATGTGACTGCCCACGGCGTGCGGAACCTCCAACCAGGCCAACCACGCTCCCCATGCCGGCCACGGAGGCTAACAGGGAAGCTCTACGGGAACACTTACTTGGACTATACGCTCAGAGCACATTCAATACATGCCCCCACCAACCCTTGCCGAGGATGTCTGGTCCACCGCTTCGTCTCATGCTCGATGAGAATGCGACGCCAGTCGCCTGCCACACCCCCATTCCGGTCGCCATACACTGGCAAAGTGAGGTGAAAGCCGGCCTTGACCAGGACGTTCGTCTTGGCGTGCTGGAAGAAGTGCCCATTGGCACGCCAGTGACGTGGTGTCACCGCATGGTGATATGTGCAAAAAAGAATGGCAAGCCACGACGCACCGTCGACTTCCAAGCCCTGAACAAGCATGCGCTCCGTGAGACCCACCACACGCAATCCCCCTTCCACCAGGCGAGACAGGTGCCCAGTGGGAAGCGCAAGACTGTATTCGACGCCTGGAATGGCTACCACAGCGTCCCACTACATGAAGATGACCGCCACAAGACGACGTTCATCACCCAATGGGGGCGCTACCGGTACCGTTCAGCGCCACAAGGGTACATGGCGTCGGGAGACGGTTACTCACGACGCTATGATGAGGTGGTTGCGGACATCGGCAACAAGACCAAGTGTGTGGACGACACACTCCTGTGGGCTGATACAATTGAAGAGAGCTACTTCCAGGCGGCACAATGGCTGGACGTTTGTGGCAGAAACGGCATCATCCTCAACCCGGATAAATTCGTCTTCGCCGCACCCATAGTGGACTTTGCGGGCTTCACGATCACCATGTCTGACGTACGGCCATGCAGCCGTTACCTGGAGGCTATCAGAGACTTCCCACGACCGCGCAACGTCACCGACGTCAGGTCCTGGTTCGGACTGGTCAACCAAGTGGCCTACGCCTTCAGCATGGCCGAGCGCATGCAACCGTTCCGGAAACTCCTACTGCATGGGGTACGCTTCGAGTGGTCTCTGGAATTAGAGGACGTTTTCCGTGAATCAAAGGAGAAGATCGTCCAGGAGATCGAGCTTGGCGTCCGCATCTTTGACAAGTCCAAGCCAACATGCCTCGCCACGGACTGGTCAAAAGAAGGCGTCGGCTTCTGGCTGTTCCAGAAGCACTGTCGGTGCGAGCCGGTCAGGCCATTCTGCTGCGCTGATGGATGGAAAGTGACCCTGGTTGGCAGCAGGTTCACACATGCGGCCGAGTCCAGATATGCGCCTGTAGAGGGCGAGGCACTCGCAGTCGCTGATGCATTAGACAAAGCACGCTATTTCGTGTTGGGCTGCAAGGACCTGATCGTGGCAGTCGACCACAAGCCATTGCTCAAACTCCTTGGCGACAGAGCACTCGACGACATACCCAACCCCCGTCTCAGGAACCTCAAGGAGAAGACCCTGCGCTATCGTTTCCGCATCATACATGTCCCCGGGATGAAGAACAGGGCTGCAGACGCCATGTCGCGCAGGCCGGTCGGCACACCGTGCCCGTCGGCCATGGATCTCCCAGACGACAATGCCGCCATGGTGACCCACCTCTCACCCAACGCACACGCTGATGTGCTGTCGCTCATACGGCGGGCAGGGCCGGTGGACGATGACGTTGAGGAGGGCGACCTGGCCTGGTGCGCTGCGGGGCTTGAATTGCTGCAGTCCGTGACATGGGACCGCGTCAGGGAGGCCATGAGCAGTGACGACGATATGCGCGCGTTGGAGGAGATGGCAGCAGACGGCTTCCCCGAATCAAGGGCTGGTATGCCGGTGGCGACTCGTGGCTTCCATCAGTATCGTGACGGCATCACATCAGCTGACGGGGTGGTCCTGTACAAAGATAGGGTAGTCATACCACCCTCACTCCGTGGCGAAGTACTGAGCGCCCTGCACGCCGCCCACCAAGGCGTTTCCATGATGACCGCCCGTGCAGAATCTTCTGTGTTCTGGCCGGGCATGTCGGCTGACATCTGCGCCACCCGGAACAACTGTGAGCACTGCCACCGGATGGCACCCTCTCAGCCCGCGGCGCCACCGACCCCACCTGTCATGGCCGTTTACCCCTTCCAGGCTGTGTGTTCAGACTTTTTCATGCACAGGGGTGTACACTACCTTGTGATAGTTGACCGCTACTCGAATTGGCCTATCATCTCGAGGTCAATGGGGGGCGCCGCAGACCTCATATGCCACCTACGCCGTGCCTTTGCCACATACGGGACGCCTGAAGAGCTTGCATCGGACGGGGGGCCGGAGTTCACCTCTGCCGGGACCAGGTCTTTCCTTCACAGATGGGGCGTACACCACCGCCTCTCATCGGTGGCCTTCCCCCACAGCAACTGCCGCGCAGAGGTCGGGGTGAAGACGATGAAGCGGCTCATTACTGACAATACAGGCCCGAAGGGAGAACTCGACACCGACGCTGTGCAGAGGGCGATACTCCAATACCGTAATACACCGGACCCTGACACAAAGCTATCCCCAGCGATGTGTGTCTTCGGCCGGCCCATCCGCGACTTCATCCCGATTCCCCCCGGGAGATACAGGCCGCACGTAACATGGCGTGAGACGCTGACGGCGAGGGAGGAGGCCCTCCGCAAACGCCACATCCGCACAGCTGGCACTTGGGCGGAGCACACCAAGCGTCTTCCACCTCTCGAGGTGGGGGACTTTGTCCGCGTACAGAACCAGACAGGACCTCACCCTAACAAGTGGGACAGGACGGGCAGCGTTGTTGAGGTGCGCCAGCACGATCAATATGTGGTCAAGATTGACGGGTCGGGCAGGGTCTCCACTCGGAACCGACGATTCCTGCGCAAGTTCTACCCGGTTCACAACGACCGGCCCCCACCTCGATCGATCCACGACGATCTGGCGTCTCGCGTCGTCGTGCCAGCACTTGGTACGACGCCGCAGCTGCCTGATCTTGTGAACAGCCCAGTGACACCTGTGACGGAGTCAGGGCCCACTCCACCACCAGCACTGCCACCTGCGGGCTCCCCCCGGCGCGGGACACAGCCCACCTCTATCGTACCAGTGGCGCCGGCCCAGGGCGGCCTTCGTACGCCGCCGCCAGCCTCTGTGGCCCCTCTCCCACTGGCGCCCGACGTGTCGCCGGCGACGGACTTGCGGCGGTCCACCAGGAAGGCTGGTGTGCCTGCCTGGCATAGGGACTTTGCTATGGGGTAGTCTTTAACGGGTTCTATGGGAATTGTGTTCATGTTGGACTTTATGCTCGTTTCGATGGTGCATAGTGCATACAACCTTTCATTTCATGCTTTTCTTTGTTTTTCTGCTTTTCATGTTTTTCTTTAATCAGCCTTTGTGTTAGAGTGTTAAAGGCTCAGGGGGAGATAGGGAATATTGCACTACGGTCCTTTATGTTGTTGCACATAGCGAAACAGGAAGTTAATGACTTTGTGTTAGATGTAAACATACCAGCACCATAGCTGCTCATGACATGTTTGATTATTGTCATTTCACTGCTATCATTCAGTAAAGCAAGTGAACAAATGGAAAGTCGTTCTTATTTAGTGGAGGCTAGGCTAGTAAATCCGGCCAATTCATAGTCAACGCCATATTGAACACTGGGGCTCGGATCCAGCGCCAGTCGGCTCTGACCATGCGCTAAGTTCTAAAGCTGGAAATGACGCATGAACCACGTCGATTTTTATTGGATATTCTGTAAAAAGAGAGTTGTCCTCCAGTAAGAGGGTGGCGATAATGCACATACTTTGCTTGCCACGTAACAAGAAGAAGAAAAAGTTGCTCGGGAACGCGCATGGAGTCCGAGTGGAGTCGCCCTGAAGCGCAACTTAATTTCATTGGATAACACAGCGGCTCTAACTAAGAGCGGTCTGCTTGCTGTCCTGCTGCAAATATGCATTCGAACTTGACGTGAAATATCCGTAGTCGAACTATAAATAAACTATTCGGTTTTTAGTGCCAAGTGTAGCGCATTTTTACAGTCTATGATTAGTTTGTTTTTTATTTTATTGTTTGCCATCTCATAGCGGGTGCTCTAAACGTATTCTAGCGTTGGCCCATGACCAAATCAAGCCAATAATAGCTAGTAGCCACAATAATGACTGGAGCCAGAGCCCTCAATAGCCACCCTGTTTTGAAAATTATATTGAAGATATTCAATATTATTGAAGATAGTATTGAAGATAACGCACAGAACGGTCAGCCTGAGCGGACAATTACGTCCCCAACTCATCTAAAATGTGGTGTCTTTACTTTGAGTTGTACACCGCAGATGGTAAAGTAACGGTTAAAGAGAATGTTGTCTGCGGACTCAGCAAAAAACAGTTTACTTACGCATCCACGACGTCCAATCTTCGCGCTCACCTGTGGAGTTACCATCCAAATGAGGCAGCGGTGTCAGAGGCACAGTAGACGGCCAGAGCATCGCCAGGCGTCCAACATCGTATGATTGCATTTCCGTAAATCCTAAATTATGTCCAGGGTCTGCTATTTACTTAGGCTCCAAAGCACAGGTATTTATTTGAGGTAGCCTATGCTTATTCGAGGCAGACCTTTATTTCTTACATTGTACGTTATTGTGAGACATGCGTTTTGTTTGGAGCGGCATACCAGCTATCAAACGCAGACGATTTTCGGTTTTGGTATGGGATTTAATTTACTTTTTGACTTGTATTATATAGTTAAATGTTGAGGCTGATGGGCATTTAAATCTAGAGGGTATTTGATGATCACTGTAAAGTTTCGTGTAGTTGAAAAAGTGTTGGAATTTCCAGCTGTTTATTGCGAGACAAGGCCTTTTTCATTCATTGAACGTGCACTGTGCTCTAATGGAATCCTTATTGCATAGCGAAGTAGCCTAAATTGAGTTTTTTTTAATTATGCATGGTTTACTTTTTATTAAATTCGTAGGCTGGAATGCCTCGCGGCAAAATTGTGTTTAAATGTAGTAGCCTAGTGATTCAGCCTCTGGCAAGCTCCAAAGGGGGCGGCTATAGGTTGAGAGCAACGTGTTGGAGACCCATGGTGTAACGAGACAAGGTCTTTATGCCGCTGTTGTGTAATTTATTGTCTTTAATCATGTTTAGGCTACGTTTGTTCGGGACAAACAACAACGAAACAAGATCAATACAATTTTCTTTATTTGTTTATTTGTCATATGATGGATAAACAACCATAATATGCACGTCTTCTCATAGGATCCTCAAGAAATACGCACTGAATAACGTTTGGCTGTAGCCGCCGGATAGGTACCCGCCCACCAACATGTACGCGCATGAGAGCTCGTGCCCAACATGGATTTTCGTGCATGGAGCTGGTTCCAAATGCTCCATGCAGCGCCATATTTGAAAATGGCGTATGCTAACATGCCGAAGCTAATCTGCAGGCTCTTGACCCCCTGGGCGCAACAGTCAATATCCCGCCGGTAAAATAGCATCAGCGCCCAAGATCCGCCCACAAAGTCACTTGCGTTTTGCGCGAAGACACTTCCGTTTCAGACCATTAAAATAGGGCCCTTAAACTCTAGAAAAGTTTGCTTTCATTCATTTGCCCTGATTCCTTCGTTACAGCCATTTGTCTGGCTGTACAACTGTGAGAAATATGTTGTACAGAATGAAGTATCAGTTCTTGCTATTCTCTCTGAAAATACCTGGTGAGGAGAGTGTTCACATGAAGGAAATAATTCATGAGTTTGCTATTAGGAGGCCCGTAGAGCACATCTGAGGAGAGCGATCTGGAGGTTTGTGTTACATTGAGTTTCCCTCTGCCAGTGCTGTAGTGATGTTAGCTAATGGGCTGTCTGCCAGCAGACTGGTTATTATTAATAGACTGCTGTGTCAATCGACCCTGGCTGTATCAGATTGCTGATTTGCTCTTTTTGTTAATTTTATTAAGGTGGTAATATTAGTTTCAGAAGTGGGGCCCTGAAATTCACAGACTGCTGACAGCAGTGTTGAACTATGATCTGACAGCCCGGATTGAGCTGGGACTCCACTTTAAATCTGTTGTGTATTGCTTGACTGAAAGGGCATGTTTATAATGCTAAGCAAAGCCATTTTTAAGTCCTGGGTAATCATTTGTCCACTGTCATTATTTAATTATAGATTTGGTGCAAAGTGTAAACAAATTCACAGAACTTGTTAAATCAAACTTTTATTTGGATACAATCAATCATATATTTGCACATTTTGCTGATCTTAAGGACACATTTCAATATCACATTGAGAGACAAGAGGATAGAAACAGAGAAAATGAGTCATTTTGTTCAAGAGCCTTTGGAGAGATTTTTCTCTTCAAATGGGGGACTTGAGATGAAAGAAATACTTCATGTAGGTGCCACTACTTCCTTGACAGGAAATGTTATGAGGACATTCCTCCTGCAGACACTGCAGTAGCAGCCTACTCTGTGAGGATTTATTTGTTTGATGTTGATATTATTGAGAGAGAGACATTTTTATGACAAAGTCTCTTAAGTGTAGTGCCTGTTGGGCACACTAGGCTACAAGCAGGATACGAACATGAATTTAATGACATCCCTGTCATACACAGTTTATGTACTATCATGTTTTCTTTTTTATACACATTGACAGTACATATTTTGATTCTAAAGTTTGCATGAGAACTATGAAATAGAGAAAGAATATATAATGGTATATAATGGTATAGAGCTCAATGGTGGAAAAAAAATCTGGCTTCATCACAGCAGCAGTGCATGCATATGAGCACTTAAGGTAACATAGCTACAAAACTGTAAAGTTGTGATGTTTTTATGCACAGAAGGTGAACTAAGTGCAAGTGTAACATCTGATAGACACAGGCAAATATTGCTAGATGACATTGTGAACTGTTCTGTGACGGGCAGATTGACTGGTTCTGCCGGTTGAGAAAGAGAGCATTTCTGAAACACCTGATTCATGATCAGGTGGCTCTGCTCAGGTCCGATCTTGCCACCGAGCTCTTTGGAAATGGAGGCTGAAATGGTGTCTTTCACACTCTCCATGTAGACATAGCAAAAGTGTGGGATTGAGCTCCAGATTGCTACTGGTCCAGAGTCGAAGAGTGGAGTAACACCTCACAATGGTCATAACATAAAAGCAGTAATAGCAAAATGACACTGAACTCTTTCTGAGATCTCTTTGATGTCCTGGAAATCATGCAAATAACTGGCCTGTAAGATTTCTGAATTTTTTGATGCTGCTTTCTCTCATCAGATTGATTGCTGGGGAACCTTTGACAGAATAAAGTTGGGCAGTAAAGCCATTTTATCAGCCTTTGAGAAGGGATTGAAAGGCAGACTGATTGAATGGATTGGTGTAAGATTCAGATCCCTTTGTGGGATCACACAGATGAGTCAAGTAGCAGACAAAGCCTTGTGATAAGTCTACAGTCACCAGAGATGGCCTGTCACCCAGACCTGTATGTTCTAACAGGAAAGCCACATAATCCAGCCAGGAGAGCACAAACAATAAGACCAGCAGTCAGGAAATTAACAAAATGAAGAGATGCTAGAGACGCCTGCAGGTCTGTAACATCAGAAATTTAAATGCAGTATTTGTGTTTTGTACTGTTTTGTACTCAAGTGCCATGGCCAGTTTACACACATGTAGTCAGACAGAGAGCACAGTTGCAAAAACAGTAACCTGATAATGTTCTGATAACTTGATATATTTGACAGTATCATCCCACATATGCTTACTAACGGTGTATTGACATGGGTCTGGTATGAAAAACCTGTCCACTGAACAGCACAGCAAACTGGAAGCAGTGTCATTTTTCACTGAAGCATTATAACATGCACACCCAATCACTGGCTGATATCCCACATACAGTGTTTGAGGTAACAAAATGCTCTTGTAAGTACTGTAAAATTGAAACTAATGAGGCATATTATGCAAGCATATCAGCCATATATCAGCCAACACATATCCAGTCCAGGATTTTTCAGTGACTGACAAACACTTTTTCCAGCTTGCATCAGCTTCAGCACTGGGGGCAAGTGCTTTTCTTTGCACTGAGAATGACTCACTGTGGTCTGCTCAGTGCCCCCTATGATGAAGCATGAACAAGACATTACGATGTGAGGTACAGGCCAACCAGAGGGGTTGTGCACCTATCATGGTCGTCATTCAAATCCATTGAATCATAGCACCACAGTATGTGCCCCACTATCATGGATATGATTATGGTTATGTTTGCTTAGCTGATGCTTTTATCTAAAGACTCTTATAACATAGAATAACAATAAGCATTACAGTAGCATTAAAGGGAAACTTGGCAACTATTTCAACGTAATTAACCCGTTTAGAAATCATTTGGTTGGTTAAATGACCTGTTCCGGTGAAAATGGTGACTTTCCCCAGCGTCCCCAGGCGGAAAACCAACCTTGCAACATTGAGACTACCGTCCCGGAAAGAGAAGTGAGAAACAAGAAACTCGTTTTAAGGCGAGACACGGCAGGTGAAAACATCGTTTTTTCATGCACTGGTCAATTTCGAGATTTTGAGCTAGTATGTTACCTTAGCATGTATTCTATCACACTACTACAACAAAAAAGTCCGATTTACACATTTAGGTGTTTATTTCATTATATTGTGTCTACTCGCGCCTGTATATTTCTCCTAAATAGAGCTGCACAGTCACGCCCACAGCCAAAATGCGGTTAGGTGCCGGATGTAAGATTCCCATTCATTTGTCCCATTGACGTTTGGAAAAATCTGTATCTAAAGAGTTTTACAGATGTCTTAGGCTAACCAGCTACAGCATAACTCATAAGCATACAACATATCATTTTGAGTGAAAAAACGAAGAGAAAATCCAAAAAAAGTACAAGACTGTGTACATATTTTCATTTCCGAGCGAAGGAACTACTCATCCCATAAACCACCGCGCCTCACTGAATATTATAGGCAAAATCGGCGCGATTTTGCCAATGAAACCATTTCCAACCGGCGACCAAAATTCCAAATCACTCCAAACAGTGATTTTTATATATTGAATGTGCAGTTAATAGCAGATATTTTAGGAGTAATCGTGTAAATAATAGTGTTTTGATATTGAATTTTATATTTATCATCGTGTATTTTATATCGTGTTTGTGTGAAAGCGGTTAACGTTAACGTTAGCAACATGGTGTGCCTTACCTGACTGTCATATGCTGTCATCACTGCTCAGTCGGGCTGATGCATGGACCGGTGCATGGTCTGCTCTTGGACCACCATATTCAGTTTATTAATTTGCCGTAAATTATTACACAAAATGTTCATTAAATGCAAGAAGAAGTATTCCTAGGTTAATGATTGATATGAATCATACAGTATGAAGGCTACAGTAGCCTAGCTAATGTTAACTAGCAGCATTAACGTTACCAACCTCCCTGCTTAACTCACCACAACTTTGTAGGTCTTGTCCCTCATGCTGGCCCTTACAAAACCCACAAGCTGACTCTCGGACACACAACAGTCAATAATGTGACCCGATTTAAAGTGGCTTTCACCCCTTTGGACACTGACTAAAACATCAATTTCATACCTGTGTTGCAGCATGTAGGCTAATGTTAGCTGCATTATGTAATGACATACAATCTCGGAAATGCTAAAGGTTAGCCTGTCGGTTACCTGAAAAGTTTGAGTGTTTGAACTAATATTTACAGTGGTCTATTTGATAGTGTATTGGCCCTGACTAAGTTCGTGTGATGTATAAACCACAATCCTTGTTGATACAAGTACCAATATTCGTCAAGAAAGTTTTTAATAATATTAAGATTTTCGCCATAGGCAGTAAAATACTCCGCCATCTTTGTCAATAATTTTCGCTGAGAGAGTTTCAAACTATGACCATTGTCACTCCCCGATGTGAGTCGCTACCGGATGTGAGTCGCGCACGCGTCACTTTGCTACTTTGCTACTTTGCGACTACCAGAGCTGTTAGCCACAGAATAATGACATTAGCCTACACAGCAGTAATGTATTATTTAGCGTAAGGCATCACATTTTCACGGCATGATCTCTAATGTCAGCTCTAGATTAGAGGCTGAAGTAGCCTGCTAGCGAGAGACTTCTGTAATATCAATAAAAATTGACCTACATAACGAAGTTTGTTCACTGCTGGCAAGTAAGTAAGCAATCAAGCACAACAAAGGCTGTCACTTGAATGGCGTTTGCTAACGTTAGCAATCAAACAATCTTAGATAGCTAAAACGTTTTTGAAACAGAAAAGTGAATTATTTTATGGATTTCAGTCGGATCCCTTGGAGTTATGCCGTAAAACCTATCAATCTGAGCATGCGTGACTCACATTGGGTAGCGACTCACATCGGGGAGTGACACCATAACGGCCTTTCCACCAATCAGAGGCATTGTGGGATTGTTCAGGATTGTGGGTAATGAAGTACTTATCCAAGAGATCGCGAATAAAAGGCATTTATCTCAAAACAAGGTTAGTGCCCCATGAACTCTTGGCGTCTATATGAGCATATACAATCGCTTAGTACAGCCGTAGCTGGTTTTAAGTCTACCACGTGCAGTTAAGTTTTTATGGCTTATACCGCAATTGTCAATGGAGAAATTGCATTGAATTTTTACTTCCGGCATCGGCTGTGGGCGGGACTGTGCAGCTCTATTCAGCAAAAGTTAGCATTCTAACCTTGCATGCACTCCCGCGACCGTGGTCCAAAACATAACATGTGTACTACCGTTGGAAAGCTGTGTTTTTCGTGTATCACGCTATGTGATCCATATATGGACACTTCCTTTGTATCAGCAACCAATCGCGAAAGTTCAAAGGCGAGTCTAGGCTGAGAACGGAACCTCATTGGCTGTCTTTCAAGGCTGTTTTTTTAAAAATGAGTTTCCGCTTACACTCTGAGCTCAAAAACCCCACTTCAGAAGCACGTACACCAGTGTTGCGCGGGTTTGGTCACAAGCGGCCCGCGGTCGCCCGATATTTTAATCAACCCGACCGCAACTCGGACCGCGAATATTAATTAGGACAAAATTATACCCGACCCGCGATCCGACCCGCTTATTTACAAAATGTGTGCTTTTGGTTATAGGCTGCATGCAGTGTGACAGTAGGCCATTTCTGTAAAAACAAACTAATTTATTTACGAAACTTGATGCAGTAGAACTACACGCAGTAAGCATGCAGGACATAATGTTTGCGCAGGAGAAAGAATGAGAATAACAGCGCAAGCACGCACGCAACGCACAAAGGATAAGAACACTAGGATAAGATTTGAAGGCCATGGACATACATCTTTCTTTCGAAAACAGAAATGGTGAGGCGAGGTAGGCAAGAGAGATACATTGCTGGTCAAAACGTTAGCGTAAGAACTGGTTTATAATGCTGAATGAAACACAAAGCTTTACTAAAGCACATCCACTGTTTAAAGTCACAAACACAACGAACTAAGGTAACTTTTATGCATGCGCGAACCTATACATACCGGTAGATATGGCTGTGTAGTCTGTGCCATAACATTTATTCCTGCAGGCTGCCCGTTTTGGCTGTCATACTTTTAAATGGCTTCGCAAGAAGTAGGCCTAGACCATAACCATAGCCTATATCGCTTTTCCTGAAGGGGTGTCTTTATTATTTTAACTCGCGTCTTGCTTCTTTACTGTTGACTTTACTGTATTGATGCTTTACTGTATTGATGCTAGCTTTCTCGTGATATTTTAAGTAGGCCTATTTGTAGAAAATATATATTTAATTAATTTTAACTGACCCGCCCGCAAATGACCCGAATATCATTAAAATATTTTGTTTATGACTCATAACCGCGGTTATCCGCGGGCGACCGCTTAATTTCGGGCAGACCGCGCAACACTGACGTACACCAACATTTCTAGCCTTTAGCCTAACTATATGTCGAAAATTTCTACAGAGGGGTTTGTTGATATATTATTCCTAGCCTGACTTACATGACATTTTATGCCTAAAAACATGGACATAATTTTCTGATTTACAGGATAACAAAAGTAGATATTCATAAATCCCTCTGTAAATGTTTCCCCCATCTAATATCTGAACACAATGAAAACATAATTTTGAACCTGGCTGTATCCAATGCTTTAAAATGTATGCAAATTAGCACATATTAGATTAGATAATGCCTAATTTGCATATGTAAACATTAAATTACAGCAAACTTGTAATACATTTTTTCCTCATATTAATGTAAGTAATCAACTGGGGAAGTTTCATGGTTATATCTGCTTGTTAAAAATGTTACCCTATTCACCTGTAGTGTCTCGCCTTAAATCGTGTTTCTTACCTTGTAACATCCACATAGTTATGCTAACCGTTCGCTAGCTTGTAAACAAATCCATGTGCTTGTTACCTTTTCCCACAGTTTGAAATAGCATAATGCACAATTTCTCCAGCAGAGGGGGAAATCCTGCCAAGTTTCCCTTTAAGAGTAACATAAAATCAAATAAATCAAACCAAGACAGCACTCAAGAGAGGGCAGTCCATGTTGCTCTCTAGATGCAAGCTAAACTCGATCAGTGTGTAATGGCGACAAAGACACTGTCCAGTAATAACCATAGGTTGGCCATTATCTTTAATCACTTTAATATGGAAATGTAACACTGTTGCATGAATTCATGAATTCCATGTCATGAGAACTGGGTGAGACCCATAGACAGTAAAAGAAATGGACAAACAGATCCCATAGACTTTGATGGAGACAAGTGAAGTCTTTTCCGGTTGATGGCCGAGTGTAGGCCTACTGTGCAGCCTCAAACTGAGCTTGACGACGTTGCCATATGGTGCAACAGTAGCGAAAGTGAAACTAAAATACAAAAGTTGGCCTGTGTGTCGGATCTGTGTGTCAGACCTGTGTGTCGGATCTGATCCAACCTGATCTACTCGACCATGTTACACCTTTTCATTAAGTTTCATGGAAGTTGAGTCATTGGGTTTTTGCCTTATCCTGTACACAGATGTATGGACGGGCAAAAAGACAAACCACACCGAAAACATTATTTAGCTAAAAGACTAGTGTAGCAGAAACACTGAAGAACTGGGAACCAAGCGGTGGAGACAGAACTCTGCAATATCAGGGTAACTGGAACACACTCCCCCTACCAGCTATCCCCCTACCAGCTCCTCCAACCCAGTATCGCAATGATTCGTTGTACTGTCACGTTTGATTAATCTATTATTCATGCTGGGGTTGGAGGAGCTGGTAGGGGGACAGTTGGTAAGTGTTCTTAAAGGGACACCAGGCAAGCCTGATGCTTTTTCTCTACGAAACTCCCCCTCGCTCGGTCTGAAGCTCTTGTCATTTTCTTTGCATCTTCCGTCAAGGGTTTTCGCTGCTTCTTTGCCGGCTCTGCCATTATACACACGTTTGCAACAATCGCTAGCGTTTCGTTAGCCTCCATCTGTGCTGTGGATGCAGGATGGAAACTGAAACTGCTTCGGTCGCCGGGTACGATACACTGAACTTGCAAGCGGGATATTCTTCCTACAGGCAGTAGGGGCGGGCGAGAGAGTCTTCATTCATCGCTATTTGGGAAGCGTTTAGCTCACGGCCCTATAGTGTGTACCAGGAAAAGCTCTGTAGTGGTTGATCAACGAAAATACTGTCTCCTCGGCTTATTTGATGTGTTTTAATGCAGAAAAAGATCCTGGGGTCAATTTTCGCCTGAGTTACTCTTTAACATTTAATGAAGTCATGTTTAAAATTCTTCTTTTTGTTTTTCATTTTGGACATATTGTGTGAAATGTTATTACAGAGGGTGTACAAACACTAAAGTTTCCAGTTATGGCCCCAGCCGTGGCGCAACTGGCTGGGGCACCTGCACTGTACGCCGGCGACCCGGGTTCGATTCCCGCCCTGTGGTCCTTTCTGGATCCCACCCCGACTCTCTCTCCCACTCACTTCCTGTCATTCTCCACTATCCTGTCAAAAAGTTTTCAGTTATACTCCTCATACTCGTTTTGTGGAGCGGCACCGGTAGGCTATCAAAAGCAATTTTTTTTCATTTTCATTACCACTGTGTAGCCAAGCCTTATGCCATACCCAAGTAGCCTAAATCGAGGTAATTTTTAATTATGCATGATTTATGTTGTTATTGAATTTGTAGGCTGGGATTCCTCTCGGGAACAATTATGTTTAAAGGTAGCCTCCTGCTTTTTCAGAAGGGGCGGCAGGCAGGCTACTGACAAAGCGATGTACAGTGGCAGAGCGACGCAAAGTGGCTGAAAGAGGTACTAAAGTTTTACGGAGCTTCACGCTGCGTAATGCGCGACTGAAGTGACCATTTCAAAGTAATGCCCACTGTATATGCCAGAGGATTTTATAGAGGAGGTTGTTCATATATGATTGTAACCTATAGTATGGAAAATAAATAAAAGTTCTGGAACATATATAACATGGGTTTTCAGCAAATGTATGACATTCTCGAAAATACAGCATTTCAGGAACAACATTTCACTCTAATATGTCACCAAAAACAACAACAAAAAGAAGAATTTTGAACCTGATTTAATCCAATGTTAAGATTTCTGTACTTGAAATGTATGCAAATTATTGTGTATTTCATTAGATAATGGCTCATTTACAGATTTATACATAATATTTCAGAAAACGTTTAATACAAAAGATTATTGATATAATGTAAATAATCAGCTGTGGAGGTTTTGTGGGGATATCTATTAGTTAAGATTTTTAGCCTATTCACCCAGTAATATATCTTCTGTACGTGTATAATAGACATGGTGATAACACACAATGTTATCACTTATTTTCTAACTCTAGGGTGGTATACCTTGCCAAACATCACTATGAGACTTATTCCCCTCAGATGGTATCGACCAACCCCTCTGGCTCAAGGACTAGTAAGATAGAAACTAAGAATGAGAACCAAACTCTGAGTAAGAAAATATCTATGCACTGAAACATCACACTTTCAGCCAAACTAAGATATATGACTAAACCAGTGAACAGAAAATGGCCTGATTAGAAGTATGTGTGGGAGAGTATAGTATTAAAAAAAAGTGATGTGTGCTATTAAATGGTTGCCCCTGGACGTGAGGCTGGGCGGGTGTGGTCCCCAGCTGCTGATTTGGTCAGAGACTTTTCATTAGTCAGGATTATTGTAACCGGAGGTGACTGCCCTTACATCTACTGCCCCGACAATTAATCGAAAATGTTTCAAGAGGCACCGAGGCAGATCCCCTGATAAAGCCATCTACTTTATCTTGGCCAGTGCGAAACTTTGCCGTGGAGACAGTGATGTAGTACCCAGACATGGAGGAAAGGTCACAGCTGAGCCGTGGCGCTGTTCTGGACCCCCTACGACTACAGCAGCACCAAGTCTGGTCCATGCCAACTCGAGCTGTTCATGCATGGCAATTATGAAGCAACCTTTTTCCCCCATGTGTAGGGGGAACAAAACAATGACAGAATGCTTTGCAAATCACTAGTAGTTGTCCCATGCGACTTTTTTTGTCATACCAAAATCTTGAATAATATTTCGGACATATCCAGCATGTGTTTGTGTTCACGCTGCGAACATTTTGATTTCCGGTGTTTTCTCCTTCTCCAGTTACTCAAGAACTCTAAGCAGACTCCCAGCAGGCCATCTGACCTTTAAAACAAATCTGTCTCGGTAACGATATTGTTGTTGTGCGCAGAGGCAGAAGAAGGGAATAATAAACACCCGTCCCAGTTTATGGTCATGAAGAGATAGCAGTGCTGGGGCTCCAAAGGCCGCAGATCAGTCACTGTTTCCCGTGGACAGACTGCAGACTCGTCTACCCTCACGCGCCGTTTCGGGCTGCCTGCAGCCTGACCTTTGCCGGAAAAACTGATCGTTAGCGATATCGGCCGAGCCCTGTTTCATTCACTTTCTCCTTGACTACCTTAAGGCCTGCCACAGCTCCTCTGCTTGTGCTGGGAAAGCAAAATATATTCCTCACTGTTAAAAGAGGGATGTATCAAGTCAATATGTGGATGTGGAATCAAAAATAATATACATAAAATACAACAGTTTTGTACTTCTAAACATTTACGTGTGGTAAATATATCGCATGTATTTTTAGATCCTTTGATCCAAAACATCCCACAGGGAAGGAAGCCATCCTATCAGGATGCATATGTAAGTTGTGTGTACTGGAGCTGATGTCTTGTGAACATTTACCAGACATTGCCACCATATGGGTCCACCTTCACATACAGTATGCAATGCACAGGCTTCAGATCCAGCCCATGGGGATACCTGTATCTTTTTTCTGTGTTCTTTACAGTTGAATCACATTGAAATTGTACTCCTGATTCCACAACCCAGGAGAGTAGAAGACATATTTTCTTTTCTCAGAACATTACATCTGTGGATGTTCTTTGAGAAGTAAATTTTTAAAAAAATGTATTCAAAATGATTGCTTGTGGAGCTTGAAAAGGGAAGAGCAGCTATCGGAAAGCTGTCTATTAGAATGATTTACCTGCTCTTCAAATTCTGTCTCACAAAGACGTGTATGTGCAAAATCAAACCCATCAAACCCTTTTTGCCTGTGATGAAATAGGACTATTGATAGATCATTGATAGATCAACTATTGATAGATCATCTCTACTTTATAAGGGAGGTAATTTTGCTTTTCACCAACCCCCCAACAGGAGCCATAGTGCCATCAGGGGACTCTATGAAACAGTACTTATTCTCATGAGACTGTTCTCATTCTCACATGACGAATCATATCCTGCAGGGAATATGGACTTTAATTAAATGTTTCCTGGGCTTTTAATGAATACAAATTGTGATGACATTATGTGCTGTTTCACTCATACAGATCTTCAATCAGAGTGTCAATACCTGACTGTTTGATTTCAACCTAATACATGTTTCTAAATACAGTACATGTATGACACAGTGGAAAAGTATTACAAGGTCCAAGTCTGAGACAGCATGCATCTGGTAAACAAATTAAAAAGGACACAGCTTTAGATATTTAGATGTTGCTCATAATCCCAGACTCCAGATGCATGTTGGTTTCATTTTTAGAAAGTGCATGGCTATAACCAGTCCAGACATCTAACGATTCTTCCTTTTGAAGCTCAACATGACAGTTGGGAACACACTGCACAGGCAGTCTATTCACTGAGCTCATTAAAGATGTAGGCTTGCTTGGGAACATTCTCAGACATTGTTAAGTGTGGGGTGAAGACAGACACAAACAGTTCCATTATCCCTGCACCTTTCACAGCTACCGCAACGTGGTCGGGATTGGCCAGCTGTCATTGGTCTCTCATCTAAGATCTTAATACCATGAAAGGGTTCTCAGAACAGACTGCATCACTTAATCATTTAGTGGCCGGCAGAATCAATACCAGGTCTTCAGGCTGAGCTAAACTTAGAGTGGTCAATAAGGGGAAACCACCTGATTCAGACACCAAGGTCATGATGTTCTATCTCACCAAGCGAAAAGCATCTCTGTTATCCCTTTGAGGGTGTGAGGGTTGTCGAGGAAAGCACCAGGCTGCTTTTAAATTGCTTTTAGGTTTTGAACCCATTCAGCCTGTGGTGAACATACAATTAGATGAACCATATGAATGCAGATTTTGTGCTAAACTACATCTTCTCTAGATATAAGTGTAGAGGCAGACTGTATTTTGGAAATGGTTTCATGAAGTTTGTGAAATGACCTCTGACAGCTAAAGTAAATTACTGCAAGAAGCAAGTCCTTGATTATACCATGAAACTTTATTCCCCCGGGGAGATTTTTCAGACAATGACAGTCTTGTATTAGGAATGTTTTTTTTCCCCTTGTCAGCATAGTTTTCAGAATATCAATGTTGTGTGTGTGTGTGTGTGTGTGGTGTTTATGGTATGTCTGTGCTGAGCTGATAGCTCTCAGCATGGGGCCAAAGCAATGGCAGGCATGTGATTCAACGGCACACAATAACAGCACTATCTGAGAGCCCGCTGTACGCTCCACCTCTCCCACTCTCCAAGCTCAATGGCCTACCTGCGGATGAAGAGTTAAGCATCCATTTCACAGGCGTCTCCAGTCTCTCATTGCTCCTGGAGAGAGAGAGAGTTTTATTTAACACCTACACTGTAAGAAATGATCCCGTAAAAAAACAGGAATCAACTGGCAGCAGAGTTTCCAGGAGATTCCTGTTATTTAACGGTGCCCTGGTTTAACGTTAAGTTCATGTAAAATAACAACATTAATTTCCTGTAAATTAACAGGAAACAACTGGCAGGATTTCCAGGAGCTTCCCGTTGTTTAACGGCAGACTACCATAACATTAAATTCCTGTATAACATAATTTTCATGTTGGGTAACAAGAAAAAAATGTGATCTTCGCGTTAGTTACACAACAGGTCTTTATTTTTTTACAATTACAGGAAACAAGTGCCATATATTGAGTTCATCCACAAATCAACATTTTAAAGATAAAAATCCATGTTTTCACATCAGTTACTTATTTGTAATTTAACAGATATTTTATTTCACAGCACTTACTTGACAGTCTAACAGTAAAGTAATCTTTTTGAAAGATGAAGGGACATGAAGCAAGATAAATAGTAATTTTGGAAAATGTAGACTGACTATAATCGTATTTCAGGATCAGGGAATAAGACAGAGAAGAATGATCATGGAAAATAAAAACATCGCATTAGGCTCGTGTATCATGTATGAATGTAAAATGTAGATACATAGTAGTATTTTGAAAATCGGATTTCAAAGAACAGGCAATAAGACACAGAGGAATTACAATGGAAAACAAAAACATTTCATTAGGCCCGTTTAAAATGTAGACACGCTATCTAGTTGTATTTTGAAAATCGTATTTCAAAAAACAAGGAATAAGGTACAAAAGAATTATCATGAAAAACAAAAACATCGCATTAGGCTCGTGTATCACGTATGAATGTAAAATGTAGACACGTGATCTAGTTGTATTTCAAAAATCGTGAATAAGGTACAAAAGAATTATCATGGAAAATAAAAACATTGCATTAGGCTTGTGTATCACATATGTATGTAAAATGTAGACATGTTATCTACAGTAGTACTATTTCAAAATCAAATAAGATACAGAATAATTATCACAGATAATTATCAATATCATTGCATCGCATTGGGCTTGTGTACATGTGAGAATGAATAAACTGACAGATTATGTCCAGAAGAATTTAAAGTACAGAGATGAGTATAAATGATAATCAGGGAGGAAATCAAGTAACATTCATGAGAAATCAAGTATAACATTCACTTTACTTATTAGTGATTGTTCTTAGGCTTCTTCTGGGCCTTTTTTCTGTGAGAGAGAGAAAGAGAGAGAGAAAGAGAGAGAGTTACAAAAACTGATAGGGTACACTAGGATTCATGTAGAGGAAAATTGTGCCAAAGTGAATGAATCGGATGTGAATTTGTAACGTTAACACACTTTCTCACAATGAAATTAACTGACATTTATTACTTACTGTAACTGCATTTATATTTGATTTAATCAGTTGTATGAAGTAGAAGTATATGTGGTTATTACAGCAGTACTATGCATGATTGCTCTCTTCAGAGGGTGTTAGTAGTGCTTATAACTACATAGTAGACTACTACACAACCCCCCCAATACATACCACACATAAAACAAATTCTGGTTTGAAAGTGTGACATGAACTTACCTCTGGATGAATTCAAGGGTGCACGCTGCCTCCTCCTGATATTGCAGATTCAGAATGTAGAAGGTGGAGAAACATGTCGCAAGGCCTGTTAGAAATGTGGCGAGGTTGGACCCTTCACAAACGATTAAGGATTCAATGCTGACCATCCACTTTTGATGATTACCTTGTCGTTCACCTGAAAAAAATAATTTATCATATTCAATTTAAGATATAGATCCACATGTCAAGTCAACTATGATTAGATTCATTTTAGGATTTTGTCCAAACAAAATTCAATACAGAAAAAAAAACATTTAGTATTCAAAAGTTGATTTAAATATGTATATGTTGATCATTATTACTCTAGTGAATGAAAACAAACATACCTAGTAATATCAGGCGAGGCGTCACAGGTAGGCTTGGAAGACTCAACATCAGCTACGGTCGCACATCCCTTAGCAAAAGAAAAGAAAGGCACTCAACAACTCTGTGATGTGTGTGTGTGTGTGTGTGTGTGTGTGTGTGTGTGTGTGTGTGTGTGAGAAAGTGAATGTAATCGCTGAGTGTGTGTGTGTGTGTATGTATGTAAGGAGTGAGTGAATGTGAGTTGTCTGCAAGGTGAGTATGAAAGGTGTGTGTGTGTGTGTGTCTGCCGTTGAATGATTAAAAGTGATGAGGCGGGTGTGATAAGATGTTTGTGTGAGGAATGTGTGTGCAAAGTAAGGGGGCTTGCTTTTGAAATAGTGTCCGTCTTATCAAAACCACATTGTTTATGGTTTCTATATATGTGCGTCTAAAGACCTAGATAGATAAATAGATAGATAGATAGATAGATACTTTATTGATCCCCAGGGGAAATCCAAGACCTGCATGTCTCTTAAATTTTATTTGCCAATCTGGAACACAGCATGGAAGGTCTATATTGGGTATATTGTCATGAATTTAGGTATGGCTCACATAAATAGACGCAGTGGACTGATGCCCACATATCTGACATGTAAACATCTTCCTGTTGCATGCCGCTAGCTCAAATGAACTCGGGAGGAATACCATACGCGTGTCATGCAACCACCTCTGCTATGGAGAGCTAGATAGGCTACTAACTAGCATTAGCTTTCTAAACTGAAGGACTTAACACAACTTTAAGTAATTACCAGCACGGGCGAAATCCATGCATACAAGTAAACACTGAAAGCAGCAGTCAACACTGATCGATCCGTTTGTGCCATATTGTTTATTTGGCCACTGGTTTATTAAACTGATGATGCTAAGCAGACTTAGCTAGCAAGCACGTGTTATAGCAGGTAAATCCCGCGAGTCAAACTTTCAAAAACTACGCATACCCTACACATACCAATACATTTAGATGGCTCCAGATTGCAATGAAGAAACGTAAAATGTGATCGACAAGTGTAGTGATAACGATAACGCATGGCTTAAGAAGGGCGAAAGCGCGGTCTTGGCTAGCTGAATAGCACTGCTACTAACTTCGTTTCAGCAGGGTAACATTCAGAGATGTTGTATTATACAACTTAATATAAACATGACCAGTGTGCTTTCAAACGTTGTATTTCTGGTCAAAGGTGACAGATAAACTCACCTTATTGTGTTGATGGCTTTCGATGGGTTTGGGTATGATTCCAACGTATCGTCTTCTCTCAGCAGACAGCTTCCCATCACCAGAACGAAGGTAACGTTAATAGATAACAGGAAGTACGTGTGTTCCAGAATAAACATTACGGGCGTGGTAAATAACAGTGTTGGAGCCTGATTTTACATATTAGTCTTACTAATGACCGGAAAGTCCTGTTTATTAAAGAAAACCGGTGAATAATGTTAGAATCTGGGTGTAAATTTACAGAAACTTTTTACAGTGTACACAAAACAAGACATTTATTCATCTTATGAAACTGTCATTTATCCAGTGTCCTACTTTTTGAGCGGATGTGTCGGTCATACAAATATTGTTTGGATAAAGCATACCCTGCTCCATAGTCTACTGAAAACATGCTTCAGTACATTTTTACAAGTTCAGGCAACATCATCTTGAAAGATTAAAAGGGATCAACTGAGAACATAGGACAGAAGGAGTTTCCCACACAAGACCATTTAGAGGCCAAGAAAGATACAATACCCCTTAAGCAGAGAAACTGACTGGATAATCTGCCTTTAGAAAAATAATTTCTCTCTCATGGATGCGGGTAAGACCCAGTGAGAGTAGGTGAAGAGGCTGAAACAAGTCTTTTTGATGCCTGCTCAAAGTAGGCAAGCAACAGAAAACGAGGTTGTCACATAGTCAGCACAAGGAAAAATCAACTAAGTGGATTATTATACGATTAACTAGTTTGACAACTTTGGTATTGTGTTTGTTGTTATTTTGTTCATTACATTATTGTTGGTAAATAACATGTGTATTGATATCCCTTGCAGAGATAACAATACCATCCTCATAACAGCGAGCAGCATTATTAAACAGCACATTAGATAAACTGAATAGTGCTGACATAAATCTAGTAAAGAAATAGATTAAAAACTATAAGATATATCTTTGTTTAATTTGTCTGAATGAACAATATATCAGTCTATTTATAGCACCACAGTATTTTGTTACAGTTGTAAGCAGTGCAGTTCCTTCATGTCTTTGAGTTCCTTCATGAGTCTTGATGAATCACTCTTCAAGCAGCCAACCCCCTTATTCCTGTCTGTGAATCTGTGGCAAAATCCAATCATCATAATGATAAAACTATTTATTTAGAATTCCCTACAGTGTTGACTCTTTTTTATAGTCTCATAGTCATATTGAAAATTCAATGAAAATAATAATAAGAAAACTAACAAACACAATGGGTGCCTTCGCAGCTTTTCTGCTTGGCCCCCAATGAAAAAGTGTGCACACTAAAGTGAAGCAACCAAGGGTCTATCACCCTCAGTGGCTGGCTGCAGTACATTAATGAAGAAGACAGTGTTTTGGCTCTGGTCTAGCTGGAGCTGGTTCCCACATCCGCCATCACTGCTGCCATGCTCCTGCTCAGTGCAGCTCTTCGATGACCTCTTCAATCGCCACAGGCTCCACGTCACTCACCAATATAGCATCAGACCGCAATACATAGGCTTCTCTTTGGCTCCTTACAAATGATTCAGTACAGGCACAAGCATTCAGACACTGATAAAGGATGGCACATGATTGGGGTTCTAATACACATGCACAGCATACAAGACAAGGCAAGGCAAGGGTGGACAAAGGCGCCGGTTAACAAAGAAAACGACACCAGCCGACTACATGAATGTATCATGTATGACCATTCCAAAAGAGTTGAAAGAAAAGTTTAGAGTGAGGAAAAAAATAATTAAATTCTGGCTTTACTGGCAGAGGTACACAGTGTGTCAGAATGTTAGGTTGCTTACCCCCTTAAAATGTTAAAGATGGTGGTTCATAAGAACAAGGTACAGCAGCAGGCAACAAAGCTACTGGTCAATGGCACCGACTGTGAAATGTGGTGGAGGATCGGGTGCTTCAATAAGATTTAAATCGGGAAGAATTGTCTTTGTGAAGGATTCGTGAGTCAAAGCACCCGTAAAATGTGAAGGACATGCAAAAACACAGGTGATTATATTAGTATTGTGTAGTAAAGTGAACATAGCCTACACTTCTTTCCTTTGCAATAAGGTTACTGCATGTTATTTATTTTTGATAAATTGTCATTATGGCAATATTTTATTAGAAATACTAATTTTGTAGAATTAAGCCTATGGGAAAAATGGTTAAAACGAGTAAGCTAAAACAAATGAGATCAAAAGCTAAACATTACAGATAGATGTGGGCTCACTATTTGGCAAGCAATGGGTCACTGTTGCTCTTGTTATACAGTATAATATGGTGTAACAGCATATTAATGCTTTGTAAAGTTTTCATTAACCTATAGGCGTTTATAAATCATTAATAACAATACCCTTATTGTAAAGTGGTACCAAACATGTTCCAGACATCAATGCAGCTCACACTAAAAATGCTATTGTTTTGCTAAATCTTTCCCAATGTCACACAGTGAAAGTTAACATATTTGCTATCTGACACCCTGTTCGACCTCTGGCTACACATATCCTTGACTGCATAAGCTCTGGCTGGAGTTTGGCTCCACTGGACAAATGGAGGAAAATTGAGACAATTTTTAACAAACTACGTTATATAACTGTTTTTGTTCAACTTTTCCTTGTACTTATATGACAAATCCTTTTCAATATTGTCGATATTGCCCAACAATGATAGTTCATTTAATTGAGGTCCAAGCTCATGTTGGAAAGGGAAAGCACATTAGTCAGAGAGCAAAGAGAATACGCTGCACTGATCTGAATCATGTACAAACATCAGTCACAATCTCTGGGCAAAGAAGGGCTATTAAAAATCTCACAAAAATGACCTGTCAGTTGGGAAGTAAGACTTGACGTTATTCAAGTATGAGCCAACAGCTCTGTCAATACGCTAGTTATCCCACAGTGTTGGCTGGCAGTACCAATCAACATGGTGGCATTGATCACAGTTAAAAAATAGAATTGTTGAAGAGTAGGCAGGCAGACATATGCAGACCATCACAATATTGGCAGTCTCTCCTGCATGGGTCATCCGAGTCCTTTTATTGCATAAAATTGCACATCTTCTGTAAAGGAAAGCGGATTGGCACATACCCTCAGTAAAGCCTTGAAAGCAATCAATCTGTGGAAAGGTCAAAGACATCAGGGTGCCTTAACCCAGAGCTCTGGGAATCAGAGGCCATGGACCGGCTCCAGGAAACTGTAAATGATCCAGGTCCCTCAGCCCCTGGAGCTTTTGCCCGCCTGAGATACAAGAGAAAGGCCCTCGTTATCTCCCTTCAGTTTTAAATTGGAACTTTCTTTCTCCAGCGTGAGTGATGATGACATTGTTAGTCAGCCGGGTCAAAGCCAGGCCATTAGTCCGTATGGAAAACAATAGAGGAAGATCACTGTCACCTAGACAACGCATCAAAACTGACACTATGTGGAAATTCAATATTTACTGTCAAAATAATCACTGGCTTCTGGGCAAATACATTGCAGATTGATTTGTTTCTGTAGTGCACTACTGAAAATATTACAATTTTTAAAAAACAGACAGTCCTCCTGAAACTTCACAAAACCTTCAGAAGGTGTGTGGGAAAACAAAGTGAAGAAAGAAGACAGTGTAATTGCTGTTGGAGGTCTGATGTTAACAGAAGGAAGTGACCTTCAAAGTCCAGGTACTAAATCACTGTCTCGGTTGCAAAAGTTTCCAAGATAGCTCAGTGAAAGACTTTATCAGAGAATCTACTTCGCTGCCTCTAGAAGTCTCTTTAATTGATTGTGGAGGAAACCAATGCCAGTGCTATCACCTTTAATGGAAAGAGTGAAAGAGGTAAATGATGTCTTGGGTTGAGGCTGAGTGCTCTATCTACCAGTCTGCAGATGGCTTTGCCCACTTATGAGAAAAGCTAGTTATAACAACACAAATATTTGGTTTAAGGTATTCTTCTGTCTACAATGTTTTATCATACTTATGCAGACAATTTTATTTGTACTAATCAGTGTCTCTAACAAACCTGCAATTGTATCTCAATGAGCCCATAATCTGACTGAGAATTTATTTGCAGGTCAAAATGATAACCCATAGTAGTCCTCTATTAAACCATTATTTGGCTATAGACAAGAGGCAGGCATTACTTAAAGTCAACATGTAACAGATGTTTAATGGATGGAAGCCATCATGGCCATTAGGGTACATGATTTCCCCACATCATGCAAAGTAAGAGGCACAGCAATAGCACGGTATCTTGTTGCTGGACAGCAGTGGCAGCTGGTGAAAGTGGGTGGGTGGGCTGCTGCCAAACCCCTTGCAAACAGTCAAAAGGCAATCCTCTAATGAAAAAAAGAAAACAGGTGGTTTCCGCTAACAACATTACTAATGTTGATAAAGTCAAGTAACAGTTTATTTTACAAAAGGGAGAAAACTGAAAGCATACAATGCAAATGTAAAAAAAAAGAAGCCTACATTCCCTTCCAGCGACATTCTTTGACAAAATCAATCAACACTGTATAATTCACAATAAAGAGGCCTCACACATGGATTCTGATCATGTTTGTAAAGGCCTTCACATCATCATCAGTAACATCATGCTGAATTTCCCCCCGAAGGTGGGACTGGATTGAGATCGGAGCCTGCTTCTATGCACTGCTCACCCACTGTAATTAACACACTGTATGAGGATTGATCTTTGGAATCACATCAAGCGTGCACCAGCTCCTTCTGAATCGTCAGCTCAAAACATGGCCATGATTCGCATGACAGAGTGGAAGACTATTTATGAACATTTATTCAGTCGATTGTCAGGGGGGAGAGCAAAAACATTGCAGCGCTGTGTGGAATCTGACGCCTTATCTATCACTTCTGTTTCAACGGAAGGTCAATCCACTAAATTGTTTACACATCATAGCTTGAGGTTTCGTGACTTGTCATCATCACCATACAATTCTTACAACATGTGGCTATGTTATGGCTATATACGCTGGTTATATGAGTGTATATGTGGGGCTGGGTTATAGACTTTTATATTTACATACTGTCATTTAAATACTGTATGTTTAAAAAACATATTCGGTATGTGTCCAGACTCCAATTTAGAGATATTCCATGCAGCTTGGTTAAGAAAGGCAGTGACTACATCTTGCATCAACCTGATCTTACAGAAATCTGTAAAATGAACACGAACTCCTAAGAGGAAACTGGTTGTTGTTTTACTATAGTAGGATGTGAGAAGAGCTGTGAGTAGGTGTGTTGTCAGCAGCAGTTTGACTTGACAAACTGTGCCAAACATCTGTTTGTGTTTGTGAACAGTTTCTCTTTCTTTAACTTTACTTCAGTTTACTTATATTCACTTTTTAAATTCAGAAGTGGCTTTGTTGTGGCCACTGTCATTCAGCAAGATTAATGAAATTCTAAGAAAGTTGTAAGAGAGTTGATAAGTTGCCAAGAATGTTATTCATGGACACTATAAAGCTTCAATACTTTGGGTTCCTATCTACAAACACAGAGTTCTTAGATGTTGTTTTCAAAATGTCCTTTCAATTACTTCAGCATCATCCGAAGAACACAACAGAAGTTCTCGCTGTGTCTTAGCATGAGAAATGCTCTCCCTGCATATGCCATCAAACAGGCAGAGCAACAACTTTCATGAGATCTCAAAGCATCTGGTTCAAAGCGAAAGTTTGCTTAGTCGCTACAAGAAAATGTCTAGACATTTTACTTTTACTAACCAACTGGGCATTTAGACCTAAATATAAAGCAATTGATGAAATTGTCTTTTGCCAAGAAATGATGACTCATGCACAGAGAAGGTATTAACTGCTTATGGATGTAAATAAAATGCATGTTTTTTTGTATGGTTAGCTTGTATTTATTAAAGCACTTAAGCACATTTTAAATGATTAGCTTAACATTGTTTAATCTGGCCAATAATATTCAATTAACCATGTAAAAGTGTCTTTTTATGTTTATCATGTAACCTGACATTCTACAACAGACATTTTCTCTGTGAATATCACAAACTGTGAAAATGCATTCATTATATCGCACTATTGAAGCACAGCCAGAAATGGGACCCTATTTGGAAGCAATATAAATCAGCATAAAGACTGACATCACGAAAGGATTCAAATGTGCAACGCTACAGTAACTAAGTCCAGGTTTAATCTAAAATTAGAAAGATGAGCATTTCCAGCGAACGCTGCTCCCCTCCCCACATCTCACTGTGTTGTGCAGAAGCTGTGCCTGGAGCATCTCTTTAAAGCGGAGTCAGATGTTCCACTGTGAAAGCTTATTAGCTCTGACAGAAGGCTTTTATTAGGGGAGGGGGAATCATCGCTTTTCATGGGTGTCTTTTCTTGTCATGTACATCATCCCCATAAAATATTAGGCTGATTAAGTCACAAACAGATGTAGAAGCGTGAAAGCCAATCTGTGTTTAACTGATGCACAGAAAGTTATTATTTTTTGTGTGTGTATTAATTATCAATATTATGTACATAACAATGAAGCCCTTGCTGTTGTTGGAGAGACCTTTTGCCCTACTCATTTATCTATTTTTACAAGATATGATTCAAACTAGTGCAGTCAGATACGCCTCGTCCCCCTGCTATGGGGAACCGGGTGCAAAAGGTTCATACCACACAACAATTATCGGGGATCACCATGGCAACAGACACATCATGGGCGATGTGTGTTTCAGGAAGCACATGTTTTCATGCAAGGTGACAGGTGGGCTGGCCAGAGGTGATACATGGTAAATGTCATGTGCAATGCCTTGTGTAATGAGAGGAAAGAAGAGAGGGGTGACCATCCTCTTGCCATGGCCCCCGTCGCCCACTCCCAGCCCAGGGCGGACAGATTGATTTTTCGCTTCCTCCTGCAGCGAGGGAGGCCACTGGACCAGCACCAGGGAGCACTGCCTATCTGCAGCCATAATGAGAGCAGGACATAAACAGGAAGTGGTGGTGTCCTCAGGGGGAGACGAGACAGCTCACAGACGGATGCTCATGTCGCGGGATCTCACTTGGCCTGTGCAGGCCATTTTTTAATAGCAGGGGTGAATCATGCTTCAGGCAGAAATGGGCAAAAGAATGGCGCGGTGAGAAGGTGGGGTGGGGGAGCACTTAACTTGGCTAGAGCCTAATACCATTGGTTTGGAAAATCACATAGGCTAGTGAGGTGTGCTACTCCTTTTCCTTTGATGTTTTGCGAGTTTATGAGTCAATTTATTGACAGAAAATTGGATTCGCTTAGGCAACAATGACAGGGCAGAAAGGCACTGTCGGGATCATTCTGTTAAGGCTTCCAGAGTCAATTAGGGCACTGTTATAGTCATTACTAGTGTTTGGCTTTGAGGTATCCCATAGGTTACAATATTTATTAAAGCTCTAATTCATTAGCATCTAATAAATGTTACTACCTCCAGTATGTGGAGCTACTTGTACTCTGTTATGAATACTAATCTTTACATGTCCCCTCTTTGAATTAAAATCACTCAATATATATGTTTCCTTTGCCCTGCAAAATTGAATTACAAAGTTCTTCATTTGCTTTTGAAAGTGAAAGGGCACTAGTTGTATCTTTTTGGGATATCTATGTGGTTCAATTAGTCTTGGTTGCTCCCACAAGTCATCAGTCTCCATGTTGCTCCAGGCAATGCTCTCTTTTGTGCCCCCTCAGGACATTTTCTACTTTTGCCAAGTTTTTTTTTTTTGTGCCAACCTGTGAGAAATCCGTACGGGGTGAAAAAAGAGGGACGGTTCAGTGACCAGCTGGTCAGGCGCCTCACTCCCTCTCTCGTTCGGCATGGGTCCGCTCAAATCCCTCCTCACCTGCCCAACCTCTCCATCTTTAATGAGGAATTCGGGTCCTCACCTGACAAGGCCGCAGCAGGCCTCCCCTGCCATCTGGCCTCATCTGCATGCTGCCTCACCGGCGGCCTATGAGACGCGCCGCAGGAATTTTCCATCAATGTCTCCGTCTCCAGTGACTGGCTTCACTAATATCTCAGGCAGAGGGGGGTTATGGGAGCTAAGGCACTAAATTGCTGTCTGGAGATGATCCGTGGCTTTCAAAGGCGAAAGCACAGTGATGTTCAGCCGAGACCTGCAGCTCGAAGTAAATGAATTCCTCTTTAATCAAGTGAGACAAAAGTGCTCATAAGAAGCTTATAGTTTGGCCCTATTCATTTGGCCTCTGATGTTTTGTCCAGAAAACTTACCAGCATGTTGGTACTCCGCTCTTGCCCTCATGATGCATATCACAGTGTCCACTCTAAAAAATATTTATAAAAATCTAAAGTACTGGTAGGTTTAATGGACTATCTAATTACCATTTGTAAACGGTGATTATTTTAAAGTGCTACCTGCTAATTTGAGAACAGAAACAGAGAAACTCTAACTGTGTCTTAACTTTGGTGGGGGTTAATTAGAAAAGTTAACATCATTTGCTGAAAACATCAGCAAGATTGCTATCTTTCCAACAACTCAATGGCTTGTGGTAAGTTAAAATAACAAAAAGAATGGGATATGATCTATACAATTCAAACATTTGTGACACAAAGTTTGCCAAGCACATATATATACTCAGAGTTGTGCAAGCCTAGCCTAGAAATCTAGACGCACTCTAGAGGCAGCAAATGTGACTAGTCTAGCAACTCTCCGTTGGCTTGTGAGCTCGAAAAATTAAACTTCTATCAGGCCAATCAAATCGTGTATAGAGTCGCGGGCTTAACATAATGATTGATGGCAGAGTTGCAACGGTTTGGCTTGAATTCCTTGCTACTTGAAAACAAATAAGATAATGTTGCTGTTGGTGAACAGTGTGACACGAGTTAAGCTTTTATTAAGTTGGCAAAAGTTTGAACTAGCCAACTAGCTCCGCTGGTGGGAAACGCATGGGACTCATGTCCTATTGCATGCAGAGAGAATTTGAAAGACAACCGATCATCCCGCCCCTCGGACTGAGCACTGCGAACGGTGAGTGCCCAGACCCTACATTTTAATGTGGGTCTGACTCGTCAGGCTAGTGCTAGCCATGATATATGTTCCAATGAAGCAGATCCTGTTGACATCAATCGATAAACTCAACAACTTGTTCTGTGTAAGAACTACAGTATAAATCAACTTTCTAATCTAACAAGGGTTGGAATTCTTCATGCTGTTGAAGTTGTTGGCTGTTAGACAATATGTTTTTGATTATTTATTTAAAAGTTAGATTCTCACCTTTAAACTGAAAAAGTAAAATGAAAGTGATGGCTTGTGCTATATATACCAGAGATGGCGTTTAATACCCTAAAGAGATGGATAGGCAGTCATGCACATTTTCACCTCTGAGAGAGTTTGATTAAATTCTTGAAAAGAGGAGTCTGGGCCAATATACAACTGAGTGTTACATCACCACACTGACAATAATCAGCACATGATGAATTGTGCCTCAGGAGTAATTACAAGAGCAATGCATTTCTGTCCTCACCTTATTGGGGTCATATGACAGATATGCTCTTCATTTAAAAAATAAAACAAGTATTTATGGCTGACTGCACCAAGCACTTATGACAGCCAGAAATGAAATGGAAATATGCTTTTTTTCCCCCAAGAAGTCTTTTAGGTTAACATTTGAGGTCAAGGTTTTTTTTCAAGCTCTACTTTTTCCAAACTGGTTCTTTTCACCTTTTCTTGCCTTCTCCTGTCAGGCAATAAGCGCCAGTGTGGGGATGCAAACCACCTCACCAGTCCAACTTTATCTTTTTTCTCTGCACATCTATGGGTGATCTTGAAGGGTTGACCCACTTTCTGGGCCGCATAAGTTGCGTGTAAGGTTGGTGTGAGTTGTATTCACTCCCCATTAATCACTTTTATCCCTTGCAGGGGTTTATGTCATCATTACTGACCCACCTGCTCCATCTAGGTGTGCCCTCGCACATTTGAATATTCCATTACCTGAATGCAAATGGCCATGCTCTGCCCAGGAGTATGATTTATACAGTGGGAAATGACCCACGTGCATTTTTCAACTCATGAACAAATGCTTGAGGCTTTGATGGATCCCTTGGCACATTATGGTGCCATCAAAATGTAGATGGTGAATAGGGAGTCTTACTCATTCAAATGAAAGCAATGTTGCTGTTCTACTGTATATCATGCATCAGCTACACGATGTACAATATCTTGTGTTTGATGGTTGACAGAATACGAGGAAATGTGGTTCTTGCAGTCAGCCACTTCGCCCGGAGCCAAAGTGATTAATTTGCTCCCAGGTATCAAGTGGAAACCCCTCCTTTAATTTCCCTCCCCCCGTTTCAATTGATTGGATCAAAAGGCTAATTCATTCCTGGAAGAAGGGTGCTTAGACAGTTATTCCCTGAGAGCCTGGAGGAGCTCACGTGTCACCCATGTCACTCACAGGATCGCCTGTAGCCTGCGATTGAAGCTTCCCGTTATTCAGCATACGTTGGCCAACCTAGAGTGCTGGGCTGGCTTGAGAAATCATTAATAGCATGTTCACTAGATATAGTGCCAAAGGGAATCTTGTGTGCGGTTATATCCAATCTAATAATATACCTTTATCCTAGGTGTAGGCGGGGAGGCTGGTGTTGTTGGTGCAATAAAAACAACATTGTTTGAGCTGTTTTTGAGCATTTTGTCTTCTCAACAGAGGATGCCTGGGAAAATCAATATTGAATCAAACAAGAGCGGACTCTTGAATTATTGAGGATTTAAGCAGTGGATGGTTGGGCTAATCTCCCTCATTAATTCAGATTTGCATGTGACTCTCATCAGTAAAGTCCTCTTGCTGCTGGGCTGCACCATTCTCTCCCACAATCAGGATCTGATGAGCTGAGAGAATCTCTCAGGTTGGGTTCACACACACACACACGCACACACACACACACACACACACACACACACACACACACACACACACACACACACAAGCTCTGACTAATCCCAAGCTTTATTGCATTAACTTAGTGGTATAATTTGTTGTTATTGTTTGTCTGAGTCTGAGACATTCTCTATATTGAAGTAGCCTAAGCGTGTTTATCTTGGATAAAGCAAAGGCGACCAGCACACATGTGTCTATTTATATGCCGAGAGGTGCGCTGTTCTCATGGCCTGACCGCAAAAACACTAGAGAACGGCGAAAATAAAACAAGAAAACAATTACAAATGCTAATTCTACGCTAGAGCCCCGAGGGCCAGAGCAAAGGTCTTCTCCTGTAGATAATTCCAGGCTGCTCAGCAACTGTACATTTCAAAGAGGAAGCCGAGACGAAAATGCATAAATAATCCAGGCAAACAAAGAGAGGCAGAAACCACGGGTTTATCTCTGGGCGAGATAGAGTGAATGAGAGAAAACAGAAAGAGAACAAGAGATGATGTGAATGCACAAAGGAGGTATGTATGTAGGTCTTTCAGCAATAGCTTTATATTTCTTTTCAGTTGTCTCCATGGACACTTATAAGAAGACACTTATAAGAAGAGATGCGTGGAGAGCAGAAGTGAATTTGATTCTCTTGGCAACATTGTGGCAATTTGACATACCTGAACAATACGTATCTATTACGATTCATGTTTTGAAAGACAATGATCAGGAGTGATTAACACATCTTGCAGCTGTTTTAGACTCTTATGTAATACTCATGTGTCATTTTCCATCTGTAAACACTGGTGAGATGAGCTTAAGCTTATATGAACATCTCCATTTGAGGCAGAGACACAGATACAGTCATTCTGAGGCCCGTCCTTTTTTATTTCACACATTTTCATAGGATTAATGTGACTTAAAAAGGACTTAATCATATTCTTCTAACCATGGTTTGTATTTCTCCAGTGATACATTGAATTGATTTCACAATATTCATTTCATAAAATGAAAAAAACTAGAAGGTCAGCGATACTTGCATTTACAAAATGTAGCCAGATAGCTTTCAGAAACTACTTTCAGAATATTATGTAACAAAGTTCCTGTGCATATATGTTTGTGTGAATAGCTTTGTATCCAATCCAAAAATAAATAGAATGCCACCAAACTGTTTCCAGTTTGATTTGTTAACATCCATTTTGCAGCATACTGATACAAATGAATGTCATCCCTCTCCTCAGTTGGCCATAGAATCATATGAATGCATAATTTCAGCCACATGCACCATAAAATCCAGTGTGTTTTGACAAGGATGGAGTGGCAAGTCACTATGCAATAACCATCTTAATGTTGTTATTGCCTTCTTTCAATAGCCTGCAGAAACTTGGTGGATTTCATAAAATAAAAACGAAGGAACCAAATTCCATTGGCAGAAGTGCAGTAGTGCAGGAAGTCCTGCAAACTGACCACCCGAGAGAAAAAGTTTGGCCTCTCTTAAAGGTGTTATCTCTCGGCTCTCCACCTCTGACATTACTGTTGAACTCCGAGAAGTAAAAGGTGAGACTTCAACTATCCACCGCTGCTATGCCAGGCAACCAGGAAACCCCAATCTCCCTCGCCTACATTTTTGCTATGTCTGTTCCATGTCTTTCTCATTTTTCTGGTATCAGAAAAAACTGTGAAAAGACAAAATGTACTGAATAAATATACTTTATTCGTTCTTCCCAAGATGTAACTGTCATTGACATGTAAGACCTAAACACCTAGGCAAGACAAATTTCATTGAACTACAACTTGTCATTTTTCATCGAAATAGACCTACAGTAAACATCTTTTGTACTGTTTTCTTCATCAAATAGGCAATACAGTACTTTGTCTAAATGTGCATTAGATCCATACTTGCAAATAGCAACAAAGAACAGCCAAGGCATCTCATATGCATAATAAATGATTGCTGATTGAAGAATTGTGCAAAGGAGTTTCACACAGGTCTATCAGAGATTCAGACTTATGCAAGGCATCTATACCACCTGTGAAAAGATGTTTTCCTTTTGTTTAGCACGGGAAAACCAATATAGTTTGGGGGTTTTGAATGACATCTGTGTTAACTGTTTTGCAAAAGGGTGTGAAAAATGTGTGAACACATTCGCAAGAGATAACTTCTGAAGAAAGTGTTCATGAAGACCAAGTGGATCCCAGTTTCCTTAAGCAGCTCAAAGCAATCGAGAAAAACTGTAATGTTCACACCTTTTGTAGCACTCAACAAAAGAAGGCCCTCGTCTTTGACAATGAAGTTGCGAGAGATTAATCTTTGGAACTTACTGTCCTATTCTGGCAGGATGTCAGCCTGCAGAAATCTCTTTGACCTTTAGCATTGCCCTGGGAATACAGATAATGGCTCTCTATAGGGAGTCTGAAGTGAGCAGTAAGTGTGTCTCTCACTTTGTTATGGCGAATAATCAGTCGTCAGCTGCGCCGGCTCAAGATGAAAAACAGATGGGGAGAGTGAACGAACCATGAAGGGCAGAGGTAAATGTCTTTGACACACATTAACACAAGCAAGAAACTCTCGCACTCGCCACCAAGCCAGATGCCATCTGAAGGCACGGAGAGAAGCAGCTCTTCGGTTTCCAAAGTGATGTGAGGCCCGGTGCTAATTATGAGGGCCTGCTGTAATGAGTGGGAGTTTGGGGCCCCAGTTACAGCACAGATCCTAGCCACTCATGATGATATGATGTCAGACACAAAGCAATTGACCTAAAGCTAATAACACAGCTGCAGGCTCTGTCTTTGGCAGCCGGTGTGTGTGTGTGTGTGTTTGTGTGTGTGTGTGTGTGTGTGTGTGATAAAACCGTCTCACTTCTATGTGGCACTCAAATAGCACCAGCTCTGGGCTCTCCTTCCAGCCCAAGCACTTCAAAACACTCTCGCAAGACTGCAATGCAATTTGCAACTGCTCACATCTCATTTCTCAATGCAGACGAGTAAACGGGCACTTCTTTTCAAACTGCTTCTGGTGCAGAAACTTGCTGTTTTAAAGTTTGTAAAATGTTGCAGTGAGTTGAGTGTAGTCTGTGAGCCGTTGGGTTTGAATATTGAAGAGAGCATATAGTAGCCTCACTGATCAATAGCAAGGGGAGTTATTCAGTGCAATCAATAAAATGTGAGGGGAGCATGATGAGGTGCTGAATTATTTCGGCTTGTGTCAAGGAAATCAGGGCAGTGAGGATTAGGCAAAAAAGTAAGACAAACCACTAACAACATACAGTATGTCTCAATATTTTGCTGCTAACATTAAACTAAGATCCATTGTGATATTTTGTGCTACACAACACAGGCTAACATAATACAACCACATACTTTTCTTTAAAGTGCTATATAGGCAGTAAATACAGCCTACTTGTGAAGCTTATGAATATTCTAACGGTGTTCAGCCTGGCATTGCTGACGTTATCTGGTGGAATAGAGCAAGATTGGGTTGAAAATGAATTGCCTTAAGATAGATAAGGGCAAATCGGAATTTGAGTCTCTCTGCAGGCCACCAGTGAGTGAGAGCAGTGCCTGATTAGAGGGCAAACTGTGTGTGAGACTCGACAGGACAAGAAGTAAATTTGCCCATCCGGGAAGCAGTCTCTTCATTACACTTTGACTGAGGGCAAAGCAGCAAGCCGTCTTTAGTCGCTTTGATTGGACTCTTCTGAGAAACACATTGTCTGATCATCAATGGCTGTTCTCATTTCCATATGGCCTTCTAAAGTTTCCGTCTCTGTGTGAAACATAAGAGTATGGGCTTATGATGTACCCTCAAACAGGACGTTTGAGTTCCTTTGAAGTAATGCCCAGTCTTTAGACACCATGTTGAGGGGCAGTCACTATGTCACCTAATGAGCAACATGGCAAAACTTGGAAGAGTGAGATACCGATAGGTGCAGGAGGTGTTTTAGTATCTTCAACAGTCCAACTATCAGCCATTAATGATAAATCCAGAATAAATAAATGTATTCAAAAATTTGAGGGCAACATTTTTTTTTGTTAGATGGATTAATACACCATATAAACTATCCCAGTTCTACCATAAAATGTATGATACAGAAATAGGTGAGATGACATAACAACAGGACAATTTTTTTAAAATGTGTTACGATTCACCGTGATGCCACTTAGAGCTACAGCTCTCCCATTCAGTCCATTATGTGGAAAAGTTTTCCATTAAGATAATGATCCGTCAGATATGCACTGAGAATAATAGACTTCCATTGTCTGGTAATTTATGACTTGCGGCTGCAAGGGACGGAAATCACATTAGATGTAATACGTTTCTGTGTGGTCTGCATCCTAAGGTCGTCAGACAGCACCTGCCTCAGACTGATCCACAGACGCTAAACACTCTGGAACACCTCCAAGAAAATCAATTCAATCAAGCCATGGCATCACATAATGTTAAATACCTGTGCCTCCAATACACAATCTCTCATACACAACACACATTACAAGCACACACTCGCTACAAATACACATACGCACAGACACAGACGCACACACACACACACACACACACACAGACGCACACACACACTCACAGGAGCCACAGCGCAGTATGAACCAGCTGTGGTGATTTGCATTCAACTATTTAACTACACCTCCACATTCATCCACTTTTAAATTGCCTTTCTACATTATCGCGAGGAGGAGATAAACACCTCGCCTCTGCTAATTAAATGCCAGTTTAATTAAGGAGCCCAATTTCGGCCCGGGCTTTTAGGGACCAAATTTGAGTGTAGGACACTGCAAATCAGGCTCCGGAAGGTCAGGAGTCAGATACTAAATAGGCCCTGAACACAGGGCCTGAATGCAAATGCCTGAGTCAATGGGGGGCATTAAGTAGTTCCTGCCACAATGTGTTCCAGGAGAGTGCAGACGTGTGGTGCTGAAAACCTATTGGCCGTTTGGTCCGTGTCAGTGTAATTGATAGCCAGTGTGAAAGTATGTTGTGCTGAGGTGAAACATCTGGGCCCATAGCTAAGGTTTATATGCATCAGATCAGTGGCGTCATGCCCATTGGATTTTTCGTCCTAATTTTTTTGATCATAACTTCGTTCCTATTATGCTCCATAATAAGCCAGAGCCTATAACGACTCAAATGTATTCTTCTAGATGTGTAATAAACCGTAGCAAAATAGCTGAAGACCAGTCAACAGCCCTTTTCCTAAAATTGGTGTCTGTGTATGTTCCCGTAACAACTCACACGTGCATTCAGCTCGCAGTGTTTTGCTTGTGTTGAACTGTTACAGTTAACTTTAGGCTACAGTTTGAACAGTTGAACTGTTACAGTTACAGTTTAAACAGATACAGTGAATGGTGTTGAAGTGGTAAGTAGTCTAGCTAAGCAATACAAAGTAGTGGAATTATTTGTAGTTGACCAGGAAATTTTGACTTGATGATCAAATAGTTAGAACTATGGATTTGATGTTGGCCGCGAATTCAGAGCATTACGTTAACGTTAGCCTACATGGTGTCAGTATAACGTAGCCTAGGTTACTCTTACAAATATTACAAATATTTGGCAAAGTCTCCTGGTTCAATTGTTTCCAGTTTCATAGAAACGAGGGTGTTAAATTTGCAGTGACTACAAAATCCAACCTAATAACATTAGGCCTACCAAGGCATTGCGTTGGATGTTTCTCAATCTCCACTTGTTTTCTTCACGTATGTGGCAGCTAATCCATGTAGTGAAAAGGGATAAGCTACCCTTTTAAAAGGAGGCCTAAAGTTGTTTTATATAAATAGGATCGCTATGACCATGATGTAGAGTGCAAGAAAGTATAATAGTCTCTCTCATGTGCTCATAACTTCGGTTATCAGGTCACTTGCTCGTTATTTGCAGGTAGCAACTTACAAATGAGGTAGGCCTAGCCTATAGCTTGCCATAATGGTAATGAGAAATATATTACTAGTAGTAAAATATTCAAATATTTAGTGTTAACCTTACTCAGCACTGAAACCTGTCAAACATTGTTCAAAGTCCTTCATCACATGAATTAAGATTAAACTAATTTAATTTCTGAGCACCACAAAGTCAGACCTCAGCAACTTTTTTAATGTAAGATTGTTCTTGGGTCACATATCAATCAAATCATAACAACGGCAATGGTACTGTTTTTAAAATCATGTGTAGTACGCATAAGTGTAAATGTGTGTCTAAACATGCTTTAATGAACTTACACTTTAATGAGCTGAATTTGAGCTTACAGTTCTTTCACCAACCTATGTGTTTTACATTAACTTACAAAAATAGATACTTTATCTTAGATGAGGGTTGCTGCTTGCTCTGTTAAGGTATTTCTGTCCCTTCCAAACTGCATTGAAATGGTATGTTTAGCAGCCAGAATTTCAAAATTTCCAGGGGGAGAAATCTCCGGCCCCCCTCTAACATGACCCCCCCCCCCCCCCCCCGAAAAAAATTGCCTGATTGTGCCCCCTCTGAATTTTGGCTTGCATGACGCCCCTGCATCAGATATAAACATCTGGGCCCATAGCTAAGGTTTATATGCATCAGACATGTGCAGGTAATATTTGACACACAGCAAAAGCATTTGAGGACAGCGATGCTGATTGATTGATGAATGAAAAGACACTGCACCTGACAACATAGTATACAGTATTACATAACTAATTTTCACTACTACAATGCAAATGTGAAAAGGTGTTTTGTAAAAGGGTCGAATGTGCACCCCTGTGGGTGTGTTAGCTTCGGCCAAATAGCATTTGGCTTGTCATTCACAGTTCCTGATTTTTACATGAATCATGAGTCATGAATTGCATCTGTATATATGTATCTGAGGCATGGGCATCGCCAGGCTTGTTTGTCAGAGATAAGTAAGTATAAGTATATATACTCTTTTGATCATGTGAGGGAAATTTGGTCTTTGCATTTATCCCAATCCGTGAATTAGTGAAACACACAGTGAGGTGAAGCACACACTAATCCCAGCGCAGTGAGCTGCCTGCTACAACAAAGGCACTCGGGGAGCAGTGGGGTTAGGTGCCTTGCTCAAGGGCACTTCAGCCACGTCTACTGGTCGGGGTTTGAACCGGCAACCCTCCGGTTACAAGTCCGAAGCTCTAACCAGTAGGCCATGGCTGCCCCATTATTATTATATACACGAGATTCGTGTATATAATAATAATATATCATTTTAAATGCACACTGACAAATCCTATTGCTTTGTGACACAGCTAATCAAAATAAACACAGGTCTCTCTAAAATCTCTATATAAGGAAGAGGATGACAAGAAAAAACAAGATAGTGGTAAGTGATAATTACACTGGATAAAATAGCTCTACTTGTCTTGTACAAATGGTGTAATGTCGCAGCAGGAAGGCTAGCCTAGCAAAAAAATGTTATGTTAACTACCATACACTTTGGGCAGCCGTGGCCTACTGGTTAGCACTTCGGACCTGTAACTGGAGGGTTGCCGGTTCGAACCCCGACCAGTAGGCACGTCTGAAGTGCCCTTGAGCAAGGCACCTAACCCCTCACATGCTCCCCGAGCGCCGCTGTTGATGCAGGCAGCTCACTGCGCCGGGATTAGTGTGTGCTTCACCTCACTGTGTGTACACCGTGTGCTGTGTGTGTGTTTCACTAATTCATGGATTGGGATAAATGCAGAGACCAAATTTCCCTCACGGGATCAAAAGAGTATACATACATACATACATACCTGCCTGACGGCCCATATGCTGCTTGTAACAAACTAACAGTTAGCGCAACTTTTTTTTCCGAACGGACGGAATATGGTGTAATATGTTTATTAACGGGATAAGGAAAACACAGATCTGTTCCAGAATCACTGTTTATCGTATTTAAAGAAGCCCTATGCAAGTCTGGTTATTCCTTCACTGTTTCTGGGTTTTCGCCTAATTTGGGCTCGCATTTTTCACAACATAGATCCCCCTGCAGCTTCGGTAGCAAGTGACTGCTACGCTAAACCCCCACTAGCTAGCGAGCTAGCCATCAAGAAACCAAGCTAAACACATACAGGGCTCACAATAAAACGGTCGAGCAAACACATTGTTCAAGAGACTACCAAACCACATTACAAAAACGTTCACCCAAGGGTAGTTGGTAGTCTACTTACAATTTCAACAGCAACAAAGCCAAGTCGGAGTCCGTTTTGCAGTCTTCTTAGAAACTACAATCTGACTACATTTTCGAGCCTTCCGCCGAGTCACATCCGGATTTCTTCGGTCCGGGACCAGAAAGTTGCATATTCGTTTTTTCCGCGGAGAAGCACTAGGGGGAGACGAAGCACCCACCAAACGACCCAAAAAGTGTTGTACAAACATCAGAACGACTCTCAACCTGCATAATTTTTGCTAAAATTGTTGCATAGGGCTTCTTTAATGACATAACATTGCTATAGCTTTGTAATAGGTTTTGATGAAAGTGGCATAGCTTCTCTGCTATACTAACTATTCGACCGTGATAATCTATTTACCAAATGGGGGTTAGGAAAACCACACGATAAATTCTGTGCATCAAAGCAGACTGGAACATTCATGTCTAGTAGTATTCATGCACGCCAGCTGTTTACTGTCTTTAAAGCACCAGGTGCGTCTGTCTAATTCTCAAACAGCAGAATGCTTAAATGCTATGTTAAGCTACAAGTAGGCCTAGGTCAATGTATAACATTAGCTTGGGATGTTTTTTACAGTAAGCATTGGTAGTTGTGAAAGCAGCTGCATCCCTTCTAAATATCAAAATATGGAAATGCTATCATATCTTTTCTTTCTCCCTCAAGGTGCTTTGCTTAAATTTCTCAGCCCTCAGGCTCTTCCTAAGGATACCTCCACTGATGAAGATGACCTGAATGGTTAATCTTATGTGTGTGTGTGTGTGTGTGTGTGTGTGTACTTGTATTTATGTTGGATTTTTAAATTGCTATAGGCCTACAACCTGCACTCTTTATTAGTATTAGGGCCACACATGAAGAAAAAAAATATTTTTGCCATGGCGAGATTAAACTCGACATGTCGACTTTATAGGTTAACATGGCAAAACTCATTTTTCTAAAACTGCTTTTCCATGTCTCACCTGCAATAAATATAGGAGGCTATAAACACAGGTATAGCATAAGCAAGCATATATACTATTTTGATCCCGTGAGAGAATATGTGTGCATGTACTTTATTTATGCACTGTCTGCATATGTGCGCATGTAGGCTACTAGCCTAGTAGATGGGGTGGTCGGGAGGACAGGTTCATTCGTCCCTCCATAGACATTCAGCAATAGGCTGTTTTGCATCCATTGCAAACAAACAATGTGAAAGTCTAGGATTAGGGAGAGCGCCTAGTATGCCTAGTCTAGTGCATAAGCATGAAGTTGAACCTTTAGATGAAAAACACTCTTTAATAATAGGCCTACAATAAATAAATAAGCCGCTAATGACGTTTAGCCATTGCATTTATCGCCTGTAACTCCGTGATAAGGACCTAACAGGAAAGTATTTGGCTGAGCAACGGAGGTTAATATGTTCTATGTTTTGTCCACATGATAGGCCTACAGGCCTATGTCTAATCATTGTTACACTGAAAGAAAACTATGTTTCATTCGTCCTCCCTTTCAATCATCCCGAGCGGTCGTTCTCTCTCCAAACTAACTTATTCTCAAAATGTTGAGACATGGCGACTTTAAAGTCGATACGTCGAGATTAAAGTCGACATTACATTTCAACTTTATTCTCGAAATGTCGAGTTTAATGTCGACATGGCGACTTTAAAATCAACATGTCGAGTTTAATCTCATCATGGGAAAAACATTTTTTCCTTCATGTGTGGCCCTAATACTCCGTCGTATTTTTCTGCATAAGATGGCAGTGTTTTATTTTCTCACTTTGTGAGAACTGAAAAATGTTAATGTGAGTGTGTGTATATGTGTGTGTGTTTGTGTGTGTGTGTGTGTGTGCGCGTGTGTGTTTAAGTATGTTGGATTTAGTTATTGTGCCCTTTTTCTAAATGTATATTGGATTTTATGGTACAGTGGTGTTTTTGCAAATTTTCAAATGTTCAAAATGTTCAAAACTAATGCACAGTATATATATGCAACAGCAGTATTTGCACTGTCAACATTTTTTATTTATATAAAGTGTGGGTGAACTTAAACTGTATGGCTATGCTGTGGTTCCTGTAGGGTGTAGGCTTTGCATGCGGTGGGGGGGCCTCCATGTCCATTTTGCTTGGGGCCCCCAAATTCCTTGAAACGGCCCTGTTGTTGGGTTCTGGTGGTAGCTTGCTAATTCACAAAACAATACATGGTTATGGCATACCTGTCAACATTCAGCTTTCCAAAAACGGGAGATTTTTTTTCGGGGGGGGGGGGGATGTCAGTGTTTATACCGGATCTGTGTTTGCATATTTAATACGTTTCATACACGTGTTTCAACACTGCATTTCGGTCGTTGCTTTTACCTCACCATTACCTTACGCATGCCTGTTATGTATCCGACAGGACCTGCCTGCCTGCAGCCTCCAAAACTCCAAAGCTGCTTGCTGTCAGATTTGGTTCCGAGGGCACAAGTTCAGTGTATCAACAACACTCAATAACAGTTTATGTGATGTGTTACTCAATTAAATTCCCAACAATTTCACAACAGCTAGTTCTGGAGTAGGCCATTCAACTAGCCCGCTTGCTTACGACGAGACTCAGGCTGCGCAGTCGGCACCCGCTTCCTTATTTGGGTTTTGGGTTGCCAGGTTTTAGCCTATGACAAAATGGTTGAAATTTAAACTAAGTGATCGTGTATGTGTATGGTGTATTTCATACACAATCTGGCAACCTGAATGGATCAATGATTTTAAAATGAAGTTTGATGTCCATGCAAATTACGGGAGTTTTCCGGGAGAAATAACAAAACGGGAGGGTGCTGGGAGATGACCTTGAAATACGGGAGAAACCCGGGAAAAACGGGAGTGTTGACAGGTATGGGTTATGGATACAATGGACATTTAAAAAAAAGAAAGGCAATAAGCAGCAGGGTTAGCAGTGGAGGACTCCTGTTGTTGTATCAGCAGATGAGGAGGACGAAAGTGCATCACTGACATGACTGCCTGGTAGTCGATGTCAGTAATTCTATGCTTTTGTGATAAGGTACACCATTTCTCAGGCAGACCTTTACAAAAGCTATTCGTGCGATGGTACAGTTTGAGGACCACAGGCTGCTAGAGCTGTAGTTGTGCCTTGAAAGTTAGGCCCGACAAGGCCCGAGCCCGACAGAAATCAGCCCGAGCCCGAGACTGACAGCTTTTTAAAAGCCCGAACCCGTTTACAGCCTTTTGTCAAGAAAGAGTCATTTATACATTTGTTAACATAATTTATTCATGACTAACGTAGGCTAGGCCACTTGGAAGTTGGAACAAAGAAATAAAATAGCCTAAGTCCTCTGTAACATCATAACATCTCAGCACTCTGAAATATGATTTACGATATTAAAAGGCCTAATGTCTTTACAGCGAAAGCTGACACACTTGTTCTCCGTAACCATTTGTTTCACCTTTGCAGGGTTGGGTTTTGCTGCTGTAACAAACAATGTGATTGTAGGGTGATCCTGGGCACTGGCAGGTGTGGACAAGCTTTGATCAACATGCCTTATCAGTGACAAATTCCCTGTAATTCTGCAGGATGTTGCATCCTTTGGATTTCACATAGGCTAACCCACTAGCTCATTATTCTCATTATGCACATGCCTTTTTCCAAACTTTTCCACACCTCAGACTTTGCTTTCTTTGCCGGTGCAACTAAAACGTAATCGCCAGAGGCCAGCCTCCGTTTCACCTCCTCAGCATCCATTTTTACATCTTTCTCTTAGCTAATCGCAAGCTAAACGCAAAACCTGACCACTCATTTAGCCTACCGCGCAAGCCCAAGCCATGCCCGAGCCCGCGTGAAATGATAGAAATTAAGCCCGAACCCAACCGAACCAATTGGGACCCGGCAAACATTTTCAGCTCTACTGGCTGCACTCACTGAACGCTAATGTGCTAAACTGGAAGTTTGGTGATGTTTTTTTTTTTTATGTAAATGTAAATCAAGTTTCTAAGCCAAGTATACTTGTGTATACGTCTCTGCATTTATTCCATCCGTGAATTAGTGAACACACAGAGCACACAGTGAACATACAGTGAGGTGAAGCACACACTAACCCAGAGCAGTGAGCTGCCTTGCTACAGGGGTGAGGGGTTAGGTTCCTTGCTCACGGGCACTTCAGCTGTTCCTACTGGTCGGATATGGAACCGGCAACCTTTCGGTTCCGAGTCTGAAGCCCTAACCAGTAGGCCACGATTGCCCCTAATAGCATCATGTAGCCACAAAATGTAAATTCTGCTTCCAAAAAAAATAGCAGAGTTTTGTCCCAAGTTTGTGTGGGTGGTTTGGTAAACATTGCCATATGTCAGTGAATGTGAGTGCAATTGAGGAAAATTAGTTTTTCAATTAGTAATGGATTAAATGGCATGTAAATGGATACATATTTAGCCCATTAAAAAGTTTTGAGTTGTTGAAGAAACCTTAATGAGCTGCAGCTTTATACACAAATAGTAGCAGATAGCACAGCCGGTTGGATGGCATTTTGATGAGCATGATCTGCGATGCGATCTGAGAGGGAAAAAAAAGGGTGCCGGCCACTTTTCCGTGTAATGCAGCAGGCACTCTCCCACCTGGAGCAAGATCCAGAGCTACTTCAGGCCCAGCAAATGTAAGCACACCTCCGCTGACCCTTCCAGTGTCTCTGGCCTCCACAGCCATCATTGTTTTGGGCGTGTTGTGGTAAATGATAGATGATGAGTGCAGGGGAGAGCACGCCGGAGGGGTCAGCCTCGCCCAGATGTGATTGGCCGTGGCAGGCTTGGCGCCGAGCCCTGCTGCGAGCGCCGGTAACTGGTGTGTCAGGTGCTCACCCCACCCCCACCCACTTCTTTCCACCAGCTCGCGTTAGCGTGGCTGCCGCGGCCGTCCCCGCGGCCATCTTAGTGCGAACAGACAGCCCCCTCCGCGCCGCTTTTATCACATTAGCTTTAGTGCCAGCGCTTCGTCAGGCCCTTGTGCGGCTGCCACGAGCTGCTCCGCACCGTGGGAGGAGGAGGGAGAAAGACACAGATAAAAATAAAAAGCAGCACTCTGTGACCGGATGCCTCCGCCACAAGCCACCATATAAAAGGAGTGTCTCTGAGAGTACGCTAGGGTGCGTGTGTGTGTGTGTTTGCGGGAAGGTTGGAGGGGCTTGTCTTTTATGGATTTAAAATGAACCGAGATTACACTGTCATCTCTTATTCATTGTTTGCACAGAAGATCACAATTCTCTGCATTGAGGGAGAGCAGATGTGGTCAGTGCTGGTATATCATTTTGCTCACTGTATATTGGGTGTATGCTCTGGGCTGTTTGTGTAGCTGGACTATTTGCCAATAGCCGTTATTGGTGTTTTGTTCTCATGTGATGTACTGGCCGAGACCACTACTACGGGTCAACCCTTGGGGATGATTCAGAGCAAGCTTGTGTTACTTATGCTCAGAGCCTGACCTTGCTGCGAAGTGTGGTATATATTCTGAGAAATGCTCGCCTCTGGAACCACATTTATCTTTGGGTGGAAAAAAATAACAAACTTCATAAATAGGCTTATGTGTGTCACGCAGCAGATGAGACGTTCAGTGGTAATGATTAAAAGTCAGTAGGGTTTTCTACATGACCGTACTCTATCACAGACAGGTCAGGTAAAATCTGCTGTCAAAACAGACTAATATGGAGGTTTAAAGCAAGTCTTAGGTGTGCTGTGACTGCAAATGCTAATCCCCCAGCTTCTGTCAGACAGGCCTCTGATGTAAAACTACTCCTGTAATTCCAAACACATTTCAAGGCAGATGTGGAATGGCATGCCGCATGTTGATTATTATTGGATTATTATGACTGCAATGCATTCTGGTCTATGTGATATGATTTGGGGCCAACGCCCCTATATATCACCTAATGGTACCACCCAAACAGGCTGCCAAGATGGATGGAGCATGCTGTACTGTAATTAGAATTAAACAGCACCTGTGAAATGATGCAATGCAAGAATGCCTGCTTCCAAACAGGAAGGTCTATGCTTAAAATAATGTGTACAGTATCACTTTAATGATGACAAATAGATATCAGAAAGACAATTAACCTTTAATGATTATATCGTAGCAGGGCGCACATGGCGGTCGTAGCAGATCTCCAGACAGTAGCATTATTTTAATTTTAAAAAATCTGCCACAACCCAGTCAAGACCGTTGGAGATACACATAACCTGTTACTAACCACAACTGAAACTTCCTCTGCCCTCCTGAGCAAAACTATCAACAGCTGTTCCCCGAAATGATCTTCACAGATACCCATAAGCCAGACTAATAACACTGTTACATTCCTCCAGTTCTCTACTAGGCTTTGGCCTGCATTGTTGTGATTGAATCATCCTGCAGTGATACGGTGATTAGGCAGTGCCTTTAGTACCCAAGAAAAACCTTGCTTAAGAAAAATCTTTTAACATGAACATACAAAATGGAACTTCATAGCCAACATATTCAACATTTCCGTAAAGATACACAACAAAAGCCAGTGGTTGGTTTTGTCCACTCATTCCAACACCACACAGGGAGTGGCCATGAGCGGACTGCTCCCACACAAAGGAACCAGCCTGTTTCCTCCTCAAATACCCCCACCACAGAGACACTGTAAACAGACCTGCACATCCTAAGGCCTCTCCACACTCTTAATACACAAGATGCAAATGAGAAGAGCTGAGGACTAAATGGTTTCGAGCCCTAGACCCGGCTTCTATGAAATATTAAAAAAGCTTGAGCTAAATTTGGCCTACATCAGGCCTTTTTCTCCGATAGAGGATGGGAATAGGCACGGGCACTTGTTCTGCAGCTGTAAACAAGCATGGCAGCTGCGGATCTTCTGCAGGTACAATAAAACATACATGCTGAAACGCAAGCTGCCCTCGATTTCCTCTGGGCTCTACACACACACACACACACACACACACACTGCTATTTACGTCCTCAGAATTCCTCAAGATAATACCAAGTAGGCATCATGTGTGTTATCTGTGTCAATCACACCTTACTCACACAACATATGGGAGTTTCATCCCCAAAGCTACAGAGCTTCCACTGGGGAGGAGCAGTTTACCAACTGACGACTCTAAAGCATGAATATCACAGCTATGGAGATTACAGATTAAGTTATACAGAGGTCAGCCTTCCAATGAACGTACTGACTCACAGATTCTGTGTCAAATCGCAGGCTGCTCAAAAGAGAAGCGAGTGCAAAAGAGTGCCGAGCAATGCTCCCTCACAGCTATGCCTCTGTTCAAGCCCAATTCAGCTTTTAATAACCCCTGCACTGACAGGAGGTGAGCAGAAAACTGTTTCGCATGAGGCACACTGGGGCATTCACTCACAAAACTGACTGGAATCAGTCCTCAATCCGACAGGAGTGAGAAACCCAGCCACAAACCAAATGCAGATGAAACGGAATACACACAACGTCCCCCCATGCAACCCCCATCAGGGCTAAGCTGCAGGATGTGGTGTGTGAAAATATTTTTATTAGAGGTTTCTAAGCTGTATCAGTACAAGGTGAAAGCATTAAGGCGGGCCCGCATAAAGCCCATCATAATTGAACGGCTTTGGTTATTTCAGTCAATTTACTGCACAAGTCCATTCACTCAGAGCAGGAGAGTGCTGTTAAATGAGTCTGAAAAAGATGGTCTGGGAGGGCAGCCATGATCAGAGTGCTGAATGGAGGGAAGACACATTCATGTATGAATACGGGGAATGAAAAAGGGGGCTGTGGGCATGGTAATTGGATTCAAAGACACAAACACACACACACACACACACACACACACACACACACACACACTGGGACACGTATATTCACATTGCTTGATAAATGTTGGGCAATGAGCCTTAACGTTATTACCTCACATGTCTATTCTAAAAATGGCTGCTAGCCCTTCACAGTTTTTTCCTCCAGTCTTTTTTTTTCTTTTCAGTTTCGGTCCCTTGAAAAAGGGTTTGTGATTTTTTTTTTTGCCTTGGGGTTGCGGGCAGCCTCACGGGCACGGCTCCCGTCACATGAAGGCTGCTGCCGTGCTGTGTAGAGGAACTGAACTTGAGGAACTATTCTGAATTGCAAAGTCTGATTGAGGTAGATCAGCTTCAGCCTCAGCTTCACTCTGGCTGTCAGTAAACCAAGTCCACCAAAAAAACAAATCCCAAAAAAACTGAGCCGGAGAAAAAAAAGAGAGCCGGGGAAAACACAAGCAAGGAAAATATTTGTTGCTGGCAGGAGAGTGTGGTTGGAATAATGCGTTTGCATTATGCTTCCATCATTCCCCTCAGAATTACTCAGCCTTGTACACATGTAGGACCCACTTAAGAACATTTACGCAGGAAGTGCTTGGCAACCATGCAGGGAGAGCAACAACAACAAACAAACAACAAACAGCCCACATTTCTTTCAGGATCATTTCAGCCTTTCATGTGTTTGGAGCAAACAAGCGAGGAGAGATTACAGAGGTAGAGGTGAAAACACTCTCACCCCGGTGTGCCAGATAAGCCAATAAAAGCAGCCTATCGCATTTCAGGCCCACTGATATTAAGGGACATTGCTGAATCCCACCGTTGAACAATGAAACTGTATTAAGTGCCTAGACATTACACACGTCCCAGTTGAATCGTAACAAAGTGATCAACAACTCCTTTGAGAAGCCTTTGAACATTAAATGCGGCTCCTGTATGAAAGCCTGTCCTGCAAAGTCTCCCAATCTGTCTGGAGCTGATAGTGGGGATTTTTAATTGCTTTTTGTGTCCTAATTAGTTCTGTTTATTTCCATTTTTCAAGACAGAGAAACTGCAAAAGCATCACAGCAAGATTTGTCTGACAGAAATATTAGTTAAAACGCACGCACACAAAAGGGCGAAACAAAAGCAGCCAAGTCTCTTTCTCTCCCCGCAGAATCAGCGTCTGGCAACGACGTCACGTCACAAGCGGTCGCCGTCAACCTTTCTTTTTTCCAAGGGCAAAGCTGTCATCGGCACCGCCGCAGCGCCGCGCTGGGGTTGGTTAAGCCGGCCCTGTTGTCTTAGTAACCCACTTTGCATGGTACGAAACAATGGGAGCCAGGAGCCATCCATCAATTTTTGTGAGTGCCATCCATCATCTCAAAGTGCAGCTGACATCCACTTTGCGCCAGTTCCTCTCCGCTGAGCGCTGAGGCAGCGAAAGGCCACGGTGGTCCGGCGCCCGAGATGTTTTCATGCTCGCGCTGCGGGAAAACACTCCACCGAAAGCGCCCGGCGGGCATGGAGGAGGAAGAGGACCACACTGAAGGCACCTGACTCCCATCATCATGACACCTCCTGGGCATTTCATGCGCCCATAAAAGGACCCTGCCCATGTGTTTTTATATACACGTGTCACTCTGCTTCGCCTTGTGGCCATCATTGTACATTTTTTCCAGTTGAAAATATCACAATCCCTTCTTCAAAGGCTGAGAGAGAATATATTTTTCAGCCGATGGGGATTTCACAGCGCATGTTATTTTAGCAGAGGCACTGCGTGGAGAATGGATCGGCGGCGGTGTCGTGCTGGCATGCTGAGGCCCTCGTCTGGGCGCGCCTGTGTGTGCCAGGGGTGGCCGCCATGACAGACGTGCCACAGGATGCTGTGGGTGTTCGGCTATTACTCACCAGTTCCCACGTCTGGCTGGGATTCATCTCGGTCATGTGACCCGGCTCCGGCTTCATCTGGCATCTCTCATCTCCTCTTGTCCTATCAGAGGAGGAGCAGCTCTGACAAGAAAGTGACACACTGAAAGGGCTGTGGGGCCGGCGAGGGTTCGCTTGCTCGGCACGATTGACTGTTGTCCGCTCTCTCTCGACAGGTCACATGGGCAGGGAAAGCATCGGGCAGATCTTCCCGCCTTTCAACTTCACAGAGGGAGGACTTCAAAACCAGAGTCCGACTGCTCGGGTTCCCATCTCTTAAGATGCGCATGAGACGCATCCCTATGATTTCCCGTGATCCTGCAGTGAGCAAGAAATTCCAAGGAGCTGGAAGCTTTCCTCCTTTGATATTGCTAACCTACTTAGAGATTTGAAAGAGATGAAGAGAGGCCACAGATTCCTTCTATAGATCTCTAAAGCTGTGTATAGGAGATAGCACAGCCTCCGGTACACTTGGTCTGATGCATTGCACCAACCTACTGTATGTTCCGGCTTGTGGTAAACAAATAGGAAATATACTGATATGGTCCAAAAAAATGCTTTGAAGATCAAAATCAAATGGGGCGGGATCATTTTCAGTGATGAATGCATCTGGAAGATTCCATGTCTGTGTTTTTGCATGCCAATCAATTAAATGGATAAAAAGGAGAATGATTAGTCTAATAGAGTGGCAACTTAATGGCAACATAGATTTCAGGCAATTAAGCTAATTACTTCATTTGATTTACATTGCTTACTTGCAGACTGTGCATTAGTGTGGTGTACAGATGGGCATTGTGTATTGGCAGGGGACCACACAGTCAAATCAAGAAACCCTAACAAACTCAAATCTGGCATGAAATGGCTGCATTACAAGTCTGGCTGGCAAAAGGATGGAAAATCCCCCAGAATGAATTTGTTCGTGATGGCAGACCACACTGTGTACAAATATTAAAGGATAAGCTGAGGACATACGTCACGTCATAGATAGACAGGGAGCCACTGACAGATTAACCATGATTCCTCCTCAAGCTGGCTCTACAGGAGACGGCTCATCCATGAGCTAACGTGATATTCCCTTTTTGAAGTGAAGTGGCTATTTTTTAAACTGTTGTGTGGGGTTACTTATTTTCTATTCATTTTCCATTCACACCCCGTGTAACTAGCTCCACCCACTGCATCATTGTGTAAAATGCTAAAAAGTGGACAAAGGGATGGGAAGGAGGATCTCAGATGACTAATGAGTCTCTATCAGCATATGAAAATAATACTCACATGGCATGGGCTGGGGATGGGGACGGTGCATCGCCCATAACGGCGTTGAGAAGTCCCGAATGGTTAACTCTACATCAGTATTGGCCTCTACATTATTTTAAACCGTAAATGGCGTGTTAAGTAATTTCCAACCCAAAATTACGTTAAATTACGTTACATTACTAAAAATTACCTTAATATTAACAAATTTGGAACACATTTTTAAGTATAGAGAACATTTTTAATCCATTTATTCTGAGCAGTATGTTGCCACAAGACCTATGCACTAAGATGATGTGTTCGGTCAACCTGAAAACGCACTTTAGATCGGCGTGGCCTGGATAGTGCCATTCACTTGTAATTCCCTCCTACTGCTGAGGTCATGACACGCGACATCGGTGATGAAATAGACCTCATGACCCGTCCAAGTGGAGTAGGCCTGTGCTCATCATGCTTTCGTGGCTGCCATCGATTGCGGCGATGACAGACGAGTGATGGGCGTAGCACTGTTCGCGGCCCTTTTGCGACAATGCGATGCAAATGCATGCGGACAGCATCTCAACCTCAAAGGACAAGCGTAAACAGTTTAAGTACGTATTGATCTTTCCATGTCACTGGATTTAATAGGATTTGCCATCCTGAATGAAACTACATCTGGAACTTTCTCTCCTATAGCGAGTAGCCCATGAAATACGCACATTGATTTATCCTTGCCACACTCCTTGTCATAACTCTTGTTATAACACATTGCCACTTTGAATTTCCTGACTAAATCCAATCATATGACCAGAACACAGGTTTTCACTTTTAATCACTGTCCTAACTGCACCTCCACCAAGGTCTACCCAATGCAGCTGGACGTAGATACAGAAGAGTTCTGTAACACAGCCATGCAGACTGATTCCAAATACTGCCTAGTGGCTTTCACTTCTAAACACCCATTTGGCTTTCTGCCCCAGCAACCCTCTGTCTCTCTCCTAACAAGCCCTAGTCTGGCAGGGCCCACCCCAGCATAGCACAGCAGCCTCCTCCAGGTCTCAGTCCAGAGGCCTCCTCCCTTGCGTAGCCTAATAGCTCTCTCTCCAACGAGGCTTAGACGTTTCCCTGCATTGTATAGCAGGTATCTGTTTAACACAGCCCATTAGTCTCCAGCTAAACATACACAATGAGCTACGCAGCATAGTGTTTTCCTCCCCAGCATAGACTCGGAGTCCCTTAACACACAAGAGTAGCTATCCTCCTCCCCTGATACAGATTCGAAACAACAACCCTACCCTGCAGAGCTGCTCTGATACAGTCTCACTCGGCCCCTTTTTCTGACAGCAGATTGCACATGCAGCAGCAGGCCAGTGATTCACAGACTCAAACAGCCTGTGGTTGCATGAAATGACTCAGCAATTAACACAAGATTTGCCCTTCAATTGATTCCATTTCTAGCGTGCACACAGCCCTCATTGCTTTCCCCATTGTTGTTGTGGAGAGCGCAGGCTTTCCCACTCTCACTTCCTTAAAGCAGTGGGCATTTTGAGGCATTACTAATTCAAGGCCGGTTGCAGCAGTCAGAGTGCGAGTGTCTTAATGTGATTTCTACATTATTTATCCCTTCCCACATTTATCCCTTCCCGAACAAGCAGTTCCTGGGGAAACACGGCCTCACATTGTGTCCTTAAGTGTCACCAGTGACATGTTGTTAGACTAATTACTGTTAGCATTGTAACATGATAGGCCTCCCTCCAGCTATTCTCCTTTCTCTGCCCGTCACTTTCATGCAGGCATGGTTATTAACACCCACACCTTTCAAATCACGCCCCACGAGCCCTTTAGTGGGACCGAGCCGCTACCATAATCTTGCCATAATATCGGAATAATGTTTGGAGACTGATGCCTGATGATCTTTCACATCAGGATGACAAATGACCAACACTCAACTTTTGTCAAATGAATCATAGCGCATGGCCACAGAGCGGGGCCTTGCCTAGGCCTTGTGCTCTGGTTTAGCCTGCGCCGGTGAAGGGGGCGGGTTCGTTTTCTCTGATGATGACAAGCACTCACTGCACTGCATTACAAGAAAATTACCTCTCTTATTGACATCGAGATCATCCATCTAGTCTCTCTGGGAGGATGTGGCAGGCCTTCTCTTAAATTGGATTGTGTCTCTCATCGTTGTGTGTATAAACGAGATGGATCTTATGGCACGAGATTTAAAATCACTATTTGGCTGCTGCTGAGACACTGAACATAATAAACGATGATAAACAAGCCTGAGTTGGTCTGAATGGTATTCATGAAAGTATTCACACACTCAGCTGGACATTCGTGGAGGGGGCAGTTGGGATTGTTCAGGCAAGAAAGAGGAAATAAAATACTCTGCTGCTTCCTGTTGATGTCACGTGTGGAGAGCCACTAGCCCTATGAATAATATGCTTGGTAGTCCACCGATTAAGGATTTATAGGGTTCTCTCCATTCATCATTCCTTCCCGGAATCCATTATTTCTGGTTTCTTTCTTTTGTCAAGGACAAGGTTGTGGGTGTTGAGTTAAAAGGACTTTTCAACCCTAGTAGAATGGTTAAATTTAGCCACTGTTTGCATTTTCCCCCTCTACCCTCCCCTCACCCTCTCCTGTGCTCAGTAAGCGTGCCTTCGGTACCTGGTCTGTGTTCTGTCGGTGTTTCAGAGAGATTTCTGGAATAATGTGCGCTGCGGATCTGAAATGGTAATGAGTGATGTACCGAGCTGTTGAGCATCACTGCCTCTGGTTTGTTTTCAGGCATCGGGGGATTAGCATATTTAACAAAGCTGCTAAAATAAAATGAGCATTCCCCCATCCTTTACTCCCCCAAATTCACCAAACTGTTCCAGTGATTTATGTCAGATTCTGATGCGCAACAATCACACTCAATGCATCAGGCGGTTCCAATCCACTTAATCTTTTGTATGACAATCATTACCCGAGAACAGAGGATGTTCCGCAATTGTACTTGGCAGTGTATAACCACACATTGTAAGATTAACAATAAATAACATCAACATTAAGTGACACTGATGTGGTTTCTTACAAAGATAGCGTATTGTAGCTTGCAAAGTGAGAGCTACCATGTCAAGCCATCTGACCCAACGTGATAGCTCTTTATAAAATAATCTGTCTTCACAGAAGAATTGTATCAAAAAATAAAAACAATAAATATTAAATAGCAATAAAATATATTGGGTTAGAAATTCCTAGCAGGTTGTACTTATAAATCCATTCACTGAAAAATAGAGCAAGTACTCACAATGCTTTTGAGATGCATTTGTTAGAAGAGAATGTTCAGCCTTTCAAAGCTAGTGATGGAATCTGGAAAGGTAGTTATCCTCAGGGGTTACTCAGGCCTTACCTTCTGCTGGCTTCTCCTCCCATACTGTCATCCTCAGAGTAGATAGCCCACATAGGAATGAGGAGCTTTACTGAAGCAGAAGATTCCCATCACCAATTAGATTTTAATTATCAGAAGCACCACTTTGTTCATCAGCAATGGGGTCATTTTCATTTCGGCTGATGAAATCACTTAGAGATGTTTTAGGGGCCCTATAATATGGGCTGATGGAAAAAAGAATGCCCAGATTTACATTTGCTTGACAAATATTTTCACAGCGCCGTTGTACATGGCGGGGAATGCACAGATGAGCACGCTCTCCACTCCCTCTGGGTGCCAGAAAATCATTTTCAGCATAGTAATCCTTGCTATGCCATAGCCATAGAATATGTGCTTTTCTCATGTTCTATTCACTGTTCTTAAATAGTCTCAGAGTGTAGGCTACTTTCAACGAAACTAAATCTGGGGGTTCCTGTGGGGTGCTGTGTGTGTGTGTGTGTGTGTATGTGTGTGTGTGTGTGTGTGTGATACATGTCAAAATAGATGATGGGCACTTCTGCTAATTTCTGGGTAAGTGGATGATGCTGTCCTGGACATACAGTAAATACAGAAAATTGCTGTAGCGAAAAAGCCAGCATCAGGAAAAACGTCCTGAAAAGACCATTCCTTGTGTGCAAATCATTTGTGTAAGAAGACCAATTATCAATTATTGTACATGCAGAGGAAAGGTCCCATTTTGCTCTATTTTTAATAACACCAGCGGACCATAAAAAGCTGTATGTCAGTACAAAATGAACTAGTAAATATAATTTGTCAGTTTTTATTAGATCTATGGGAATTCTTATATGCAAAATGATGTTCATCAATGTAAAGTGTTGTTCATCTTGTGAAACTAATTTTTGATTACAAATGAGTGCAGTAATTTGTTTTCCATCTTTCTCCTGTTATGGTCCGTGTACAGGGCTCACACTGTGTAGGACACCCTGGGACCAAGCTCCTTTGAACATTTACACTCCAGAGAACGCACACAGTCGTTGGCTTCTCCTCTCCTCGCCTCCTTTTAGGATTCTATTTGAGCAAGGCGGGTTCAAATGCTTCCCTCCCTAGCTCAACCAACTCATATCAAATACACAAAAAGAACATCAAACATGGCCACAAACAAACAAGAAAAAACAAAATATCTTTGAGGGATTCCACAAGTCTCAAAGATAAAAAGCCGAAGACTGTGTCCCGGGAGGTTAGTAATATCAGAGAGAGGAATTATAACGGGGAGTCACATAGGCAAGTCTTGGTGGCTACACGTTAAGTATGCTAGCTGGGGGAGAAAGCCAGAGCAAGTGACATCACCACCCAAGCATTTCACAGCAGCAACCCTGGCTTTAACATCACACATGCCCAAATATACGAGAGGTGTTGTGTGGCCATGCCATGCTGAAGTAAAGGCCCTTGAACTAAAGCAACCCCGGGACACGGTATAGGCCAGAGGCTGGGGCTATTTTTGAGCAGGCAGTGTTACTCATCAGAGCCAGTGCACTTGTGTGAGATGGCAGGAGGTGCCAGACTGGAGCGGCCAGCTAATTGTTGGATTCAGCTCATGGACGTCTGTCTGACCTCCATGTCCTTGGCCTTGAGTGAGTCGAGTGAGGTGGAAGCCCACTAGCAGTGAGGGACACTACCTGCATGTTGGCTGCTAATGCTGTAGAGAGGCAGACAATGACAAGGGTGTGTGTGTATCTGTGTCTCTCTCTCTCTCTCTCTCTCTCTGTGTGTGTGTGTGTGTGTGTGTCAGCATGGTAAAATTTTCATGCCTTACATTTGCACTGAAATTAATTCAACATATTTTGTTTGAAGGGGTATTTTTCAGACCGGAACAGTATGTTATCTGGTTAAATAAATGTTCATAGTTACATTTGTGTTTATTACTTATAAATGCAGTGGTCTAATTTTTGTTTTTGGTAATGTAGCTTGACTTAAAACCACACCCATCATTACCCTATGGTAGCTACTCAGTGTTTGCAATATCATTTCATTTCATTACATTCTTTGAGATGCAGTGTCTCCCTTCACAAGAAATAATGATAAAAAAGAGATTATTTGGAGATTAGCAAATAATAAAAAAAAAAACATACATTAGAAACCATACAGAATGGCTGGCTTCATACGTTCACGGTTCACAGGTGTTACCTGCCACCTTTCAGCGGAACACCCCTATATAGTGCCCAACTTTGAGGGTAGCATGAGAAATACATGATGAATATAACATATTGGTACACATGTAAACATTACCCACCTTATAATTACAGTTTTTAAAGCTTGCATTCTAGCCTGTTATGTAAGTCACGGTATCGGAGGCACTCTCTTATTATTGCCAAGTCGCATCACAAAGACACCGCGTAGCTCTCCCCTGTGCTCCCCCATCAAAGCGCTGATTGGAGGAGAGCGAGCAGCGTGGATGCTGCCTGCTAACTGTAGCTTCTCTTCATCCTGGGAGACAAGCCTGTTCTGGGTCTTTCAAAATCTTCCTTAGACCTGTGCAGGGAGCTGTGAGTTTGCGATTCAGCTGCCACCACTGCGCTCCGACACTCATTTCACGTAATGCCAACGTCCCTGTCAACACGGTGAATCCCTCGCTGGTCCGTTCATCGCTCAGACAGGACGGACGGGCGAAGTTAAGTATGCCAGCTCCAGTTTCTCACCGGACCTTGCCAGCTGGACACGTCCTGGTCGCATGGTAAGTAATGTGACTACGCGTGTGTAATTGATGCTAACATTATTTTGGGTGTGTTTGCAGCTTCCTCGAAAAGGGACCCACACCTGTATAGACAACGCAGCCAAGCTGTACAGCCTCGGCTGCTCAGCTGTATACTTGCGGTAGCAATAGCACCGCATTGATGTCTTTCACCCGTCATGTGAATAGTCAGGGGAATTTTCTAACTACAATATATGTCTTTGTAGTGTTGCTTTGCTGTTCTAGATGACTTTGTACAGTTACTGAACACATCACACAAAGCATTGCATCGGAATTGTGCTCACTGGTAACGCTTACAGTAGACAACCAGTGAGTGAAGAAACCGAGGCGCGTTACCATCTGTAAAAGTATTTACGCTACATCTAAATTCTGAATTAAATTTGACCGACTGGATACAGTGACCTTAACAATGTTCAGCTATGTGTTAATATTTTGTGTGGAAATGACTCAGGTTCTTTTAAATCCGCTGTCGCCAAGTAAGAATGACAGATATGTCTCATCTACTTGCCTCAAGGTAAACAAAAGCTTATTATAGCATAGTCAGTGACCACTCAGTGTCACAGTGACTGATGCGCAAACTCTCCGAGGGACTATGTGAGGTTTATTTACATACAAATGGCCATTTGTTTTGTTTAGAATATTTTTATATTCAAATGAAACTACACTGTCAGTGAACACCTATTTGCCAGAAGTAGACCATATCAGTCATTTCAGACATATTTTGTCTTCTGCACTTTGTATATTCAATTAATCACTGAAGTTATGACTTATATGTTGACCATATTCTTGTATTGCATAAGGTCTCAAACAGGTAAAACTGTCCCATAATCTCAAAATAAGACACATACCAATGCTCCAAATTAATAAGTATGTGTAGCTGACTGTTATGAATGAACATTTACAGGTTGTTTCGCCTCACCCCACGGATAACTCTTATCACGTCGTTTGTGTTAGCCGGGAAGCCCCTTCTCTAGTGGAATGGACAGCTCACAACAACACAGAATCTAATCTAATCAGAACATTTAATATGGCAAAACTTGTAATTATACACAATCACTTTCATATCCAACAGATCAAAGCCATTACAACTGCTTTTCTGCAAACAGCCTTTTTGGAAATAAGGTTTTGAAACCAGGGTGATCGGTGCAGACATAGCGTCAGCACCCAGACTCGGTCGGAGGTCCATATGGGCAGACTCAGCTCATCAATGGGTCTATGTGAGCACTGTGGTGCCCCTGTACGCAGCAATAGAGGCACTGAGGAACAGCTGCTATCTGCGGAGCCCGACTCATAGCCTATGTGGGGTGGGGAGGCTGTCTCCGAATGCAGGGTCCCTGTGCTAATGACACGAGCGTCACAGATGGATGAAAGCCCTCTCGTCGGTGAATTGTTATGGTTGTTGAAGGGGCGCGCAGAGCGAGGCTGGTGAATACCTTACCATATTTTAGCATCATTATGGGCCCCACTTCACTCCCCACCTGTCCAGTGTGCACCAGTGCCCAAATGAATCCGCAGAGGGTTTCGGTCTTTGGTGGTGGTGGAGAGGAGACAGGAGCACACCCGACCTTGTTCGCGTCCTTGTTCCCTTCCAAGTGGGCTGAGTGTGGGTGTCAAACTGGCCCATTTAAAAATCAAAACAGTATTATAAATATAGTTAAGTAAGTTCAACCAGGTTTTTTTTAAATTACATATGAACACAAATTTGATGGTGCATTCCCTCTTATTGTTGTCACATTATTTAAAAGTACATTTTTAATGTAAGAATATTGTGATTTTGTAATCTGTATTGTTCCCTGCATCATCTGTTGTACTGTGCATACGTGGTACAGTAATTCCAAGCAGATTTGACTGTTGTTTCTTTTTTTGCTGTTGAACAATGTCTCGTATAAACCAATTTGTTCCAAAAGAATGAGTGTACAGTAAACAAAGTACTCGCATGCGTCTCCAGAGAATCCTACGCTTCTTATCTTTTTCTGAATGTCCTCATGAAAGCGTAAATGTAGCCTGACACAAGGAGCGTGGTCCGTATTCTTCAACAGACAATTAAATGCCTTGCGCAAGCCAGCAGGCCTTGATTCACATGCACAAACACACAACACACACACACACACAAACACGCACACATAAACATGCACACAGGCACATGGACGCACAAGCACGCACACACGCACACACACACACACACACACACACACACACACACATACACACACACACACTCACAGTCTCACAAAAACTTCTGGCCAGAGAGCATGATAATTAGCCGTCCTATTTTAATCCACTGTGAATGTGTTTGGACGTGAGTCTGTCACACTGATTGCCTTGTGGGATTAAGAGCCTCAGCTGAATAAGTTAACCAGTGTAGGAAGATGAGGCGCATTCACCTTCAGCACAATTCCTCACACATTTTTTTTAGTCTGCCTCCAAACACACACACACACACACACACATGCACATGTCCCTTCCCTCACAAGTTCCACTCATACACCCCTTGGGCCTTGCAAAACCTTTGGTGCTGCTCATCAGACACACACACACACACACACACACGCCTCCGAGCAGGGCTGAGTGTGTGTACTCCAGAACCACCTTCCCCTAAGCTCTGGAGACCCTGTGTGGAGCCTTCTTTCCCTACCCCTGCATAATCACTCCTCCGTGAGCAAAGGTGCCACTGCTTATTGTGTTGAATGTGCAGCCCCTCAGCTGCCGCTAGGATGACTTGGTGAAGGCACTAATTGCGTCTGACTATTTTTTCTCTCTCTCTTTTTTTTTATTTCCTGCACTCTACCAAAATGAAAGATAACCGCCGCACCTTCCCAAGCTTCCTGAGGCAGAGCAGGGCAATGATCTCCCATCGGAAAGCGTTTATAGTTGAGCTACGGTGATGAATGGGGCCCGGAATGGTGAAAGAGGATGAGGGCAGGGAAGGCTCAAGCTCTTTTTTGGGGGAGCGCGAGTGAGTGAGAGAGAGAGAGAGAGAGGAAGAGAAGATCATGCCATCTGTCCCATTCAGTGAGTCACTCCGAGTGAAAACAGGTTTCAGAGAGGAGTGCGGCTTGCCAGCAACTCTTTGTTTGTGGTGTAGACAGCCCGGTCTACACGTATTACAGCTGCTGAATAAGCCAATTGATTTGAACCTGAGTCGCACTAGGTGAGCCTGAAAGATTTGCTTTTAGTTAAATGAGCAGCGCGCTGCTTATTAAGCAAGGCTTTGGCTTGGCATTGTACAAGCTAAGACTATAAGCCTGCGCGGTTTGTTGCCTCTGAGTGATTTACTGTGTCCCTTTTAACAGTGGCCTTTCCCATTTCAAACAGTAGGTGATTATCAATCTTTAAATGTCACCGGAGCTTTCTCTGTGGGAGACAACGATGACACGGAGTAGAAATCATTATGGCTATGCCAAGAACAACCACCTCCGCTAACATTAGCCACAGAGGTAAAATAATTGCTTGACATCCTATAACTTCAGCCCATCAGAATATCTGTGTGTGTGTGTGTGTGTGTGTGTGTGTGTGTGTGTGTGTGTGTTGACAAATGCAGGAGTCTATGCAGATGCAGACATTCAGTACACTAGCTACTAATGGAATGAGTGGAAGAGCTTTGGTAATTATCGGTGGTGTGGGGCCTGTGCGTGGGTCTTACTCATTTTGCCTGTCACCTCTAATAGCCTAATTATGCATTTGGAATATTTCAGAAACTTGATTTTGTGATTAAGAGCATCTCCTGGATATTTGTGTTTTCAATTCATGATATGCACCTGGCACGAGTTTCCACCAGCTGACTGTAGCTGTGATGAATATTGCAAATTATAATCAACTCCCACTTCAACTTTTAATTTGCTGTGTCTCTTAGGGATTGCTCAGAATCCAACTGGGACATGTTAGAGAAATGAATGGTGATTTTCTTAATGTCATCAAGTCCCCCTGAACATGTATTTGTCACTGACGTCAGCCTGAACTGACTCACTGTCTCCTATGATTTGTGCAGGTTGGGGGTTACACAAGGTGAAAGATTGGAGATGATTTTCCTGTCAGAAAGATTAGTCATCTTTTGGCCATGGGAATTTATACATGCAATAATGATATTTAAAAATGACTTTTCTTTATTAAATTTAGTACTCTAGCTCCAAGTTTGTCAGAGGGCTATGACAGAATCAGAGTAGCTAACTAAGTCATTTGTAATGCTCCTCTTTCTCCAGTTCTTTCTTTCAACCATACTGTTTGTTCACATATACCCTGACATGGAGTAAATATTGGGTTACATTTTACTTGAATGTATCTACATAAGACTGACATGAGTCATGAACCTGTCATAAACATTATAAACAAGTCATAAACGTTAATTGCAACTGACAAGTGACAAATGACAAGTTAGGGTTAGGATTAAGGTTAGTGTCATTTGGTTTTTGTCATGACAAGTTAGGGTTAGTGTTAGGGTTATGACAGTGTCATGTAACTCTTATTTAGAAGTAAAGTGTTACCAAATATTGTCATCATGATGGTCTTGGATGCATTGTTGCAGAACAATGTACTGGAAGGTTTTCATTGCCATTGAGCGCTCCGAGTACATTCACGGTGATGTACAATAACACTCTCTGCCTGAATAATAATTACTTGGATTCACATCTACAAAAGGTAGTCTGTTTTTTATGCGTATTAAAGTCACGCATTACTCTCTCTAGCCCTAAGGGAGCTGGGGGTATTGGCAGTTACATGAAAGGGATGCACTGAGCATGCCCAGTAAAGCTTTCTCTCTCTCTTTCTCTCTCTCTCTTTCTCTCTGGATTATGGGCGCCAGAGCTTTCTGGGGGGAATTTTTTCGGAAAGGCGCATCTCCGACATTTAGCGAAGAGGCATCCTGGTGAGGAGCACAGCCATAAGCGGAGGTAAAACACTGATCACCAGGCTTACTGTTCCATCTCCAGCTGTAGGACACAGCGGGGGGAGGAGTCTTAGGTGCTGAGCATTAGCAGTCGTTAACACCTCAAGAGAGGCATTGGTGATGTTCAACTCCCTCATAAAACAACTCAACTTTTCAGGTCAAGTCAGTCCTTGGATAAGTTTTATGGACATCAATACTTCATGCAAATGTAATCATGGCAGTTCCATAATCAAGCATATTTTCTTACTCAACAAGGGAATTGTTTGTGATGGCTATGGTGAGGATATAGGAGACAGTAATAGCTGGTAATAGACAGGTTGTCAGCTTAGAGAAGTCTTTGCCCATCAAAGAGATGTGTGTGCAAAGTTGTGCATGAAATATGCATCGATGCCAGTGGAATAAAGAACAAAGGCCTAACTGAGTGTTTGTCGCAGGGGGATATCGGAAGCGCTTACTTATTAAACAGCTTCACCCACCTCCCCCTCCACCCCTCCACAGCAGCAGCTGTTGGGAGCGGATGTGCAGACGCTTTGAGTGCCAGGAAACGAGCGCGTGTGATCGCCCTCGCTGTCGACATGACAGACGAGGAGCTGAAGACTCCCTACCTGCAATGGCGGTCTTCTTCTGTCTGTTTCTCTTTCTCTTGCTCTCTGCTTCGCTATCAGAGTGTCTGAGGGTTCCATTCAGTTTCTTTCTGTCCCTTTTGAACATTGTCTCTTTCTTGTTCTCCCTTCCTTACACATCCTTTTGTTCACAATCTCCTTTTCTCTCTCTCTCTCTTTCTCTGTCTTTCTCTCTCTCAATTGAACGCTGCACAGATGTACCGCTCATTCCCCCATTAACAGCTCATTGAGTACAAGGAGCATGAATTTTATGATGCCCAATCAGATGCGATTCATGGATTTCTCATGTAACCACAAGGTACACGAGTCTAATTATGTAAACAATGCAGGCAGGAGTTGAGGATGTCGACACAGAGGTGGCACAACGCTAACAATATGCTTAAGAACACCAATTAACAAACTCTTCTTATTCACATCATACTGTATGGTAACAACACTATGCAGAACGAGACGGTACGGTATGCAATTCTACCTCCGCATCGACTGGTAGGACATACACATCTGTCCTCTCTGTATGGCATTGTCTGTAATGAAGTCCTTTTGTTTGCAAGCTGCAGGCTGTATTCTATCAGACACAATGATGAAAAATAAAGTGCATATGCTGCGAATAAAGGGCCAGCCAAGCATACAGGGGTAGCTGTCAGAGACGTCATACTGTACCTCACAGAAAGGTTATGGTGTAGAAATACCCCCGCTGGAGGAGGATTCGTATAATGCCACTGCGTTCCACAGGCTTTTTGTAACGGGTGTGTTCCTGGAGAAACAGGCAGTAAAAAGGCCGTGCCATGCAGGGTATCACCTAATGAATTGGCCCAACGGACCTCCTCACTTTCTCAAATTTGCACATTTGCAATTTGTGGCCCTTAATAGCGTGTCTCGCAAGTATGACCTTACATTATAATTAGTTGTGTCCGGGACCTCCTGTCAGAGCAAATTTCAGCGGCCACGGGGGAGAGCATGCTCCACTGACGACCGCAAAACGTGTGGAGAGGGGGAGAGAGAGAGAGCAAGAGAAAGGGGGAGAGAGAGGGAGAGAGGGAGAGGGAGGTAGAGGAAAACTGAGCAATATAGAAAGTGAGCAGTGAGGAGAAAGAGAAGGAGTGTTTGAAAAAACAGTCTTACAGTAGGCACCTCAGTGAGGCAAATTGGAAAGGGAGTGGTGGATAGGGGTGGGTAGTGTGTGTGTGTGTGTGTGTGTGTGTGTGTGTGTGATGGGGGTGGGGGGGTTGTAGGGTTGGTGGGTGGATGGGAGGGGAGGGGAGGGGGGAAGGAAGGAGAAGCGAGCTCCAGCAAGCGTTTGCCTTTCTGATGAATGTTTATGGCTCTTTTTTGAGAGCCAATTATCTGCCGGTGTGTGAGTCATGGAGATCATTTAGGGGGGCTCTCTCACTCTGAGGCGCCACAGGACACGCAGCACTCAGCAAGGTAGGGGAGGCACTGGGCTGGCCATTACACATACCACTGGCTCCGCGGTCACGCTATCCTCTCCTCACCTTTCCCTCACTTCCTCTCATTTGCACTCTCTCACTCTTTTTCTCTCTTTCTGCCTTGTCACTCACTCATTCGCAAATTCACCCTCCTCTTTTTTCATCCTCAATCCATCTCTGTCTCTGTCATCTCTCTCTCTCTCTATCACTTTCTCTCATTGTCTCTTTCCCTCTCTCTCTGTCTGTTTCTCACGCTTCATGCTCTTTCTGACATGTACACTTCCTGTCTCGTGCTCGGCTTCTCTCCATGCTGTGTTTTATCTTCTCTGTTTCTCTCCTCCTCTCCTCTCCGACATGTTTTCCCTCTCTCTCTCTACCCCTCTCTCTCTTTCTCTCTCTCTCTCTGTCTGTTGCTCACTCCTTTCTTCCTCTCGTTGGCTCTCTCCCGACGTCCTCTTTGCACACTCCGTTTGTATCTGTGGGAATCTCCTGACCTTTTTGCTGTACTTAGCTGCTTCACGGGGCATTCCTCTCTCTTGCTCTCTCTTGCTCTCCCTTTCTCTCTCTTGCTCTCTCTTGCTCTCCCTTCCTCTCCCTTTCTCTCTCTTGCTCTCTCTTGCTCTCTCTTCCTCTCTCTTCCTCTCCCTTTCTCTCTCTTGCTCCTGCTCTGGTGCTCTGCTCTCTCATTCTTTCTAGGGACACAATCAGTGCGTCTCTCTTCTTCTCTCCCTCTCCTCTGTGTCTGTTTTGCCTGCTCTCTCTCTCTCGCTGTCTTTTCCTATCCCACTTTTCTTGACATTAATCTGACATCTCTGTGTGAACTGTTGAGGACATAAGTAAATAGTGTGTGTTTATATGTGTGTGTGTGTGTGTGTGTGTGTGTGTGTGTGTGTGTGTGTGTGTGTGTGTGTGCTGAGTGACCACTCAGCTCGGTGTCTGCAGTGCTCCCCCAGGCCCTGCAGCAGTGCGGGTGATGGAGAGGTGCTGGGCAGGAGAGCTGTGGTGGTCCCCACCAGGAGTGCAGGCCTCGGCCCCCCCGTCTGCATTAGCTGGGGTTGCGGGAGATTTATGACCCCGGGAGCACAATCCCGTCGGCCACGAGGCGGCGGTCATAAATCAGACAGAAGTGGGTCAGAGCAGGTCAGCTGTTTTTTTTTTTTTTTTTTTTTACGCTGGCGGCCAAATCAACCTGCTGATGACACAAGTCTCCATTCAGCCACCTTCTCACCCAACACCCAAACCCCTGGCTCTTCACCGCCTGTGTGGGCCAGGCATGGCTAGCCTCTAACCATGACGTTTGGTTTGATGTTTGGAGAGTCCAGTGCTTGGAGTGTCCGTCAGCCTCCGTTCTCACAGGTCATAAGTGCCTCGTCCATGTTAGCGAGCAGCTTGGTCAGCTCTCCCGGGGTCCCTCACCCTCTCTCGGGGCTTCTGTGCCTGGGAACGTAGCAGCGTGGTAGCCATGGCCAGCGGATGTCAGTACTCCTCCATGTCAGTACTCCCCGGTGTCAGCACCGGTGATTACACTCAAGGGGAATTGTAATAATTGATTACTGCGTTGAAGTGCTGTATTGAAGTGGAATGATGAGGAGGAGAGAGAGAAAGAAATGTGGGTCAGGTTGTTCTCGAACTCTTGTAGTCTTTAGGACGTGCGCTGACTGGAAAATCACATGAATAATCACCACAAATTAAGTTCTTGCATCAAACACAAGCTTTGATTTTTCTAGACAGCCACTGTAATCTTAGATTGTGTTCTCTTTCAAAAACGGGTTGTATCAACACCTGAGGTTCTGCCTGCTCAGGTTGTCGAAATTGAAATAGCACACTACACACCTGCAGACCAATAATAGAAATCTTTGGAGAAGTCTCATTTATTCTCAACACAGCTAATGTGTCATGTGCTCTGCTATGCTGTCTCTGTTCTGTTTTGCTTATTTTAGTCTCTTTGTGTGCATATGGAAACAGATTTAGTAGTATAATCCATTACATGCAAATGGCACCAAATGTACATTGTAAATGAAATAGCATGAAATGTATCTGCAAATCTTTCTTAATCGAACACTGTGGGGCATGCATCAAACATTTAAACCCCATAAAGTCTCACCCTAATGGCATACTGCCAAGCTCCACACGTCTCTCAACCTGGTAAGTGTGCTGGGTGTTCAAGCACGTCAGTATAAAAACAATGAATCTAATTATCGTGATTCCTTTCCTTCCAAAGTAGTCTTGATTTGGCTTTGTCTCCATGGCTCACCAAGGTCTTCCTGATAGTGTGTAATGCCACCCGAACCCCCACCACCCCCCAACACACACACAAAAAAGAGTGAAAGACAATGGTGAGAGTGCGAGGAGCGATGACCTTTTGGAGTGAAATGTTAATTTATCTGCCATATAAAAAGAGCACGTATGGCTGCTGAATACTGAGCATGTAAATGCTGCCTTTCTACATTGACCAGCGTTGCTTACATTCAGATTATGTACAGTTCAGTGGCCACTAAGCGCGCCTAGGCCCAAGTCTCTGGTCTTATTATGTGTTTATTGGTTAGTAGAGAATGCAAATTGCGATGGAATTCCTCTGGGGTCGGAGACATTGTATTAGTGGTTGATATTGTGGTCTCCACGTTGTAACGGCGCGCTGTGATTCCTTGCTATGAAGACGGCCTCCGATTGGCTCCCCGCAAGAAAGGTCACAGCTGATGCAGAAAAGAATAATGATTTTTTTTTTTCATTCCTGTCAATCACCGCTTGATTAAATATTTGCTTCATGCCTCTGCATGCGTGGTAAGAGTAACACCCGGTCCGGTATGCTCTTTGGGTTCTCCTTGAAAATTGTAAGAGTAAGGAAGCCACAGCAATTCACCTTCACTGTCAAATGAGATGGGTTTGTGAAAGAATGTGTGCCTTTTTCGGCATTTGAATAGGGATTTTTTTTCCAGCTACAGAGAAGTAGAACGACTTCAAAGCCTTCCCCTCACTCTGAGGCTACAGATAGAGTTCTGTATTTTACTCTGAAAAGTGCTGTCTGGCCTGTGGTTGTTTTGGGTGGACCCAACCCATCTCACGCGCACATGGGGCATAATGTTTGAGCTTGTAAAATAATTCCCAGCATGCTCTGCTGCCTGGGACGTGCGCTTGAGTTCAGGCATGATGGATATCGGGGACAGCTGAGTATCAGATTGCTCATTGCGGCGGAGATGGTCATTGTTGTGAACTGACCCGGTCTGATGTGCCATCTGGGAGGCGGGCCTCCGTGTGACACACTTGATTAGAGGCGTACACCCCCCTCATCACGTCCATCAAGCTACGGACCGCTGAATGATGCCGCCCGGATCGGGACATAAATCCACTCGAGCGCTTCGCACTGGTGTTTAAATAACCTGCTTTCATCTTGCAGGGGGGATTACCTTACCCTCAAGAAATACTGCGCCGCTCAAGTGTGTGAGGATGAGTGTGCATGGGTGTGTCTGTATGTGTGTGTGGTGTGTGTGCATGTGACAGAGACAGAGTGTGTATATGTGTGTGTGAGTGTGCATTTTTTAACTGGTCTGTGTATTTGTCAATGTTTGTGAGCTGAGTGTGAGTGTGTTAAGTACGCAAAAGTGTATTTGTGTGCGCGCAAGGGTGTGATCTACCGTCTTCGGCGGAGAAACAGAATAGTTAAATCATGTGTTTGCACTGTGCATCTCTAATACCTTCCCAGGTCAATACCCATGGATTTTCTGAGGTTTTTACTCAGTGCAATAGGTCTCAGTCTGTGCGAATGGAAGGGAACAGAGGGAGAGTATTGATCGGCAGCTCATGTGTCACCTGTGTCTTATTCACTTATTTATTATCAGCAAGCATTTTTGCAAGAGCTTCTCAAATCTGTGATTCTTATCTGACACCACAGGCTCTTAAGTGGCAATGACAAAGACATTGCATTTCACAGAAAACATTCGGTTAAGACGCAGCGCCAGCTTCACAAGTCCCTTCTCCCTCGTGAGTGCCTCGCTCTCGTTTGTATGCAGGCCTGGGTGGCAGGCAGGGTTCGACGCCCACACACACACATACACACACACACACCCGCGCACTCTGCTGCAGTGCTGTGTTCGAGCAGAAGTACATTAACCGTGTCTGTTGTTGACCGCGTGTCAGTCCAAGGAGGCATTTACCTACATGACTCCATTGAAATATCAGGGTATGAGCGCCACCCCCCCCCCCCCCCCCCCCAGCGCAGTGCTCCACCTCGGCTCCCTCACCTCTCACTCCTGCCGCAGTGTGCCGAGGCAGGCCGGAATTAATGGGGGAGAGATGGGAGGGCCGCTGGTGGACCAGAGAGATTAGCTGTGAAATTGACACTGACAAATCTCAGGCATTATGGCTTCATGGGAGGCAAGTGGTGCCTGGGCTGGAGGGGCCTGAGGTTGGACAAGACGGGGCGAGGCGGGGTGGGGTGGTGGTGGCTGGTGTGCTGGAGTAAGGTGGGGTGGGGTGGGGTGGTGTAGCGTGGGGCGGTGTAGCGTGGGGTGGTGCGAGTAGCCCAGGAGGGAAAATAAAGATGGCGGTAAACAGGCACGGAGACTCTTGTTTGTTCCGTGTTAAGTGCGCTGGACTCCTGTGGCCACTGCGGCCAGCACATGCCGTCCCCTGAAGAGCCACACACAGGTGTGCATCTGGGATCTCTCATTTGGCTCATTTGTTTACGGCGGCTGGAGTGAGACAGTTTAAGGGAACAAGGGAGAGGAATTAATTCGGAGTCTGCATGCTAAGTAACAAAGCAAACACTAGCAAAACAGTTTTATTTCTCAGAGGAATCCAGTCCTTTTCCACATCTCCTCTTATTATCCTAAATCAGCATGTTTTGGGCTGTGAAACCTAGTTATTGTGTTTCTTGTTTAACATTTTCTGTTTTTGTTTACGGGATCTGTTTCAACATCGGCTTCATTAAGTAATTGAAATTAATCTAATTGGAAAGTGGGAGGGAAAAATGTATTTTTGAGAAAAAAAGCTAGGCCTACAGCATCGTGCACAACCTCCACAGCATTCTGCGATTCTGTGATTCACTCCAACATTCTTACTTCTGCAAGCTTGTAAAGTCAGCTCATAAATAGTATATGTTTATGCACGTCTTTAATAATCCATGAAAAGCAAATTGAATCAACAAACATTTTACTCTACAGACTAGTCCACACTTATTTGTTGATTGCAAATTGTATACCACGGCCATCCATTTCAATCTCTCTCTCTTTCTCTTTCTCTCTCTCTCTCACTGTTTCTCTGTTTATTTAGATTTGTCCAACAACATTTTAAAGCCGGGGCCATGCTCTTGATGTTTATGTATGATAATATATCGTTGGGTGCTTTAGTGTTTTTGTGGGCAATCGTTGTAGTGTTTGCTCTGGTAAAATGAATTATTTTAATTTCCCAGACTCTTTTTGGCAACGTGTAATGACAATGCAATAATAGTTATCATGAAATGCTCGGTGACTGGAACCTAGCACAACTCTGTCTGAGTGAAATGTAACCCATACAGCATGTAATTAATGCAATTTGATCTCATTGTGACAGGGAGTTGATGAATTATGATGAATTGCTGGAGTAGAGCGGCAGCGCTCCCAGCGAGTTTAATCTGTGGCTTATACGAGTAGTTGACAATGCATAAACCGTTTAGGACATGCCCTTGTGTCTATAATAGTCTCTTGTAGAGGGGTTAATGTCCCTCTTTATGGCCTATTCCAGTAGAAGGGGGAAAGCAGATAAAAGAAAAAAAGAAAACTCCTCATCCACAGAAAAAGGATTCATCATCCTAATGCATACTTACAGCAGCCATTTCACTGTTATTATAGATGATATGGACAAGACAAAGATGGCCGGTTGTTTGTGAACAAAGATCCTTTGTGATTTTCTGTGAGCTGAAAGTCCCTCAATCTGTGAGGGAGCTGAAAGACCCTCACCGATTTCATGGCCTCTTTATCGAGCACAAGTGTGTAAGCTGTTTGAAGTTGGTTTGACGTTTTGTGTGTCAGAATCCTGGGCTTAACTGAAAGTCCTTCCAAAATTTGTGTGGTTTGCTTTTAAATGTGTTAAATCTTCCAAACTTGAGGAATGTAACTTGTTAGCCCATATTGAAAATGTATATTTTTTATGTCTTTTACATATTCATGTGAGTTTTTCAATCATTATTTATCAATGTGTGCGTGTGTATGTGTGTGTGTGTGTGTGTGTGTGTGTGTGTGTGTGTGTGTGTGTGTGTGTGTGTTTGCCTGTGTGTGTGTATGTGTTTAGCATATGCATGTGTGTATTTCACACAGTGTAAGCGCAAAGTGCAAATTCAGGGAGCTGAGAGGAGAGATGAAGAACGCTGAAGCCATTAAATGGATCACACTTCTTATTTTTGGTCTTTCATCAGTGAGCAGCTCTGCTAAATATTCATGGCCAACTCACGATCTTAAAATAAGGCTCATTATCACTCTCAGAGCTTCTAAACTTCACTGTGCAGATTCCTCGCTCATCACAACACACCAAATACAGCATCTATTTTTAACGCTTTTCCCCTCACGAACGCATTCCACATTCACCATCCTGGTATATCACTGTCAATGGCATAATTTACATTATTTTGTTGGATTTTTTTTTTTTTTCGTTCAAAGATATTGTCTATTTATTTTCTTCATCATGGGCTTGCCTACCAGCTAGGACACTAAGACATTTGCAACTTAGGGGCTTTTTGAATTGTGTTTGGTTAAACTTACTCCCAAGCTAGTCCCATGATAACACACCTGGAGTAGGACAAGTGAAATGTACGTTGACTCGTTGTGTGTGGTTGTGATAGTTCATGAGTGGAACTCATGAGGAGACTACCACAGTGATCCACCCACCCAGTGTGGGGAGGACTGCAGACCACTTCACAGCACAGGTGTGTGAACCCTCACAGAAGTGCCCACTCCCTCACCAGTCCTCACCAGGCAGTCTATTTAGTCCATTAACAGCAGGCTTAGCTGGCTTTTCCTCTTTCATGACTGTCCATTAATTGTTAATACAGATTCTGCTGCAGAGTCTGCGAGTGGAGATCCTTCCCCAGCAGTACTGACCTTCCCCACTGCCTTTTACTACTCTGGGATCTTGGGGAGGGAGAGAAAGAGTTGCTAATCCTGTGTTAGCAGACTCACTATGTCAAATTTGCTCTGATCAGGGATTACACAATTTTATGTTACTATTATAGTGTCTACTTCAGGGGATAGGTACATTATAAAACTCCTTTTCTCCTTTTCCTTTCAAGTGCTTGCTTTTCTCTGATCTTACATTCACAATATTGATGATCTTCACAGATAGTTGAGCCAAGGACAAAGTCAGTCCAAGGGCCAAAAGAGGTTTGAAGACACTTGATCTGAATGTGATGGCCTTGTTGGTTTGAATAGAGCAGCTGTGCCATTTAGTACACATTAGATCAGCATTACATAATCTGGATAACATAATGTGTCTTATTTTCAGACATATGTGTTAGTCCATTGGTTCGCTTGGACTCCATAAAATGTGTTTTGACACGTTTTGACTGACAGTTACCCTGCTGAGGTCAGGAGCAACGCTGTCATTTGTACTCTCAGCTTTCCCCTGAGGTACCTGTGGTGTTTCTGTGGGAGTGAGGCTTGTTACTCTTTTCACTTTTCTCACAGTTTTCCTGGTGTGAATGAGTCTCTTAAATAAATCAGAATCTGTGTGTGTGTGTGTGTGTGTGGGGGGGGGGGTATCTAAATGGGTATGTAAATGAGATAGTGTGTGTGTGTGTGTATGGTGCAGTAGTCCCCCCAAGGAGACTTGGGGAATCACTGTTAAATGGTCTGGCCTCCTTTTGGACAAATGGCTGTTCAATCACCCACGACAGTAGCCAGGCTCCCAGGGGGAATAAAGATATATGTTGTGTTGTGCCTACTGTATGGGTGTGAAAACGCTGCCATGCAAAAATCCCCAGCAAGCGTGCGAGAGGGAAGGAGGGAGTGAGAGAGCAAACTGATCAACGAGGCTGTGGCAGTGGGTCCAGACTGATAACACCCCCCCCCCCCCCTTTTCCAGTTGCTGTATGTGCAGCCAGCCATGCTGAAGGTTCTTGCCTGGGTTTTCTTTGCTTCCGACCTGGGAAAAATAACATGGTCCTGGAGAAGGTTTATGGGGGAACCAGTATAGAATCCTTCCAATGGTGGTGTGAGAACGTGTGATGCCTACACAAGAACATATCGGAATTGATGCTTATCTGTTGTGTCATATTCAGTCATTTTGCCCACTGGTATTAAACATTCTTTATAAAACGTGACGGGAAGCTGACTGTAAAGGAGGCCATATATGTTGTACGAATTGAACTCTGGTTTGGGATTCCATTCCAGTTTGTTTGCCCTGAGGTCCCAAGTGACCCAGAGTCAGCATGCTGTGGCCAGCGCTGGCCTACTGTCCTTCCTAACAAGCAGCCCTGGACTCCGCCTGATTGGCCGGGTCTGTGTGGCTCTCGGCGGTTGCACTGGTGCCAGTTAGCGCCTCGTTGCTCTCGGGGGCAGCGTGTGGCGTCGCGCACGCTGAGAGGGGGAGAGAGCGCGCGAGCCTGGACCCTGCCGGCCGCGACAACTCTTAATATCTCACAGAGGGGTGATTGAAACAAAAGTGGGGCCGTGTCAGGCCCCCAGCCACCATGTAATTGAATTCCTCCGTTGGTGCAGGGGGGGAGCGAGGCACCAAAGCGTAGCCCTGGAAAGAGGGTAAATAGACAAGGTGCCCTGGACACAAAGCCCTGGGTAAGGCAAACATAGGCACCGGGGGGAGCACTGCTTGTGTTTACCAAGAGATCAGGCTCCCCACTTCTCCTACTTGAACATAAGTAGAGATGCTGTTTTATAATAGCCAGCAATTTCATGGGCCTATCATCTCAATGGTGATTGTATAGGGCCTCTTGAAAAATGGCTTCTGTGGGAGCGGGGTGAGGAGCGTGAAAGAGAGCGGGAGGGGTGGGAGGCGCTGCTGATGTGATGGGGGGTGAGCTCGGGGCACCGCGGGGTGCTGGTAGGAGCGAGCGGGCGCTGTCTTCGGCGCCACACCGCGGAAATTATCTCCGGCTCCCCGTGTTCCTCACCCACCGGATCCCCGCTGCCTCGAATTGCCACGGACATTGTTGAATCGTTGAGTGACACGGACAGTGCCTCCATTCCCCCCTCTAACCGCCCCCCCCCCAGCCCTCCCCCACCTGCTGCCCCTTGCTGCGCGGTTCAGTGTTTATGCCGAGGTGAGGGCCGCAGATCGCCGGGCGTGCGATAAGGAGTCAAGAAGTAGCCGGCTGTAATTTATCTAAGGTTAGTTTGTGATTCAGATATACTGTTCCACGGGCAGCCAGGCGTTAAATTGCTTTCCTCCGGGAGCAGGGCGTATTCACGGGGGTCGACAAAGCAAAGCCATTTCTCTTGCACTTGCACTCTGTCTTTTACCCTTCCTTTCGTTTATTCATTCTTTTTCTTAAATCACTTTCTCCCTCTCGTTCTCTTAATTCTTTCCCTCGCTCGCTATTCCCCTCTGCGAGTGTGTTGGATCTTGGCTCTCAGAGCGTTTCTATGGTGATACTTTGTGACAGTCCTCGCTCCGCAATTAGGGAGGGCAATTAGAGCTGGAATCGTGGAGGTTGTGAGCGAGCTGGGAAAGGTCATGAGAAGGGTTCTTCTAGATGAACATGATTAGATGATCTCCCAACTTGGGGGTGATAGGGGATGCTGAAAGACATTTACATTTCTGTGTTGCTCTCATTAACTGAAATCAGCCAAGGTCTGGTTTGCGTCGTGTCTTATATGCCCTAGAACAGAAATGGTTCCCATGTGCAGGTAATTGTTTCTGCTCATTGTTTAAATTTTTTCATTTGTTTAAATGTTTGCCAGATTTATAGCAGGCTAATGGAGTGCCTCGTTTGTGGTCACTTCAAGTAGAGTGTTATCAACCAAAGTATCTATAAGCATAATCAAATCAAGTAAATTGCGGAATACCACTTGTATGTTACAGATTACCACTTAAAATTAGAATGGTCTAGCATTCTAATAGGCTTCATACAGAGATAATGTGAAAGCATTCTCTGTCAAGCTTCTGTTAAATTCAATAAGCTGGCCCAGCAATCAGTTCTACAAATTGCTTGAATTTCTCCAAGTGGCTCTCATATATCTTAGCACCTGTTTGAAGATCTCCGCCAGTACTTAAGTCGACTCGTTCAATCACAATTTAGGCCCGTTCTGATATTCCAGGTAGATTTTGTAATTTAGTCTTAGGGGGAAAAAAATCATATGCTGCAGTGTGTGCCTGGGATACGATAGTGGATATTCAGCGGATACTCATATGAAAAAAAAGAGATTTTAAGTTGAAGAAAAGACATGCGGTCAGCAAATAGTGACTTGAAAGTGCGAGCCGAGGGAGAAGGAAAGAGTGTGAAGAAATTCAGCTGGTGAAATACCATGTGTAGCAGCATGTCAAACTTGTCTAGTGTCTAGTGTGTGCCACTGGGGCTTTGGGTTAAGCTGGCAACCCCTCCACCCACCCCCCACCCCACCACTCCACCACCTCCTCTTCCTCCACCTCCTCCTCCTCCTCCATGTCTCCACCCCACACCGCCTCCTCCTTCCACACCGCCCTGCCCGCCTGCCTGTCTGCCTGCCCTGCTCTCTGAGCTCTGAGTGGCTGTATTGTGTTGGTACAGCGGGGGCTGTGTCTTGCCCTCCAGACAGCACTCCACACTCCACACTCTCCAGCAGCCCAGCAGCCGGCCGCCCGCTCAGGCAGGAAAACATTCTGAGCCCAGTTCCCTGCGGAACTCCTGTCGAAGTGCACACACATGTATGCACACACACACACACACACACACAAACACAGAAATACACATACACCTACGATACATGTGCACACACACATATACACATTCAAATAGAGACTCTCACACATACACAAGCTCTCTCACACACAAACACACACACACACACACACACACACACCTGAACACAGAAAGACACACACACCTACCGTGCATGTGCACACACACACACACACACACCCACACACACACACACAGAGAAAGAGAGACAGACAGACACAGAGAAAGAGACATGTTTGGCTAAAGTCTAAGTGCTTGTCCTGACTGATGCCTAATGGTATTCAACCACCATTTTTGGCTCTGGGCTCTTTTGTTTGCCATTGTGGACACAGTGTAGGACAAAAAATGACAAATTTGTGGATGCTGTCATCCTTTATTGCCCGCAGATGTGGGGTTAGACGCACGCTCTTTATCGCTTCGGTCCACAACAGGGCTGATTCTCTGTTGGAAATTCGACATAAATTGTCTCCTCAATTTACAAGGGTTTAATAGAGGCCTAGGCACATCACGCTCAGTCCCATCAATACACATGAGGCTAATGGGAAATTTAATTGTCTGGGAGGGGAGATAAATTGAGGATATTACAGTGTATTATATGTCAACTTGTAAAAGAAGAGGCCTTCCGTTGAGAGTGACCTTGTCCAGGTCCCTAGAGTGGGGTCGGGTTTTAAGCCGCACATGCTGTCAAACTCTTCACCGGATCAGGACTTTCTGTTTCGCAGATAAAAGCCCAATCCTAGCCGAGGGAACTTAGTACTCATATCTCAGATGTTCTGAAAGTCAGAGTCAGACGCCTCGCAGAAAGCAGACCACGCTGCAAATATTCTGGCAGTGATCTCTGCAGCCATTTTGGAGAGTATTCTGCATGGAGGAAAGTGTGGATGAAGCAATTGAAGGAAGATGAGTGTGTTATGTATTGCGTGAGTGTGTCTGATGTGTGTGAATGTGTGCCTTTATGTTCAGTTACAATAGACCTCTGAAAGTCTCTTTTACTTTTCTTTGACTCTGTCAAGTACCATTTTCTCTCCAATTTCTAGTTGAATCCAATGTGTGGGCCTCCTGTCCTTCCTCAGTAATTGCACTTCATAGTATACTGTATGCCACTGCTTAATGTCTGTAACTTTGTGAGACAGAGTTACGTGAACAAGGAACAAGCTTTGAGCAGAGAGAGGCCGACTGGTCAGGTTTGAGTATGTTTTAGACACAAGACACAAACCGTTTTTTATTTATTCCCTCCATTTTAATGAGGGCCTTGTTTTGTAGCAGATGGAACATTAGTCGTTACACCCTCTGGCTGGCAGGGTTTTTTAGGTAGCAGTAGCAGCAGCAGCACACCGCAGGGCAGCCAACTCTGCCACTCTGACTAGGTGCTGGGAAGGCCTGAGAAGTTTCAGGTGTATCACAGTGGTTTCCCTGTTACCTGGTGTGAGCCGATTCTCAGCAGATCGCGGCGCGGCATATGAGTGTGTGTGTGTGTGTGTGTGTGTGTGTGTGGACAGGTTTTCTCAGCGCCCCGTGGACATGGCGGAATATTGATGCATGGGAGAGATTGTGCAGTTTGCTTTGACCCTTTTGTTCGCGGAGCCAGCATTAAAGTTGCTGAGTGAGTGTTTCACATTGAGCTCTTCTTTATTCCAGCACTCAGCATAAGTGGATCCAATGCACCCTCGTTCCGCGCTCATCTCCCACCCTCCCTACCACCCGCCTCACTCCTGCCTGCCTGCCTGCCTGCCTGCCTGCCTGCCGTCTAATTATTTTCTTTTGGACTTCTGCTCCCCCTTTCTTTCCTACTGTTGCATGACCAATGTCCACTGACACACATGCTCACTCACACACACACACACACACACACAAACACACACACACACACACACACACACACACACACACACACATATTGTTCCCACACACTTGTTTTCTGCCTCACTATTGATGTACAACAATACCAAATCCAGATAGCATCTCTTAGATAACCTCTCATACACAAGGCCATTGCCATGTGAATCCATCATTTCCATTTTAGAGTCCTATTAGGGCCAGAAAGCAGATTTGGGAGAGGTCCTCAGGGGCTTTAATCATGCATTATTGCCTCCTAAGGCCCATGATTCATGTCTCAACAGTGCCTCATTAAAGGACAAAAATACATCTCTTAGGCAGGAGGCTGAAACCTTTTGAATCCACTGGAAGGATTTGATAATGTCGGGAGCATCTGTGCCATTGGCTGGCTCTGTTTATTGTAGTGCGCCTCCTCCACCGTGGCTCTCGCTGGCATGTGCCCAGGCCGTGGTACAGGAGGCTGCGCTCGCAGGTAATGACGATAATTAGCGGGAATGAGGCTGGCTCGCCATATAGGGGTGTCCCCGGCTGCAGCGCCAAGCGCCCACCACCAGAGCCGTCATGGCCGCCAACACGGCCGCAGACACTCTCAGTTTCACGCCTCTGTCTTCCTCTCTCCATCCGACCCATCTGGTTCCCACCTCTGTGGCGCTCCGACCCACCCTCCACACATGCCATCATAGTGAGCAGGCCAGAGAGAGTCCACTGGTTGCTAACGGTGCCTCTGCTTCAAAAGAGATGTGTTTCTATACCTGGAGTCAGAGCCTGGCCTTGTTACATGACTACGGGTGATGGAGAAGTGTTGATGAGGCACAATGGCTGTACTTGTGTGCAGCATTCAACGTGAAGCAGCAGCTCTACTCTTGCGTGTGTGTATGTGTGTGTGCGTGTGTTGCTGGGGACCACTATAAGATCTCTGTGTCTGGCCGCACCTGCCCTCAGCACCATCTCGTCCTGGTGTTTGCGCTCCTCTCCGGTGCGGTTCCTCGGCCCAGCCCCCGAGCAGGTGTGCGGCCCGCAGAGACGCGCAGCCAAATGAACAAACACGGCGCCGTACAGCTGTGTGTGCTCACCGCTCCCGCCTCACGCCTCACGCCATGGGGCTCCCAAATCTAATCAACTCTCATGTCTGACACATCCCCTGCTCGTTTTCCCCCACTGTCATTTGAGGATTCACTACAGTGGGGATCGAATTAAAATGAACAGGTTCACTTTGCTATAAAATGTGCACATCCTCTACTGCTAGTGCAAGATTACTAGGGGACGAGTGCCAGATTGGCTTGACACCAAATGGAAATTATGAATATTTATGATATGGCATTCTTGTGACTGTTGCTTAGAAGTGCAGCTCTGATTAAAGATTCCAGTTTAGAGGCACTTTGTATTTTCTATTTGGCCTATAGTAGAAGATATTTAAATATTCATTGTTTTTATTTGAAATATTCATTGTTTCCACTTTTCGCACATTATAAAAAATTGTAAATATCTCAGAAATCTATTACATTTAAGATGATAGTTCATAATACATTCCTGATATTCACTCACAAAGACTTGTTTGTCCTGTCAATCTAATTGACTCAGTAAATATTGGCTCTCTCGGATGAGCATTGAGTTGGTGCAGCTAACTCATTTTGGCCTCTGCTGCGCAACTTCAATCTCAGCGTGCAGAGCAGATGTCAGCCTGCATTTCTCTCAGCCGACGCAAGCCAAAGGCAGGAGCCACCTGAGTGGGCTTAAGTCTTTGGGGCGCTGGTGGATAGATTAAAGCTGATGGCGGCACTGCTTATCTGTGCGGCGTCAGGTCCCGTATTGATTTTTAAAGAGGAAATGCATTTTTTATGGGCTGAGGGGGGCCACTCCAGAGGCCAGAACAAAAACATGAAAATAAAATGCAAGAGATTGGGCCGAGGGTTTGGGGCCCCGGCTGAGTGCCGGGTGGTCCTGATTACAAGAACACAGGAAGCCCTGGTCTGCTGCATCTCTCTCTCTCTCTCTCTCTGTCTTTGTCTCTCCTGCTCCCTCTTTTTCTCTCCCTCTCTATTTCTCTCTCTCTTTCCTTCACTCTCTCTTTCTTTCTCCCTCTCTCTGTCTCTTTCTCTTTCTCTCTCCCTCTCCCTGTCAGTCCTGCTCCAGTCTTCCAGCACCCATCAGTTTGGTGCACAACAGGAAGCCATATGGCACAGGGACAGAAGGCCCACAGATGCTCCCATCAGAAAGCCACCAGAAAGCAGCACACATTCAGCCTGGTCATATGGTCCAGAGAGTCCACACAGCAAACTGACTCACTGTTACTTACTTCAGTGGAGTACTGGCGCTTAAGTGCACAAAAAACAGGCAGGCAGTGCAAAAAAACAAGCAAGGCCATGCAAAAGTGTTTTAAATGGAAGTCTGTTAACCATAAACCATTAGTGCATTTTCCCTTTTTGTCTTTTTCTGCTACGCTGTTTGAGCATTGGTGGGTCCCTGTGAGGTCCTCACTGCGTTTTTCCAAAAGAAACATTACAGCTTGTCTCAGACTTGGAGAGAAAGAGAGAGAGAGAGAGAGAGAGGGAGAGAAGATGAGAGGAAAGTGCGAGCGGGGAGAGAAACGGAGAGGGGGAGAGAGAAAGAGGGAGCGTGATGGAGAGAGCGAGAGGGAGCATCGCCCTGGAGGTGCGGAGTGATAGAGGTGCTAAGATCTGGGCTCTTTTCATTTCTGCCCAGTTGCTGACAGTGTTGGTAAGAGATGCGGAGGTGAGGTGGGGAGCTGTGGATTAAAGATCATATCAACGTCGCAGCCAGGGCTAGGGAAAGCGAGGGAGGGAGAGAGAGAGAGAGAGAGAGATGATGGTGCTGATATCAGGTGAAGCCTTTGCTGAGGGAGACAGAGGAAGCTTATAGAGGGCCTCAGCAACAGGGGAAGGGGGAATGCAATCAAGATGGCCGCCACTGTGTGTGTGGGCCTATAGATGTGGCTGCCGTCATCTCAGACAGCTTGGCAGGGAGATGCCTGTGACGTGGCCTCTGCACGCAGCCCTGGCGGTAGAGATGAGGCGCTGAGAGGGGTCTCCCCAGACAGCTGCTCTCTGATCTGGTTCTCATCAGGAATGTGCAAACCAAAACTGTTGGAAGACTGTTTCGTACCTTTTTTTTTACTAAATGTTTGCTTTTACAAGCAAGAATTCTGATGTAAGGCTGATGTATGAAGGCGGATGAAATTATGCTTCTCGAACATATTATCAGTAAATAGCCTCTGATGGTGGTTCATTTGCAAATCTAAAGCAAGAGCCTCTATGTATCCATTGTCTTGGAGGAATTCCAGTCTGGCAATGCAGCGTATTTCAGTTCTTATTTAACTGTGAGAGTGACCTTCTGGTTTGAAGCGCAGCTCTCAAATGGCCGTCGGCCCCTGGCTGAGGAGGGGAGCAATCTGATCCAGGGCGGACAGGCTGAGAGCCACGGGGGGAGCCAGGATGTGGTCCCGCAGGGGCCCGCAAAGCTTAACCGCTGGGCCGCAACCTTTTAATCCCGCTCCTGCAGCCCCTCCGATGGCTTGACACGTGGGTCATCTCCATGGATACATGCCCAGCATCCTGGCAGGGTTTCTTGCGATGATCTGAGCACTCGGTTGCCAAAAGAGAGGGGGGCTGTCAAACAGTGTATACAACCTCCCACGGTCCACAATGTCTATACTGGACAGTCCCCTTCTTTTCACTACTCGCTATTCTACTTTTATTCCTGGTCTTCTATGGCAACAGAGCTGTACGAATTAAGACAGAAGGACCCGACTGAGCAGTTCCTCCAGGAATTCGCGATGTTGCGATCGCAACAATTAACGCAAATTCAGCAAATCCTCGTGAATTCTGGGCGACCTCGCAATTTTGTCCAAACACCGCAACTTTTTCGCAAATTTGACCAATCATCATGGTTTCCCCGTGAAATTTCATCTACCACAACAGTCCCTCACGCAGCATATTGAGTCAGATGCCACACTCACTTCTGCAGACACCAGAGACTATTACTTGTTCACTCCTCTGCAGTTTTGATGACAATAAATAGAAGGCTAACGTTAATGATCTGCTTTACTTGCATCTCTCAACCTGGCCTATTTGGTTTACTGACATTTGAGTAGGCTACAGTATGCAGCCCATTGGCAAACGTTTACACCTGGAGATGTCCTTTGAGCTCGCGTCATGTTTGCTAGCTTGTGGGCTCAGTTTGTGCTACCAAAATCATAGAAGTTAATAACATTGAAAGACATTTACCTCTTCTGTGATCCAAGAATGATTTCATTCGAGATATTTTTTAACATTTATTTTAACTAATGACGTAGAAAACATCCCGAATTCCATCCACATATCGTAGCCTAATGCACTATGCCACTCGTAGCCGAACACAGTGAGATGCAAGCATTCCAATCCACTTAGAAATGTAATTACGCTACTCTCACATCCTTAAAGTGGCAGGCAGTCAATTAGACTTACACACCACCAATGTAATAACATTAAAGAAAAGTGTAGTCTAATAGTTTAAATCAATATGAAATTACTAGATACTTAGTTGGCTATTAGTAATTATGCAAGTCACAGAATATGAATTATTAAAAATATATGAACTTAATATGAATTACAACATATATGAATGTATTGAAACATGATGCCATCTTTTTAGGGGGCTTCTTTTTTGGACAGTTCTACGAAAGGTTACTGCTTTGTGAATTACCCCAGTCAAAGTATTTACACAAATAGAATTACCCCAGTCAAAGTATTTACACAAATAAAGTAGGCCTACTTTGATTTTCTGTAACCCTTACTATTTACCTTTACTTATCCTTTTTAATAAGCATCAATATGATCAGTGTGATTTTGGTCTTACTAACCTTAATTGGCCAAAAAATGAAAAAGAAATCGCAACTATTTTTGCAATTTTCACTCCCTCCCGCAATTTCTTCGCAACAAACAGCTAAAAACACCGCAACTTCCATCGCAATTTTTTAGAAAAGTTGTCACGAAATCAGGCATTTTAGATCGCAACAATCTCAAAAAATCCTCGCGAAATCCTGGAGGGACTGACTGAGCATCAGTGAATAGGTGATAGATGATTTAAATTATGCTCATGCCCAGAAGAGGCCATTCTGTCATTACACCAATCTTCTTACTCCCTCCCAAATAATAGCGTCGCCTAGCCATTACAGTGGCATTTTGATTAGCAATTTTAGCACCCAGCAATTTCCTGGCATGTTCTCTGGAAGCTGGCTAAGCACAGCCTGATTCTCTTCAGACAGTCCTATTCAGGAGTCGCTTAGCGATGTTAAGAATAAGTGTGCACATTAATCCCAAAGTCGCTGCAATCTTGTAATCCACTCAGTATGTTAATTGCCTGCTATTTTCTTAGG